>NC_089833.1:16248142-16549392 GCF_035046505.1 Tiliqua scincoides
CTCACCGATGGTAATAAATGTTCTGGAATCCAAATTCCTCGGAGGTCTGCAAGGCAAGACAGAACAAAGTGATGGCTCGCACATTTATGTTACTCTGTGTTTCACGAGCGTGCAAGGTTCAAAAGCACCCCACAAGTGGCAAAGCTCCTCTCTGCTACAGACTCGGAGCTGTGGCTCAGACCCAGGTAAATTTGAGAACCACTGCACTAAGTGTCCAGTCCTTTATTATTTTTTAAATACTATTTTATTTCTGCTGTGTTTATCACAGCTAATTACAGACGGGCTCTCCTTCCAACCACATCATTTTTTGCTTATTTGTCATCACTCTGCTGAGCTGTTCTGTTCAATTGTTCAATCCTGTCACAGGTGTTATTTTCAAGCTACTCTTACAACAACCCAGTGAAGTGAGAACTTTATACCCATATTGCAGATGAGGAAAACTGGGGCTGGGAGGGAATGGTTTGCCTGAGGCCAACCAGGAGAGGTAGAGTTCTCACATTGCACACTGCTTGGATTGTATTCCTTGGCTTGCCCCAGCTGCAGAAAGGTTAAAGATTTGTAAAGTGGGAAGAGGGGATTTCTTACGTTGGGGGGACGGGAGGCAGCCTGTTGGCCGAAGGCACCCTCAAGTTGGGCGGTCTTTTTTTCCCTAGAAGAAAAACAGCAAATGTATTAAAAGATGCAAGAGAATCTGGGCATGCCACAAGACAGGTCCAGTCTCCCACTCCTTTGCCAGGGGTGATTCCTCAAAAGCTGGAGGCACCCAAAGCTGCTAGAGAAATCCCAGAATTTCAGTGTCAGTGCTGGAAAGGATTCTTGGAAGAGTGTTGGGAAGCTCAAACGACTGGTAGCGAAAGCTCCAAGGCCCTGAAGACAGGAAGCACTGTTTCCAGAGGAGCTCCACACCTCAGTTTTATCAAGCCAAAGACCCAGGTCAAACTTCAAGAGCATCGGCAACTAATTCCAATGTAAAAGGAAAAGGTGCAAAGAGAAAAAAAAAAATCAATGTACCTTTGCGCTTTTCCAAGGATCTTTTAGGATCTACAAAAAAAAGGGGGGGGGGAGAAAAAGACACACAGGATTAAATGTCAGTATGATTCGTCAAACCCAAAGAAGACTCAATTCTGGTCATACCTCCAACCTCTGATTGAAAACCTGTCGCTTACAGAATTCTGCAACCAAGCTAAAATAAAATAAAAACTTGTGAAGATAACACAGTGCAACTCTCAACACAGAAGGATAACCTCTAGCCAGGACCTTCTGAAATTCAGGCTGGTAAACTGAGCAAAAATTAGTCCAGCTACAGATTAGAGTCTAGACTGCCCACCCTTTTTTTCCTCTTTGGGGTCAGAGCTGGGTACATTCCACAACAGCAAATGTCATTGTTAGGTGTAGAACTCACCATCCTCAGAACATGAACTTTTCTTCTTGCCTTAAGCAAGTTTCTAGTCCTTAAGCCTGCAAAGATTGACAGGTGCTCCCCTGAATGCACACGCATGGCTATTTATGCACATGTGGTATCCCTGCATGTGGGAATCTAAGCAGGGGCTTTGTATAATCTTCCTGGATGCAAGAATAACCTGATTTCAACCCTACTCGGGTCCTTTCACGTGCATCCACGCTGATTCACGATGTATTTATATTTGGCCACAGTCAATTCCTGCCCCCTCCTCCCAAACAGGGAACCAGCCCTGGGTTTGTACCATTTTGGACTCTGACCACTAGAGGTCATTGCAACTCTAGAGTTGCCCCCAAGACAGCAGCGGCCAGACCCTCTGAGATTTCCGGGGGCTGCTTCCAACTTGGGTAATGGGTTATTACTGCTACCACAGGGTAACTGCAGAGAGGATGTGGGACACCCCTTTAGTCCAAGGGGGACATGGTTTCCACTGACTTAAGCATTCTGGAGGAGACTATTAAGTCCTTCTGCATTTCTGTGCAGAGGTCTCTGCCCTGAGGGGCTTACAATCTAGAAACTGACACAAGAGAGATAACAGAGGGAGGGGAGCCAGGGTAAACAGGAGAAGCAAATGCCATTGTTTCAGTTATATGTATGTAGTTTAATGGGGAAGAGTTGCCGCTATTACTTGATTAATTTATATCTTACTTAAAAATATTAATGTAGTTTACAATGAATGTATACCAATAAAAACACCCACCAAATTTATAACCAAGTCAGACCCTTGATCTATTTACAAATGTACACAGATAACATTTAAAGTTGCACGCACATTTAGATACACTGAAAGAGTGTTTATAAAAATAAACATATTTGGGGAAGGGGCTATAGCTAAGTGGTAGAGTCCCTGCTTTGCAGGCAGAAAGGACAAGCTTCAATCTCTAGCATCCCTAGGCAGAGCTAGGCAGTACCCCTGTCCGAAACCCTGGAGGGCTGCTGCCAGTCTGTGTTGGCACGGCTGACTTGCATGGACCAAAAGGTCTGACTCAACCAACAGGGGCTGCATGTCGTCATCATTACAAAATTTTGTGCTGGGGACGAATCATGGCTTGGCAACAGAACGGCTGGTGATGAAGTCTCGCTTGTTTTGCTCGCACAACGCTGAACAATCCAACCCCACAAAACTATCTTTTGGGGGTGCCGCAAACCTGACCAGATAAACAGGACAAGGGACACAGAGCTCTGCAGTTTTCCAACAAGTCAAGATTCCCATACAATAGACCAGCGTTTGTCAAACTGTGGGCCGGGACCCAATTTCTGGTGGGTCCCGCAGAGCCTCCAGTGAAAACATGGATGATGGAAAGATCAGATAGCTAATTGCTTCCAGCCCTGAGGCTATTCCAAAATCAGATACATAAGAACATACAGTAGCTGCTAAGTGCCCTGCAAGGAACTAAGCTCCTGCTGTTTGCAAGTATGTGTAAATACAGGGAGATCACTACCCGAGTGTCTTTTCTTCTGGTGTGTTCCCCCCCCCGCCAGTCCATCAATGGCAGGCGGGGGGGGCAGGAGAAAGCTGGGTCACAGAACTAAGCCCTCAAGCCCTGAGACTATTCATTAAGGCTGCCTCGTTATGAGAAATGGATTGAGGTTTTTTTTTGCAAACAAATAGATAAAATATTACTTGCAAATAAATGTATTATTCCTTTCTAGATCACCTTCTTTTACAGTCTCATAAAGCTAGGGGGTGGGTCCCCATAGAGTGTCATTTTAAAAAGTGGGTCCGGGTGCTAAAAAGGTTTGAGAACTAGACAAAGACTTCCAGAGACCTGATTCTAGATTCTGCCAGAGTTCCTCAGAGCAGGTTAAAGAATATGACAGGGAAGTAAATGTGCATTTTTCAACCTGGCATCAAGTCGACGAGGACAGGATAGAATCCTGCTTGGTCTTGGAATGCTGAAGGGCAGAACGTACACCCTTAGCTATGAAAAGACTTACAGGGCACGATACCAGACGGACCAGCCTTGCCAGTAGTCATGCTGGGTGACTAATGGGCTACTCACCCAGGCAAGTCAGTCCACAGCAAAGCCCAGCCCATGGCAGCTTCCAGCTGAGTCAGGTTTTTTGGGGGGAGGGGGGATGCAGGGGTTTCACCCCATGGCTAACCTATATTAAACCTCTCCCCTCCGTCTTGTGAAGAGCCCTTTGCTAACCTGATGGTGCAGGCGCTGAAGCTCATATCCCAGCTTTTGGATTCTGAACAGTCTTCAAGGACAGCCCTACGTGCCTTTTCTTGCTGCTGCCTACCTTTTCGCTTCTTTATCTTTTTCGACTGTGAGCCCTTTCGGGACAGGGGTATGCATTTGATTTTCTCTGCTAATTTGTGAACTTTTTTTGTTGAAAAGCAGCACATTAATTAATTAATTAATTAATTAATTAATTAATTAATTAATTAATTAAGTTTATGGAGGAGACTACTGACAGTCCTGGAATGCTGAACTTTTTTTTGTTGAAAAGCAGCACATTAATTAATTAATTAATTAATTAATTAATTAAAATAATAATAATAATAATAATAATAATAATAATAATAATAATAATAATAATAATAATAATAATAACAACGTTCATGGAGGAGACTACTGACAGTCCTGGAATGCTGAAAGCATTGCTCTTTCACAGACACTTTCAATTCTCCACAATCATGAGGACTAGGAGCATACACTAAAGCAAAGTCTGGTTTTTCAGGGTTCCAGACTCAGGGCTGGAATGACGGAGAGGCTAAGAGACAAACTGCCTAAGCCTAGGCATGTCTACTCAGAAGTAAGTCCCCTTGTGTTCCATGAGATTTACTCCCAGGAAAGTGTGGAGAGGACTGCAGCCAGAGTTGTAAATCAGGACTTCCCTGGTTAAATCTTGCCTCTGTCTTGAATTCGCTTGTAGGCCTTGGGCAAGCGGCCCCCTGTCAGCCTCAGTTTTCCCATCTGCAATATGGGGATAATAATACCTCACAGACAAAGATGCACACTCAGAAAGGCGCTAGGCAAGTGACAAGGGGGACTAGGACTCCCCGGCAAAGTGCAAAGTGCACAACCCCATCCCGCTCACTTTTGCAGCTCCAAAACAAAACTGACCGCCTTGAAGCCCTTGCACACAAGTCCCAAGTATCCCCCCTGCAGTGTATCTCCCCTGCACCCTTGCAACACTCCCAAGATGAAAAGGAGGGGTTGGGACGCATGTGCGCATTGCAATCTCCACCTTCCTGACCGAGAAGCATCCTGAACACCTCCAGCGAGGAGCAGGCATGGAAAGATGCACGTCTAGTGACCTGCTCCCAGCCCAACGGGCTTGGCTGGAAAGTCCACCTTTCGCTTGGCAGCCCGTCAGCGCCGCAGTGGCGACGGTATCGGGCTGCTTTTACCGCCCGCAGCGCTCCCCTTCTCCTGTACCCATCCCCACAGGGCTTCCAACTGGGTAAAGGAAAAGCTATAAATAGCACAGGGCGGTTTGCACTCGGCTGACACTTCTGCGAATACTTGCGTGAGCAAGCAAAGGGTGACAGGCAGAAAAGGAACCAAAAAAAATTCCAGCAGGTCCAAAATTCCCCCTCCAACAGCAACTGCGCATGCATCAGGTGCCAAAACTACTAAAGCAACTAAGCAGGCTGGCTAAGAATCGGGGAGCCAAGGCAGGCTGTGTTCTCACCCAGCCAATCCACAGAGCACGACATGCAGAGCTTTCCTTTTTGCCTTTAACCCCCCCCCCCCAGCAGAATACTTTGGTGGGCCAAGGACACAGTCACGATGCTCCATGTGTCTGCAAGGACCCACTCACCTTGACCACAGACCATGCCACTCTGGAAACAAGCCTTTGCAAAGACTTACTAGCCTGCAAACTGTGCGCCGCGGTGAACTCACAGGAGCACTGCAAGACGACCCTGTTGGCCTCTTCTTCCCAGTTCTCCTGGGCGCTACCATCTTGGACCACACAAAGTCTCACGCGATCCACGATGGCGGTGCCCAGGATTGCTGGGAAGAAGAGGCTGCCGTGAAAGGTGGGCACCACAACCACAGTAAGTTCGGGAACCGCTGCGCCATACGGGCCAATGTTAGCCGTTTGTAGCATACAAAGGTGTGCATAAACATGCACTCACAGCTCGCCTAACAGTTTTGCTCCCTGGTTGTCTGGAAGCGATTACAAGCCTGAAGTTGACTCACAAACCCACCTAGCGGGTCCCGACCACTGGCTGGGCTAAAGAAAGCTAACAATTCTTAGAACGCTGCCATACTGAGTCAGACCACCATCAACTCCGGCTGGCAGAAGTGGCTCTCTTATGATTTCAGACAGGAGATTTTCTTCAGTTCTATGGGGAGGTGCCAGATATTGAACCCAGGACCTGCTGCATGTATAGCAGAGGCTCTGCCTCTCACCTGCACATCAAAACAACAGCAACAAAAAGAGGGTTTTGCCTCTCAAGGTTGAACATTTTATTGCAGGCCCTGCTGATTAAATAAGCTGCACTCTTAGCAAGACAAAATGCTACCTAGATTCGGTGGCATGTCAGCAGACCTCATGCCTGTCACCTCCAAGGGAAGAAGTCAAAAGCAACCCTGGTACTTTCATTTCACAGCATCCCAGTGGTGCAGTACAACTAACAAGCACACTTTTTTTTTTTAAAGTGGGGGGGGCCAGAGGGAATGACATGCAGCCTTGCAAACATATCCAGACATGCAAATCCACAAGCCCGTTGACCCACAAATCACTACTAGAGAAAGGCCTATGGCCAGCAGTTTTCAGCCTTTCCCATCTCAGGGCACACTGAGAAGGTGCTAAAATTGACAAGGCACACTGCTGCGTTGGGGGGGCTGACATTCCCCATTGGCTCTATTAATAAATGACCCCCCCCCCAAAAAAAAACTCCTGCAGCACACCTGTGGATCATTCGTGACACACTGGTTAAATACCACTGGCCTAGACAGACAGACAGACTTTAAATCATCCTCTTTATTGTGCTTCTGGTATTTTAATTTGCACAGTGTGTTTTCATAGCACCCCTGCAAACTGGGTAAGAGGCGCTTTTTAAGTGGGTGCTCCTCCTTTTAGTAGGGGGAGAGTAACTGGCCCATCTCACCCCTGCAGTGTCTTTTCTAGTGGTGGTCTGCTGGTGTTTTGCATCTTTTAGGGTGCAATCCTAACCCCTTATGCCAGTGCTTTCCAGCACTGATATAATGCAGCACTGAGGTAAGGGAACAAACATTCCCTTACTTTAAGGAGTGACACCCAACTGCAGGATGCAGCACACGTCCCATTGGCGCCGCTATGCCAGTGCTGGAAAGCACTGACATAAGGGGTTAGGATTGCGCCCTTAGATTGTAAGCCCTTTTTGGACAGGGAGCCTTCAGTTATTTGATTTTCTCTGTAAACCGCTTTGTGAGCTTTTCATTGAAAAGCGGTATATAAATACTGTTAATAATAATAACAATAGTTTTGCTTCTGAGTCTTCTAATGCAGTATTTCTCAAACTGGGGGTTGGGACCCACTAGATGGGTTGTGAACCAGTCTCAGGTGGGTTCCCATTCATTTCAAAGCCTGGAAGCTACCACAGCATGTGCCTGCATTTGGGAAAACGTCAGAGATCTGTACTTTTAACTGGCTACTACGTATATGTTTTGAACAATGATAGTCAATGGAGCTCATTCCCCTGTAGGTGTGGACAGGATTTCAGCCTTTGAGATGTTTGGGGAATTTATTTTTTTTAAGCAGACCAGCAACTCTTTGGGAAGGTTAGGAGGGGTTCTTCTTTATTTTAAATAAATTTTTAAAACGATACTTATTGTAAACTTTTAATTTACTTACTTTATTTATTTAAAATATTTATACCCTGCAGATGCCCAATTAATTAATTGATTTGATTTTGTCATATGGGGGGGGGGTGTTAAAATTTCTCCTGCTTGATTATGCCCCTTCCAATCATGACATCACTTCTGGTGGGTCCAGGGTGCTACAAAGTTTGAGAACCACTGTTCTAATGGTTTGCATGCAAAATTAAAATACAGAGAGAGAGACAGAGAGAGAGAGGCCCTCCACAAGCACTTTCCCAGTCAACCAGGACAGTAGGGTTCAGGCTTTTGTGTTTTGCATCCAGGGCTCCCCTGTTCGGTCCATCTCAAGGTAGGCCAGAAAAAGGCTCCATCTGGGACCCTGGACAGCAGCAGCCAATCAGTTGACAGATGGACCTCAAAATGAGGCAGCTTCCCATGTTCTCAATGGCAATGAGCAGAACTGCCAGAGCACTTGCGGCAAGTCTCAGAACTAAATATTTAAGAGCTGGTATCAAAATGTGCAGATATCTGCTGAACAGTACATTCTTCCCAACCCCTAGGTTTTACACATGCGCACACAAGCATCACACACACCAGATATCTGGGGAAAACCCAAGCCAACATCCACCTGGATTTTCCCAGCCTTCCTGACATTGACTTTCAGAATATTACAGAGCCAATCCGTCTTTCAGTTTTAAAAAGTTTCGCTTTTTATGCAACACTACAGAAGATGGAAGGGGGGGGGGACACTGGAAAAAGCTTCCAGGCCACAGACCACCTTTGCGATGTGGTGGGCAAAAGGCGTCAATCACAAGACACACACACAAAGTATCTCTCGCATGATAGGAAATGTCAGCAGAGGGCCAGAGACATCTGCTCCCACACCGCATAGAGCATCAACGTGAGATTCTGGTTATCCAGTGATGTGGAGTGGCAAGGAGGACCGCAGGAACATTTTTATTTTTAAGGATAAAGATGGGAAATAAGAGCAACAGGGCACCACCCCAAGGCCTAACGTGGGCAACAAAATTCATGTTCACCCAGGAGATCAGGATTCAAACCCCAAGTAAGCAATGCTCTCTCAGTTCACTCTGCCTGACAGGGCTATTGCAAGGATGGGGGGGACGGACACATAGAGAAAGTATGTATGTTACTCACTGACAGCATTAGAAACATAATGTGGGAGGGGGACAGAAGGAACCAAGTGCATTGGGGAGACACCTCTGCACGTTTGCACTGTGCCAAGTTCCCTAACCAGGGAGAAGAGACGGTAGCATGGAGAGTCTCCCCCTCCCGTGTGCCAAAATTACTAGTTATGCAGCTGGACAAGGGAGAAACAGATGGGCTGTGGGGGGCAGAGGCTAAGGGGCGGTCACTAAGCACAGAGCCATGCACAAAATTCCAGCTCTCCAGATAGCCCGGCACCGATTTCTTATCCCTCTGCCCCAGGAGCTCACCATTACTGCATTCATCCAGGCTGTCACAGCAGCAGCTACTCCAACCCAAATGCGTAGCGGCAAGCTTGTGCGGTCAAGCACATGACTTCTGAGCCCACCGCCGCCACAAACGTCCTGGGTGCACTTAGGGAGATGACCATACAGTCCCTCTGTAATGCCAGCCTACCTCGCAGGGCTGTTGCAATAATGGACACCAAGCGTTCCAGACTCTTACATCACCACCCTGCCTAGAGTGCAGGGACAGATGGGGGGAGGGGACAAGTAAGGAACTGCACGCAGGGTAGCCGGGCATGATGTGTGGCACTGCACATTCATGTGCTCCGCAGGGAACGAGCAAGAAACATGCACGCCCCAGACACAGAGCACAAAAGTTCGGCCCCCCTTTGGGCTGTGGGCAGCTCTGCTCCTGCACCCCTTCCCACGTTCATCCAACCAGATGTTGTGCAAAACTTTTTTTTAAAAAACTTCTAAACTGTTCTCAACAAACCGTGAGAGCCGGAAACGGCAGGCTTGCCGGGAATTTCGCCTCAGACACCAGAGAGTCTGACCTCGTGCATGTCCTGAAGCCATGCCAAGGCTCACCCAGGGCCCTAGACTTGGGAGGGTGGGGGCACTGGATTTCTGTAGAGGATTTTGGGGGAGGGGGCTGTTGTTCCTCTTGCACAAAAACACACCCCTGGCCACCCTGCGTAGTGCGATGGCCTTAATCCTGGCAATAAGCAAGTGTTCCTTGAGGCATGTGAAGAGTGCATTTCTTCCACCCAGAAGCAAACAGCGCCCTGTCCAGGCATTGCGGCCTGCGCAATGGAAGTGACAGGAAGAGCTTTCGACTTCCCTGATCTCATGCTAGAGCTCTGCAGAACTCAAGCTGATGCTTTGCAGGGTTTTGCAAAACTGCAACCCCTGCGCAGGAGGGGCCAGGACGGGGGGGGGGGGTGTCAGAAGCAGCTTCCTGTCATGGTGCCCATTCCTGAAAGCCTCCTGCTGCAGGATCAATTGCCTTTTGTTTGCAGAAGTTGCAATGGGGGTGGTGGGGGGGGAAGAAGGAGGAGGAGAAGCCAGCAGGGAGAGACGAAAGAGCTCTTTTCCAAGTTGGAAAGCCTGGAGGCTGCAGGCAGACTCGACACCACCAGCACCCCCCAAGTGTGACCTGTCAACTCCCAGGCCAGGCTATAATCAGAACTTTCAGCTGCCTGCAAAGTGGGGGGAGAGGCTGCAGGGGCCAACGCAGCAGGCTAGCAGAGATCAGACCCTGCAAACAGCTTGTGCAAGGGGGAAGCCTGTGCGTTGCAGCAAGGCCAGGAAAGGGCTCCATACATGCATAAGAGCACATGCCATTCCCCCCCCCCCCCACGCAAAAAAAAAAACAAACTTTGTGCAGGGATCACGGACTTTTGCAAGCTCGGGGTCATCTTGCAACCAACCCCCCCTCCCCTCCGCACCAAGCTGCTCTGCAAACCCCCCTCCCCCCATCAGGAAAACACACACACACACAAACAAACCGTTGTGCAAAATCCTTCCAACTTGCAAAGAAAAAGCGCCCAAGCAGAACCACGTTTTTGGGGTGCAGCAGCCGGCGCCTAAGCAGGTCTACTCAAAAGTAAGTCCCATGACGGTCAATGGGGCTTGCTCCCAGGAAAGTGTGCACGCTCTGCAGCTGCCCTCTTGCAGAGGGCGTCCCGGGTGCAGCTGGCCTCGCGCGCTCCCCCAGCTCCCGGGGTGCTTTGGCACTTTGTAGCCAAGTGTCTCGAGACAAAGCAAGCGTGGCAACATCTCTACCTGGTTTCTTGTCCATGGTGGCTTCCCAGAAGTGAAAGAGCAGCGCACGGCACGCCTCGAAAAGGGCGGAGGAGGGGAGTGCAGTGCAGTGCAGGGGGGGTGTCTTGCAAAGGCACCAGCTTGTCCCGATCCAGCTGCCAAGCGACGCCTTACCGGTGCGCAGACCAGTGCATGCTCCCCGATCCTTGAGGACTAGCGCCTTGCCCCTCCGCTTTGCCCCCTCGCAGGCACCAGGAGCCAAGCTGGGGGAGATCAGGAGCCAGGCAGCTCCACTGGAGAGGGAGGGAGGAGATCAGCCTCTCTCTCTGCACAGCAGGCGTGCCTTCCAGGCGGCAGAGGAGGGGGCCCCCCTCCTGGGCGTCTCGGGTTTCACTTGAAATGCTGCACACTGGTGGGGGGGCGCGGGGGGGGCAGAGAACTGCAGCAGGGCAACAGTGACGTCCAACAGGAAACTGGAGAGCAGCCAGAAAGGGAGGGCGAGCCTGTGCTGCGGGCGGCCGCCAGGGGGCGCGCCTGGGGAGCACACCCTCCCCTGGCAGTGGCGTAGCTAGAGGGGAGGCAAAGCAGCTTTCCAAGGTTTTTTCAGAGCCGGGTCTTTCCCGGCCAGAGCTGGAGGTGGTGGCAGGACTCGAACCTGTGGCCGCCTGCATGCAAAAAAACTGCATGCAATCACCAAGTCTTCCCCCCCCCACCATCATCATCATCGCCAACCTCCTGTTGCTCCACCACGGAAGACGCCATCCAGCCCCTTTAAGTAGAGAAAAAGCAAGAAGGCACCAAAAATAAATGGAGACCATCACCTTTAAAAAAAATAAAAATAAAGTGTTGTTTTGTGTTGAACTGTAGCTATGGAACTGGTTTGGGAGGGGAGGGATTTTCCTCCTGGCAACAGGGGCTCACCTAGCCAGCTGACAGCGGCACGAATCCGGCTTTCCTTTCAGCAACCTGCGTCAGGAGTGAAACAGGAGCTCCCCTGGAACAGGGACAAGCCAGCTGCCAGGAGGGGAGGAATGGCAAGGCTACATGGGGGGGGGAAGCATGTATGGGGGGGAGAGACAGAAAAGGCTGCTTTGAAGTTAGACAAACATGCAGGAGTGGCGGATTTGGGCTGGGACAAAGAGCAGTTGTTGCAAGCAGTTCCACACACCCATGGTTGTGTGTCTCACACGTGTGACCCCGTGGCAGTGGCCATGCTTGGTTTGTCCAGGAGGCATCGAGGCAGGCCGCTAGCCTTGCTCCCAGCCCCTATCACCACAACAAACAAACAGAGGTAACACTGGTCCAGTTACAACACACACACACACACACACACACACAGCTAAGGCTTCAAGGCCCATTCCAGGGGGACAGCAGGACAGCCACAGCCCCTCCAGCTGCCAGCGCAAAACCAGGAGGAATATGGCTTGCTGGACTCCCCCAACACCGAGCACAGTTGTGTCTCCAGGAATTCTGCAAAGTGCATTTTCGCTCCAAAGGCCGAGTCCAAGGGTTGGCACTCCAGACAAGGTCTGCCGTTTCATTTCCTGTGGTTTATTCTGGCCTTTGCAGGCTGCCTTTCTGAATATGCACCTCGAGGGTCATAAAACAACGCGCAGCGAAAGCGCAGGACAAGAGAACATGTGGGATTCGAGCCGCAACGGAAGCTCTTCCGATGCAGGTCACCCGAGGCCACCAGAGGCCTTGCAAAACATAGTTGATAAGTGGTCTTCAGCCTTTTCAGTGCCATGATCCCAATCAATCAATCAATGGGATTGGGGACCCACCACCAATCCCGCTCCCCTCCTGGGACCCAATCTGGGTGAAGCAGGGAGCAGAACAAGCCCAGGAGGGAACAGGATTGGCGGACATCTCCTCTGTCGTATCCTAACCCTTTTACCTGGGCTAGGCAGGCTAGATCCAAGTAGCCCCATAGGGCAGGCTGGGGGCGTTACTCAAGGTGAGGGGAAAGGAGACCTCCAACCAACTAGCACTGAATACAGCACAGGCCACATGGCCTGGGTGTGCCAGCACTACTTAGGATTGGGCTGCCCATGTGGTTGGAGAACCTTTGACATTTTCTCTCCCTCCCCCCCCCCTTTCAAAAAGGGAATCAGTCCCGGGAACAATAGGGCAGGCTGTTCCTTCACCTTGAAGAAGGGAGAGAGGCTGAAGTCATCTCCCAAATATGCCCACAGTGACATGATCTTCAGCAGAGCCATATACATCGAGTGGGGCTCAGAGAACTTTGGGGCCAAGGTAACCACAAAATTCCTACATCATGAGGCCGTTCGGCTAATCCCCTTCTAATGGGACCCAGATGGTCCCGGATTTTTCCGTATACAGAGGCACTGAGGTTTACCAAGCTCAGCTGAACGGGAGGTCAGGCATCCCCCCCCCCCCAAACTGGCTCCATCAACATTTCTGCTGATCAGGGTTTTGGGGACTGTGATCTCAGAATCCTCTGGAAAAAAAATGTCTCCTACTCAGCAGAAGTTTTTCCAACTCATGCAAGACACACAAGGTGAGCTGGCACAATAAGCCCAGAATAACCACCAGCAGGAGGACAACAACAGAAGGAGAGAAACCAAGAGGGAGAGCAACAACTGAAGCTTCGGCAGATGTGGACAAAGTTTTGGGTGCTGGAGACTTGGGGTCTGTTTTACTTCCTGCAGAGAGACTCCATAATGCTTTTCTTGAGCAGTAGCATTTCCGCTTAGAGGGGCTGTGCATTCAACATAAGAAGAGCTACATAAGAACAGCCCTGCTGGATCAGGCCAAAGGCCAGCTTCCTGTATCTCACAGCGGCCCCCCAGATGCCTCTGGGAGCACACAAGACAACAATACTTCTGCAACCTGTGGTCACTCCAGTGCACCTGGCATTCTGAGGTCACCTAAAACCAGGACACCCATCATGGCTCGTAACCTGCGATGGACTTTTCCTCCATCAATCTGTCCAATTCTCCTTTAAAGGCATCTAGGCCAGGAGCCATCGCCACATCCTGTGGCAAGGAGTTCCACAGTGGAATTACGCACCAGGTAAAGAAATATTTCCAGTGGTTTGGATCCAAGGCCTCTCTCTAGTCCAGCCTCCTTGCCTGCACCCACTTCTGCAGCAGGGATAAACTAGCTCTCAAGAATCCAGAAATCCAGCCTCTTTACTGTACTTAATTTCCCCCCAAAATGGGGGGGGGGGTTTTAGAAACAAAGCAGATTTTTAACCCTTAAGCTGCAGAAATTGGCTTCGGCACAAGGGAGCCATGCTTGGCACCAGAAACTGTAGAAGCCAGAGAGGAAGTGAGAGAGGCTTTTGAACGGCTGGGGTGGTGCTGAATATGCATATAGTGGGTCAGACTATCTAAATCAGTCCCATCTACACTGGGAGTAGCTTTCCAGGGCTTCAAGCAAGGGCTTGTCCCAGCCCTCCCTGGAGACGGCTGCACCTGGGACCTTCTACCTGCCTGCCAAGCAGGTGCTGCTGCTCTGCTGAGCCAAGCCCCTTCCCCACTCCAGCTCACCCTGCACACACTCCCTGGTCCTGAAAAGGAAGCCATTCTCAGCCGTGGAAGGGGGGGGGGACCCACAGCAACTGTCAGGCAGGCAGGAGTGACTCAGCACCATCCTGCGAGACTCTGGCCTCCAGCCACAGCACCATTCTGGGACAAGGGCCTTCCCAGATTCTTCATGCATGGAAATAACACTCTGATCACAATGCAGAGGGCTGGGGGGGGGGCTGTAAGAGGAGAGCAAATGTCTTTCCTGACATTTGCAGGGAGGCACGAGAGGGGGAGTGAAGAAGGCACAAGATGAAAGAATGCTTCTCCGAAGCTTGTGTCTGTGTGTGTCTGTCCCACAAAGAGACAGAAAGGATTGGTACAGAAAGCTTCTGTCTGCTGAGTCAGACCATTGGTCCAGCTAGGGCAGATGGTTGACCTTGGTCAGCAGCATCTCTAAAGTCTCAGGCAGGAGCCTTCCCTGGTCCTTCCTGGAGACGGACCAGGGACTGAACTGGGAACCTCCTGCATGGACTCTACCGCTTGACCTACAGGCCCTTTCCCCACCACGAGGATTACAATTTGCTCTTCTACACAAAGCCGCCTTGAAGAAGCCTCAGCTGGTACTGACAATGATGCTGCTGGACTGTTGCTCAGTTTGTCCTAAAAGCTTCTCCAGCATTTGCCAATTTGTTTTGGAGCCCAGTTCAAACCACTGGCTCTAACCTTTACATTAAGTCAGGGTGGACAGGCTTCCATGCGTGCGGGATCCACTTTATTTTCTTTGTTTGAAAACTCAGGTCCCCAAAGAAACTTGTTGCCAGGTGCTCTGTGGCTTGCTGGTCCTCCAGAAGTCGTCTTCTGCACCACACCCCTCTTTCTTCTTAAATCCCAAAGGAGTTACTCTCCATCTGCCCCACCTCATCCACTCACTAGACTCTGGGGAAAATGTGGAGGAGAGGAGAGTGGTGGGCTAGAGTGTCAAGACACTCTAGACCACCACTCTCCTCCGCTCACTTCCTCATCCACTCTGTCCCCCCCCCCCTTTCCTCAAGGAAGAAATGATGGAATGGATGAGAAGAACACAACCTCCCTGTATAAAAATAATTCTATCTGTTGCGGGACTTTCCCAGACTTAAGTGGAAATCTCATTTTGCAGGTTTCCCCTTGCCCCTGCTATGCACAGACATGACTAAGCAGAAGCCATACTCTTTGATGGAAATGAAGAAATTCCCCCTAAGCAGGGTAGGTTGCCCTTACACAATAAAAACCCAGTTGGGTGAAGTTCCTGAAAACTGTGAATCAGCGTTTCTAGCCAAAGGATGCCCGAGAACTTCCAAGATGTCTCTGCCACATTTCACCTCTAAGTGAATTAAGAACACTACTGAACAGTTCAAATGGCACAAATAAGAACTTCTAAACATTGGGTTTGGGGTGCAAGCACACACTGAAGAGTCCCTCACTCACACACCCAATACACAAGGGGTGTCCTAGACACTGCCTCCTATACACCCAAGTCTCTGCTGGCCACAGCTTAAGAACATAAGAACATAAGAACAGCCCCACTGGATCCGGCCAGAGGCCCATCTAGTCCAGCTTCCTGTATCTCACAGCGGCCCACCAAATGCCCCAGGGAGCACACCAGATAACAAGAGACCTGCAAGGCCTCCTGGGAATTGTAGTTAAGAACATAAGAACAGCCCCGCTGGATCAGGCCACAGGCCCATCTAGTCCAGCTTCCTGTATCTCACAGTGGCCCACCCAATGCCCCAGGGAGCACACCAGATAACAAGAGACCTCATCCTGGTGCCCTCCCTTGCATCTGGCATTCTGACATAGCCCATTTCTAAAATCAGGAGGTTGCACATACACATCATGGCTTGTACCCCGTAATGGATTTTTCCTCCAGAAGGATTGGATTATGATTGGATTAAGGATTGGATTATGAGCAATCCAGAGAGCATTTAAACTAGGAATTTTTTTTAAAGAGGCATGTCATGTTGTTTCAGCCTGTGCTTCCTTTACATTAAGCCTATTCTGCCCAACGATGCATATACGCAAAGGGGGACAAATGTGTACACCTGCAAGCCAGGCAAAAATGGGTTAACTCAGTTTTCCGATTGAACTTTTGTTCTGATGAAATTCTGTTTACAACCCTGTTGCTAAAAATGAAGCTACTGCAACAGCTCACACCAGTTTCACTTACGGACCTTAATAGGATTCTTTGGTATAATAAATAGCCATAAACCGTTGTTGTAACCCCAACTTGCCACAATGTGGTTCTTAATAGCCACTCCCAAAGTGGATATTGGAAGAGAAATGGCTGGACTGACCTGCTGTTAGGGGCAAAACTTATAGACACGGACAAGCTTGCAGATTTCCAATAGGAAAATAGAGGGGGCACCATAAAAAGTCTTCAGGGGTTAAATGCATCTGTATCTCCTGAGTTAAGCACCTGCCTTCCCAATCATGAGTCGAAACTACCAGATCATTGAGAACCGTGCAGTGTTTTGCCCCCATATTCAAGCCCCCAGCGTGTTCCCATGGTTCCACGCCAGGACGTGGAGGCTGGGGTTCGAACCATCTCTAATGGGGCTGATGTCTCTTCACTGGTGCCAGAGAAATCCTGGGGAGAAGACAGATTGGAGAGCACCAGGTCTCCAAAGAGGAATGCCAGAGCAAAATAAACAAGAGTGGCCACGGAATGGTATGTACGGCAGTCAGTTGAGAGCGTCTGAAGATGAAAGAGGGGAAGGCATTCTTGGGCTCCTTCCCGCGTCATTGTTCAGAGCACAATTCAAGGAAAGGAAGCTCACTGTGAAAACCCAAACTCACAAGCACAGCCTTGCACATCCCAGGCAAGAGTCTCTGGCAGGCTTTAATGTCTGAGCAGAAAGGTGCTTGGAGCCCAAAGGATGCTGCTGGGTCAGGTCATTATTGCCTGCACTCTGTGGTGTACAAAGAGGGTGGCTGGGGGGGTACTCCCAAGTGCCAGGCTGCAGGGGGTGTCCAAGAGGCTGCCCCGAGATGGTGGTGGCAGCAGGGGTGACCCTGGTTGTAGCCACAGTTTGCCTAGTCCTGACTGCAGTTGTCCGCAAGAGAAGACTGTTTATTGGTGTGGTTATATATGAAGTTGCATATATATAAATATACTAACTTGGTTGGCAACCTTCAATCTCGAAAGACTATGGTATAAGCCTACAGCATCTGATATTCCCAGGCGGTCTCCCATCCAAGTACTAACCAGGCCTGACTCTGCTTAGCTTCCAAGATCATGGTATAAGCCTACAGCACCCGGTATTCCCAGGCGGTCTCCCATCCAAGTACTAACCAGGCCTGACCCTGCTTAGCTTCCAAGATCAGACGAGGTCGGGCATGTGCAGGGTAACAGTTGCTATATATACTAACTTAGAGTGTGTGTATGTGTGTGTCTATATAAAACAGTATAGAACATGTTCAATAAAAGAACATGTTCACTGCCTGTGCTTCTTCTTTGACGTTATTATTCATAATAAATAACACTCACAAATGTTCTGTAGCACCAAGCAAGGCCGCAGAAGCTGCAGCTATGAGCTTATTCCATACTATCCCATACTACTACAGCCTGCCCCCCAAACCAGGCCTCCAGCTATGAGCTCATTCCATAGCATCCCATCATACTCTAGCCTGCCCCCCCCCAAACCAGCCCACCAGCTACAGGCTTTTGGGCTTTCCATTTAGTCCAATAGTATTATTCATTCATTTGGATAGCGCCATCATTGCACATGGTGCGGAATGAAGGGACTAGGTCCTCGCCCCAAGGGGCTTACAATCCAGATAGACACATGGGAAACAATGAAGGAAAGGGAGAGGAACGGAAGCGAGGGAGGGGGAGAATGGGCAGTGAGGTCAGTTACTGGCACTGAAATATAGTATGTGCCTTTGTTATCCTAAATCCTGTCCCCTGGCGAAAGGGACGGTGATCTTTGCTTCCTTATTGTTTGAAGTGTTCACGAAACATTTCCAAAATGTGAAAAGCATCAGAACCCTCTGAGACAGTGAATTATTGGGGGGGAACGGGAACCAGGTGCTGTTCATCTGAAAATTAAACACATGGATTTCTCTTTCCAGAAAGAATCATGCTTTGGAAGAGGAAAGGGGGAAAGGCCACACACACAGACACAACCTCAGTGATAAGAGAACTCCACCCCCCCCCCCACTCAGATCCCATTCACAAGCAGCCACCCACACACCAGGTTCCTGCCACAGCAGCTGTCTGACATCCTCGCTTTTTATACTGTTGCTTTATTTGGTGTCTACGAAACCTTGGAACTTTTGGCCAATCGGGGAAGGGCGTCAACAGGAAGCGCAAGGCTGCTGAATTAAATGGGCAACTCCGGGCAGAAACAGAACGGTTTGACTCAAAGAAGGAGGTGGGGGCAGCCAGCCAGATCCAGGTACAGCCCCATCTGGAACCTCTGTGGGGAGCTCTTTTGCACAGAAGGTCCAAGTGTGTGACATGCACCACGAAGGCAAGAGACTGACATCAGAGAACGCAGTGTGCATAGAACACCCATTGCTTTCCAGGAATCCGAGGCCCTTTGTGGGGAAGTAGCCGGAGATAATATTTCTCAAGCCTTTTTTGAACTGCAGATGCGGCACGTGGGGTCACCAGCCACCCCACTGAGACTGCATGTTCACGGACATCCGGCTCCAGGCAAGCCACCTGCTTGGGCAGGGGGCGGAGTGGAAAGCTGACATGCGTCCCACCACTGCGCATGGCGTCACATAGAGAAAATGGATTGGACAGATGTTGGAGATGACTCTTAGCGGGACTGTGCGCGCACTAGGCTGAACGTGTGTGCGGGTTCAAATCCAAGCACTGGACCCCTCAGGTTAGCCCCCTAAAAGATTAGCCCCATGCAGATGTTTTTGTAATTATAGAGTCTCCACAGTTGCAAACGCTGTCAGGAGCCCACTGGCAAGGCCTGCCCCACTGACTAGGATTCCACAGCTGGCAGGTTTTGTTGGCACACTCCGCCAGAGACTCTCCACAATGACAAACTTGATTACATGTGTGTATAACGAAGTACGAACAGTTCTGAGGACAGATAACATGCAGGAGGTGACTGCATGCACATGGCGGAGCAGAGGATCAGAGCCCCAGCCAATGCCAACAGCCACTGTTCAGGTGTCGAGCTCTTTCCACACAATCTAGCAGCCTGGCATGGAGGGAGGAGGGAGATCAGTTCCATGTTTCAGAGCAGCATCTGTATTGACTGTATGCAAACACAAGGAGAACCCAGTAGGTTTGCCTGATCTTGTCTAATCTCAGAAGCTAAGCAGGGTCAGGCCTGGTTAGTACTTGGATGGGAGACCGCTTGGGAATACCGGGTGCTGTAGGCTTATACCATAGTCTTTCCATGCCCGATCTCGTCTGATCTCAGAAGCTAAGCAGGGTCAGGCCTGGTTAGTACTTGGATGGGAGACCGCCTGGGAATACCGGGTGCTGTAGGCTTATACCCTGATCTCGGAAGCTAAGCAGGGTCAGGCCTGGTTAGTACTTGGATGGGAGACCGCTTGGGAATACTGGGTGCTGTAGGCTTATACCATAGTCTTTCCATGCCCGATCTCGTCTGATCTCAGAAGCTAAGCAGGGTCAGGCCTGGTTAGTACTTGGATGGGAGACCGCCTGGGAATACCGGGTGCTGTAGGCTTATACCATAGTCTTTCCATGCCCGATCTCGTCTGATCTCGGAAGCTAAGCAGAGTCAGGCCTGGTTAGTACTTTGATGGGAGACTGCCTGGGAATACCGGGTGCTGTAGGCTTATACCATGATCTCGGAAGCTAAGCAGAGTCAGGCCTGGTTAGTACTTGGATGGGAGACCGCCTGGGAATATAGGGTGCTGTAGGCTTATACCATAGTCTTTCGAGACTGAAGGTTGCCAACCATTTTGACAAGCAAAGAAGTGTGCTTTATGCGCTTCTTCTTCTTCTTCTTCTTATTCTTATTATTATTATTAACAGTATTTATATACCGCTTTTCAACTAAAGTTCACAAAGCGGTTTACAGAGAAAAATCAAATAACTAATGGCTCTCTAAGGGAACCCAAAAGGGCTCACAATCTAAAAAATTAGAAGCCAAGCTTCTTGGCTTTCTTCCTCTTTTGTTGGAGAGTCTCACACCACAAGTTTTACTATGTCAACCACTTTGTGAACAACTCCTGTTGAAAAGTGGTATATAAATATTCCTAATAGTAATAGTAACATTTATGAAGGTCGATCCATAAAGGAGGGGAAAATTCACCTGCAAGCATCATGGAAATTTTTGAAATTGGAGCATTTCGGAATTAAATTCCACAGAACAGGATCATAATGCAAGACTTTGACAAACCCGAAAGGAGGCAGGCAAGACGGTTCCTGAACGGCTGAACTGCTCCTTGGGTGATTGCCCCGCATCCTAATCACATTAAAACGCAGGGATGGAAAAACAATAGCACAAGGAAGTGAGATGGGCCTTGGAGCCTTCTCGGGGTCTCCCCAAGTGACCTCACACCTGTGGGATCCAAGCTAAGCAAAGGGTTGGAGCAGCCAACTCGAGAAAATGGCCTGATCCTGCAGCTCGCTAGAACTGTTCAGAAATATGGGCCGGTCAACCATTCTAGATCAGCTTTCTCAACGTTTGTCCCCCACCAAACCACTTTGCATGGTCCACCTATTGAAAGTACCACCAGAAGTAACTGGAGATGATGTCATCGCCAGTTACTTCCGGATTGGGAGGCCAGATGTGACACAACAAAACACCAGTAAGAGGCTCGGGGTGGACGGGATTGCTGTGTAAAGTATGCTTTGGAGTTCTGCCTGCCAGTCCAAGCCTCCTAACACTGTTTGTCGCATCATGTGGCTGGTCTGGCTGCTGGGCGGCAGATGTCCAGGGGTTCCACAAGTACCACTAGACACCACCTCAACTACACCGGTGGCACCTGTATCACTGGTTGAGAAACACTGTTCTAGATACATTCTGAGTCTGCCTGAGGACTAGAAACCTGACACTCCCCTCTACTACAGAGGTCTCATGTGCTTCCCTCCCATGCAAACAACTGCAGCAGGATTGACACTTTGGGAGGAAAATTATGAAGTCCCAGGCAGCTGCTTTGCGGAGAAGCCAGTCCTTTGACTCATTTAGATTTTAAACCCTTGAGTCAAAATGCAGTTGAGATGCTAGGAATCTGCTTTTATCTATGTGCATTCCATAGTCCCACACACGCCCACCAAGGGGGCAGGAGGAGCAGAGCTCAGCCCCTCCCCTGGGTCCTTGTTTTCCCTGTTGGCATCCCTCCAGCTTTAACAAAGTTGACTCCAGTTCCCAGATGAGTCACCAGTGCTCAGGTACCCCACAGGCGCCCTCTTCAGAGAGCTGGCATGCCCTTCATGTTTTGGTAAGATTTTTTGTTAACTCCATTTTTCCTGTGACTTTGCAACATAACGTGACTTACAGGTAAAACTAAAGCATTAAATCAAATGCAAAAGAATAAATAGTAGTGGCATTAAACCCCACCATTCCCAAGAAGGGGGAAATATATAATCTACCCAGCAGCAGTGGCATAGCCAGAAGGGGTGCAAAGCACTACGTCTTGCAGGGAGCCTCACTGAAGTTTGCAAGGTGCCCCTTGCTCCCACCACCTGAAATGGCTTGGAGGGGGAGGGACCCCTTTCACCCTGCGGTGCAGCTCCCTGCAAAACTTAGTGCTTTGCGCCCCCTCTAGCTACACCACTGCCCCGCAGCATCCCAAATCAAAAGGTCTTCATCAAATCAGTGGGGAGTGGGAAGAGGTGAGCCTAAAGTGGGAAGGCGTTCCAAAGCCCAAAGGAAAAGCCCCATGCGTGAGCTACACCTGCTGTGCTTCCAAAAGCATCAGCACACAGGATGCTGGCAGACCGAGTCCGACCTTTGGCCCATGGAGCTCAGTCATGGCCAACACAGACCAGCAGCAGCTGTCCAGGGAAGGCTTGTGCGTTCTCCCACCACAGTGGTTCTGCTTGTGCCCCCCCCTTCACCCAAAGCAGCACCATTTCCCTTTTAAGAAGCACAGCCCTGGGCCCAGGAAGCCAGGCCCATCACACATGCTTTGGCCAGTGAATCAGCTTCTCCATTCAGAAGCATGATGCTGATTCATTGCACCAGGTTACACGCCAGCAGACAGGAAATGGGAGTCCGGATTCTCTCCACCACAAGATGGCTTGGCTGAGCTCAACTCGTGGGCAGGTGTGCTGGGACGTCACTCCCAAGAACCCTTCCAGTGCCCTGGGCATCAAAACGCTGGAAGGAAGGGTCCCTCGGTAGCCAAACCTCAGGGGGTTCCACCTTCCACTCCGAGGATCCCAGGTAGCAGGTGCAAAGACAGATCCACACCTGAGATCTGGGGAGCCTCTGCCCCACTGTGGACAAATTAGGGCTAGATGGCCAAAGCTGCAACCCAGTACACACGTACTTGGGAGTAAGTCCCAATGACTTCAAAGGCACTTCCTTCTGAGTAGACATACACAGGGTTGAGCTGCAAATGGCTCGGCTCAGCTCAGCAAAAGGCAGCATTTTATGTCCCGAGGGCAAAGCATTAAAAAGCAGCATGTCCTGTTCATGGGACAGCATCAGACCTGTATCCCCCCCCCCCCAAAAAAGCTGCCTTTGGTTGAGTAAGACTTTTGGGGACAACAGTGTCAATGCTGACTGGCAGTGCCCCCCCCCCATGGAGGGTGGGGCTCCCACAGCCCTACTTGGTGGTACCAAGGATAAAATCTCAGACCTGCATGGTGAGGATGCTCTTCCACCAAACTATTCCCTAGTTCAGTGATTTTCAATGTTTTTCTTCTCAACAGACTAAAGTTTATGGTCTTCTCTACAGCTTTGCCTCTGGTGATGTCACTTCCAGCTTCCAGGTGACCTTTCCGGGTTCTGCATTGGCTGTGCCAGACAATTTGATACTACAGACCATTGTTGTTGGCAACCTTCAGTCTCGAAAGACTCTGGTATCGCGCTCTGAATGGTGGTTCTGGAACAGCGTCTAGTGTGGCTAAAAAGGCCGATTCGGGAGTGACAATCCCTTCCACAACGGGAGCAAGTGCAGTCTGTCCCTGGTCTGTCTCCCTGGCTATGGGCCTTCCTTCTTTGCCTCTTAGCCTCAGCCTGTTGGCCAAGTGTCTCTTCAAACTGGGAAAGGCCATGCTGCACAGCCTGCCTCCAAGCGGGCCGCTCAGAGGCCAGGGTTTCCCACCTGTTGAGGTCCACTCCTAAGGCCTTCAGATCCCTCTTGCAGATGTCCTTGTATCGCAGCTGTGGTCTACCTGTAGGGCGCTTTCCTTGCACGAGTTCTCCATCAAGGAGACCACTACAGACCACTGCCCTAGAAACAGAGCCACAGGACCGGGAAGACTTTCTCAGTGATTTTCAACCGCTGTGCTCCAAACTCCCGCGGTGCATCTGCGGACCTTTTGCGGCACACCAGTTGGAAGAAGTTGGCCCTTCAAGTGTCCAAGTATCACACTTTTGGGGGAAGGTCTTAGCATGATGTAATCTTTACAACAACCCTGCAAGGTAGGCAAGTATTATCCACCTCCATGTCACAGCTAAGGCCGAGAGGAAGTCGCTTGCCTCAGGGCACCTAGTAAATTATGGCACATGCAAGAGCCAAATAGAGGAAACCGTGATTCATAGCCCAACCTCATAAGGGATCCTCACATGTGATGCTCAGGTGCAGGATGTCTGTAGCTGGGTATGCACTGCTGAGGGAATGACTATACCTGGGTTCATTTTTAGGAGACCTAAATTCTTGGTGCACTGGACACAGACCACAGCTGCACTGTATGGACTGTGTGAATAACTGTACCCAGGTCCAGATTAAGGAGACTGTAGCTAGATGTACCCAGCTACAGTTTAACATGCAATTGGCCCTTCAGTCACACACGGCCTCATTCCTCATAAGCACAAAGGCAGTACCAGGAGATAAGGGTAAAGTGGTAAAGAGCCTATATAGCCTGCAGAAGGCCCCAGGTTCAATCCCCAGTATCTTCAGGTTAGGAAAGGAAAAGATTTCTATCCAAAACCCTGGAGAGCAGGACATTTGCGCAATAAACATATACATAAATTTAAAAGAAATAAACCTGGTTGCATGGATTGCCGACTACTAGGTCACTTTCAAAGATTGCTCTTAAAATTATTCGTATTGCTTTTGATTAAGGGGGGGAAAAGACCAGATTGAGGTCCATCAGCAATGTTGAGCTGGAAACCAGCCTTGCAAATAAATGTATTTAAACAATTACTAGTACATAAAGATGAAGAGAAAGATTTCAGGCCTTCCCACTCATACATACCTATGTTAGTCATTGTGACATACTAAGAGCTTGGAAGAAAAATAAGAACTCTCCTCTAATTGACACAAACTTCCCAGCCTGGTCGCTTGGAGGAGACTCTTACTCACCGCAGGTGATCAGGCAGGCAAGTGGCTATTTAGATGCTTGCCCAACAGGAAACCAAAACACAATCAACATTTCAGTATCTTGCATGCTAGCCTCTTTCCAGTTACATAAGTAGTAATTACACCTGTTACCTCTTAACTATGTGAACTATGTGTAGTCCATACCTCAGTGCTCATTAGCCGGTCACTTAAAAGAGTTTCTTAGCCTTTGATGTGGGAAAGCAAAGAATCACGAAATGTTCTTCTTCAAGCGAGAGACCATCCCTTATTAAAGCAAGGTACACTTTTGGCAAAAAATGGACGGATCTTGCGGGTAGGTCAACACTTTGCCTTAAAATACTCTGCGTGTGTTACTTAGATGGACTATTGTACTGATCCAACAGGACCCTCATGTTTCTAGCAAGAAAAAATTTAAAGGTGGTTCACAAGCATGTGGAACAAGGGAAGCCAGAAGGGGGCGACTACTTGTGTGCAGAGTTAGAGGGTTGTGATGAAATTGCCTTAGATCAAGACACACATGAAACACCTTCCACAACTGACGCAAATCCTCCGTTAATAAACCAATACTCTTATTGCCAATTTATAAAATACACTTAAGCGTGCCAAGCACCTGATAACAGCCTGTGGCTGGTTCGTTCCCATAACAAGCCTGATTTGTTATTGAGCCCATTTTACACAGATGGAAACTGAGGCAGAATGTCACTGGTGAGAAGAGATGCACGGAGGCCCTGGCTAAACAGGAATTTGAATCCAGTTCTTCTAACATCTAAGCTCTAGCAAACCCTGCTCTGTGGGCCACGCGCGTAAAGTTAAACCGTTATCTGAACGCTGTTCAGACTCCTACAAAAGTGAACAAAAAACATGAATTTGCCTGACCAGTTCATCTAGCCTGGCATGCCACTTTCGACAGAAACTATCTTGAAAGTCTACAAGCAGTCAGGCCTCGGATCTGCCTAGCTCAGAATTGCCTGGCAGCAGTTCCCCAGGGTTTTAAGGCAGAAATTTTCCTCCGCTCCCTCTGCGTATAAAGCATGCGCTCTACCACTGAGCTAAGGCTCCTTTTGTAACATTGGGTTACCAAAACAATCGAAAGCAGAGATCAGTTTGCTCCAAGGTAACCCCACCAGCTCAAAAGCCTTGCCATCATTTTCTGCCAATAAACTTCCCTTATTGATAATTCCATCTTTGCTAATACAGTACTAGGACAGGTGTGGTCTTATATCCACACCTGTTCAACTCTCTCTAGCAGGCTTTATCTGAACAGCATCCTTGAATCACTCAGAAGAACTTCTCTCTTCCCCCCTGCTGCAAAGCAAGCTATGGAGACAGCAATGAGCAATGAGATTATATACTTGCAGCTCAGAGACACATTGAGAACAAGCCACCAGACCCCCCCCCCACAGAGAGAGAGAGAGAGAGAGAGAGAGAGAGAGAGAGAGAGAGAGAGAGAGAGAGAGAGAGAGAGTTGGGGTTCTCACTGTGGCATGAACAGATATCCCAAACAAAGCATGATACCAACTAGCCAAGCCGGTGAGGATGACCTATAGCTGCTCAGAGTTACTATACAACACAGAGAGGGGTCCCACAACTCTGCAACAACACCAGAAATTTGAACCTATATCTCTGTATGTGTCTGTGTCTCCCCAGGTGCCACAGGAAAAGCACAGGGGGAAAGATCGGAACAGGTAACCTCAGCCTCTGACGCTCATCAGGACATGCAAGACACTCTATAACCTTTCTACATGTACACAATCACACCAAAACACAATCACAATAAGTATTTATTTATTTATTTATTTATTGGGCTTGTAATCCGCCTTTCTCCCCAAAGGGCACCCAAGGCGGTTATACACATATTCAGTGTATACAGTACATTGTAGATATAGTACATGTATAAAACTCTCACGCACAAAAGCGCCTCCTTTTAATGCTTTTCATCTCATGGCACACTGACAGTGCGCTAAAATTGTCAAGGCACACCATCAGTTTTTTGACAGCCGACCAAGCACACCCACATACCTCAAGGACACTATTAATAAATGACTCTCCCCCAAACTCCCGTGGCACACCCGCAGACCACTCGTGTCACACCAATGTGCACAACAGTGGTTGAAAATCAGTGTATTCACACATTCTATAAAGGTGTGGGGTCAAGAACATTTTATAAGTCAGATGGGGACCTGGCTGTCCCATAGGAAGGGATAATGCACTGTAGCTGATGGGGACACACACACACACACACACATGATCCCACAATCCAAAGCCCTGAGGGAGAGGAACCTACAAGCCAACTCCATGGCAAAAAGTCCCACATCAAAAAAGGTATGTGTGACCTGACCTGAACTTGCAAAAAGAAAATGGCCTTGTAAATCACAGATGTGGGAGGGAGCACCTATAGGGCAGTGAACAGAAAGGGATGCACCGTCTTATTATACTGTGGGTTTAGAAGTAGGCTAGCTCAGAATGCCAGATGCAAGGGAGGGCACCAGGATGCAGGTCTCTTGTGTGTGCTCCCAGAGCTATCTGGGGGGCCACCATGAGAGGCAAGAAGCTAGACGGGACTTTGGCCTGATCCAGCAGGGCTCTTCTGATGTTCTTCTCATGTTCTTATGGGTTAATTACTCCAGAAAAGGGGGGCAGGAAATCTGAAGTGGTTGAAAGGAGGCCAGTAGACCTTTAGGAAATGGGATACCCAAAGCCCCTAACTATAGAAGACGATGCAAGAAAGAGGGGCCACGCACAACTTAGAAGACCCAACTTAGAAGCCCCCCATCCCAAGGTTTCAGCAGCATGACATGAAGGGGGGGACACATTTTTGTTGTTCTCAGAAACAACTGGGGGTCAGAAATTCCAAATGCAGCTCACCCAGGGATCTACCAGGACATCCTGATCTAGTCTATTAGTATTAAAATATTGATATACTGCTTTTCAGCAACAACAACAAAGTTCACAAACGGGTTTCCCAAGATTAACCATCACCTTGGGTTACTTGCTCGGGAGTAAGAAAAGGATCTGTGGAGCACTTGGCCTCATGATTCCAATGGAGAAATCCAGGGAGGGGTGGCAAACATAAAACAGTGCAATCCTACTCATGTCTAATCAGAAGTAAGGCTGCAGTCCTGTCCACTTACCTCTGAGTAAGTCCCATCGACAGTAATGGGACTTACTAGGCTTGGGCTCTTAGTCCCATTGAACTCAACAGGATTTACTTCTGAGTAGGCATGCATAGGATTGCACTGTCAGTCACCGCAAGAGAAAGCATTAGACCCAAACTCCTGAAAATCCCGGGGGGGGGGGTCACATAATTTTGTTTCAGTTTCATGCATTGCATCTCCTTGCGGCGGGGGGGGAGCACACACAAACTGAGGCTGCCACCCTGGTCACACTTTCCTGGGAGTAAGCTCCACTGACTATAATGGGACTTACTTCAGAGTAGACAGGCATAGGCTCGGTTTCTGAAACCCATGTCCAAAAGATCCCAGGCACCCCAGCGGACAGCACAATCTTCTGCACGTCTACTCGGAAGCCTGTCCCACTGGGTTCAATGGGCCTTACTCCCAGGTAAGGGCGCCTAGAGATTGCGGCCACCAGCACGGGGTTTTTTGATCGCCCTTGCACGGGATGCCTTTCCAGCAGCTCGACCCCAGGCGGGTCTCCTCGGAAGCAAGCCCACGCTCCCGGGTAAGTGTGGAAAGGATTAGACCCTCCGCCTCCTCCCACTGCCTTCCGATGCCGGGAAGGCGGAGGCTCCCGATCCTCGGCGCTCTTTCCAGGGAGTAAGCCCCGCTGGACATCATGGCGCTTCCTTCCGAGTAGACCTGCGCTGGGAGGCGTGCAGACACCTCGACCGCAAGCGGCACACCCCCCCACACACCGCGTTCCAAGGGGCTTCCTCGCGAGCAAGCCGGCGCATCGGGCTGCGGCAGGTAAGAGCGCGCCCCAGCTGGGTCTCTGCCCCGATCCCCGGGTACCTTTGGGCAGGGACATGGCTGGCCGGCTCCCTCCAGGCTCCGATGCGGCTGTGCGCGGGCGAGGCGGCCGGGAGACGTCTCAGCAGCAGCAGCAGCAGCGGGGCATGCCCGGGCACCCAGCGCGCGGGGCCTGCGGAACGCACCGCCACCCCAGTGGCCACAGCCAGCCAGCCAGCCCGCACCTCTCTCCCATTGGCCGGCTTCTCCCCAGAGAGGCGGGGCCCCCTCTTGGGAGCCACGCCCTCCTCCTCACCTGGCTCAGGTGGCCTGGAAGGAAATGCCACCTGCCCGCGCGTGCCGCCAGGTGCGCTCCACCTGGGAGGCTCCACCGGTCCTGCTGCAGGTTCCTGGCCTCTCTGGCTGGGCCCCAGCAAGGGGCTGGCTTGCAGGGATGCAGGGAAGAGCAGCCAGCCTCACCTGGTCCTAGAGCAGGGCTCTCCAAACCCCGGCCCGGGGGCCAGATGCAGCCCGGCCAACCTCTTGTCCCCTGAAAGCCTCTGGCCCACTCAGCTGAACACGACCAGAACTGGGCTCTGATTGTGTCTGGAGGGTGTTCTGAGGGCCAGAGAGGTGGAATGAAGGAGCCCAGTCAGTCATTTATTCACTCATCCATCTCTAATTTATTTATTTAAATTTTATATTTATATTGTTTTTCTGGCCCTCCACACCACACCGGATATTTGATGTGGCCCTCTGGCCAAAAAGTTTGGAGACCCCTGTCCTAGAGCATCACTCAGCATCTTGCTCTGGGGGGCAGCAACAGCCCCTCCCCCATAATAGTGCAGCTGGAGGGGGGGCAGGCTGAGGGGCTGGTTAGGGCAGGGGGGAGATTCCCGCCAGAGGAGTTCCAACTAAGGTCAGTTCCAACGAAGGTCAGAGCATTAGAAGTCAGTGGGCTGAGAGAAGCAGGGCCCCCACCGACCCACCGCCTGAGGCAACCATCTCAGTTGGCCTCATGGATGGGCCTATTCTGATCCTGCTGCTTCTCTCTCTCTCTCTCTCTCTCTCTCTCTCTCTCTCTCTCTCTCTCTCTCTCTCCTGGACCGCTTAGGACTGTGGAATGCGATTGCACAAATGTTATTGTCTGGGGCATCATTACTGAGCCGTGACACGCCCTGTCCCTGCCAGCCTCATTCTGTTTGCCCCGAAAGCTGTCCAGAGCAGCTCAGGTTTAATTAACTTTCCCTTCAGGTGGAAGGGGTGTGAGAGCGCAATTTCTGATTTTATGATGGCAAATACATTGTATTATACAGAGACTCCAATCTGAACCGACGTGCTTGCGCTCCTGTGGCCTCTGTGGCGCTTCTGTTCACATTAAGCATGCCCAGCGCATTAAAAGGTAATCACATGCCGGGAGGCAAAGTGCCCGTGTTAACATTCAGATGGTTCAGTGATGCATCATCAGGTAGCATCACTACCACAAAGCAAATTGCTTGCCAATTGGGCCACATTACATCCTTGCAGTGGCACCCAAAGCGCACTAGAAGAGGGCAATGTTGCATCAGGGGGGTGCTGCAGCTCAGCGCATCGTGGAGCCCTGTTGCAGCAGCAGAACCTTCAGGCGCCCCAGTCGTGCGTCAGTCCTCCTCTTTACTCATCAGCCTGTAGTTCGGTGCTCTTTCCAAATGCCATTGGGCAACGCGGCTGCAATCCTGGGATGGAATCCCATGCATGCTGACCTGGGAGGGAGGAAGTGACTTCCAAGAGACCATGCACAGAATTGGGGCCGTGTCACTTTTTGCAAGGGACCTGGAAGGGGTGCGTGTATGTACATGTATCGCACCAGAGTCTCCAACGGGGATCCTCTGCAGCCTGACCTACTGCAACTCCAGCTGTCCCTCTCCAAGCCAGGACGGTGTGAATCAAGGAGCTCCTGCTCTAGACAGTAGTTCTGTACCGCTCTGGGCACTGTCAGCTGAAACCCACAGTCTGAATTTGATCAACTGATCTCACAAATTATTATTATTATTATTATTATTATTATTATTATTATTATTATTATTAACAACAGTATTTATATATCGCTTTTCAACCAAAAGTTCACAAAATGGTTTACAGAGAAAATAAAACAATAATGGCTCGTACTAACTCTGTATGTTTGTATATTGAGGTATAATTTTGTAACTCTGTATACCAATCATACCAATAAACAACTGAAAAAAATGAAATAAGTTTTCTTCCTGAAAAATAAGCATTTTTGGGGTGGCCTCTCGGACAGCACCACCACCACCCTGCAGCCTGGCTCCTGGGGCCAAGGGCCCCACCTGACCACCACTTTCATAAGCCACTGCTCCAGCCAAAACTTAGTTAGGGGGTGCAGAGCTGGATTTAAGGTGTTGAACATAGCATATGGCTGCAATCCTAACCACACTTTCCTGAGAGTAAGCCCCAATGAACAAAATTATTAACAGTATTTTATTAACAGTATTTATATACCGCTTTTCAACTAAAAGTTCACAAAGCGGTTTACTGAGAAAAATCAAATAACTAATGGCTCCCTGTCCCAAAAGGGCTCACAATCTAAAAAGATGCAAAAACAACACCAGCAGACAGCCACTGCAAAAGACACTGCTGGGGTGAGGTGGGCCAGTTACTCTCCCCCTGCTAAAAAGAGGAGCACCCACTTGAAAAAATGCCTCTTACCCAATTAGCAGGGGTATCCAGGGTACCAAATAGGACTGACTTCTGAGTAGAACTGGTTAGGATTGTGTCCTATGTTATATATAGATATAGATATAGATATAGATATATGCATATAACATATATGTTGAACATAGCGTATGCTATATGCCCCAGCAGCAGTCCAAGGTCAATCCAGCATGGGAGGTTTTAAAATTGGCTTTAAAAGGAGGTTAGGCAAACTAATGGAAGGGGAGAGGTCTATCAAGATTGACCATATGACTTAAAGGAATATACAGGGGCACTTTTCCACCCAGTAGGAACTAGACAAACAGTGTGGTGAGGCTGTTTTCTTTTTCTTTTTTTACCCTTAAGCTTCTAGAGTTGTGAGTTCACCAAGGACATCTGGCTGGCCGTTTTTAGAAACAGAAGCAGCCAGAAACAGAAACAGCCAGGTTGCCCTAGGCTGACCTTGGTCTGATCCGGCGCAGGAATGTATAATTATAGTGGGCAAAGTACATCATTAAATGGGCAACATCACAGCTTACATTAAAAGGGTCATTGTGGCAAATCTGGGAAAAGGAAGGGTGTTGAGACCCTGACCAGGCGTGGACCATCGAAAGATTTTGAGAGGGAAGGTGTCTTAAGAGCAGACATGCTCGTTCTGCCACCTAGTGCTGAATAATAAGTCAACCTGTCGATTTGATTAAAGATAGAGCTTCCAATGGATGTTAAGCACAGGGAAAGCTACACATTGTTCAAAGTATACACATTATACAATTTTTTTAAAAGGAATTGTTTGTTTTCTACAGTGGTTACTGAGTCTCCCCATTTCCTGCTTCTACCTGAGACATGCCTGGGCAAGCATGAACACACACAGCCCTTGACAGTACCCCAAGGACGCTGGTACAGAAAGAGTTAATCCCTCTTCCAGCCTGCATAAAATCTGCTTGCAATGCCTGCCTGAATCCTGATTATGCCCTCACAGCATTGAATTTCCAGTGAGTGCATGGCCTGTGCATTTGAGATATAGCGCCTATCTAGCGCCTATCTAAGACCCATATAGCACCTATCTAGTGCCTATATAGTGATTATCTAACACCTACACAGTGCCTATCTAGCACCTATCTAGCGCCTATCTAACACCTATATAGCGCCTATCTAGAACCTAGCACCTATCTAACACCTTTATAGCACCTATCTAATGCCTATCTAGTGCCTATATAGCATCTAGCACCTATCTAGTACCTATCTAACACCTATACAGCGCCTATCTAATGCCTATATAGCACCTATCTAGCGCCTATCTAGCACCTAATACCTATCTAGCGCCTATCTAGTACCTATCTAACACCTATATAGCGACTATATAACGCCTATCTAGCAACTATATAGCGTCTATCTAACACCTAACTAGTGCCTACATAGCGCCTATCTAGCAACTATCTAAAACCTATCTAGCGCCTATCTAGCACCTATATAACACCTATCTAGGGCCTATCTAACACCTATATAGTGCCAATAAAACGCCTATCTAGTGCCTATCTAGCACCTATATAGGCCTATCTAACGCCTTAGCGCCTATCTAGCACCTATCTAGCACCTATCCAACACCTATGTAGCACCTATCTAGCGCCTAACTAGCACCTATCTAAAGCCTATGTAGCACCTATATAGCACCTATCTAATGCCTATGTAGCACCTATCCAACACCTATATAGTACCTATATAGCGCCTATCTAGTACCTATCTAGCACCTATCTAGCCCCTATCTAGCGCCTATCTAGCAACTCTCTAGCGCAGGGGTGTCCAAAGTTTTTGGCAGGAGGGCCACATCTTCTCTCTGACTCTGTGTTGGGGGCCAGGGGGAAAAAAGAATTAATTTACATTTAAAATTTGAATAAATTTACGTAAGTTTACATAAATGAATATACAGTAGAACCTCCAAAGTTGACCACCTCTCTATAATGACTACCTCCTTAAGTTGACCTAATTTTCTAGAGCTTTGGGTTTTTCTAGACCTAATTTTCTATAGCCGTTTTTCCCCGTATGCTGACCACCCCCCTATGTTGACCAATTCCTCCAGTCCCTTGGGTGGTCAACTTAAAGAGGTTCTACTGTATTAAAGATGAACTTATATGAATGAATGAAGGTCTTGCAATAGCTCAAGGTCTATAAAAGGCCTTGCACAAAACAAGGCTGGCCTTTCCTTTGCTGCCGCTACTGCATCACAGACATGGAACAGCAAGTAGTGGAGGTAGCCCTCATCCCACAGGTCACACGAGAGGTTGAACAGTCACCCTCACGCTGAGAGCAGTTGCGTTGGGCCAGTGTGGGCTCCAACAAATCTCCGGAGGGCCAGAGGCTCATTGGAGCCTGGGGGCTCTCTGAGGGCTGCATTGAGAGGCCTCGAGGCAAGTGGCCCCAGGGTCGGGGTTTGGGCACCCCTACTCTAGTGCCTACATAGTGTCTACATAGCACCTATCTAGTGCCTATCTAGTACCTATCTAACACCTACATAGCACCTAGCACCTATCTAGCGCCTATCTAGCACCTATATAGTGCCTATCTAGTACCTAACACCCATATAGCGCCGATCTAGCACCTAGTGTTATACACTATCTAGCACCTATATAGTGCCTATCTAGCACCTATCTAACATCTATATAGCACCTATCTAACACCTTAGTGCCTTAGTACCTATCTAACACCTATATAGCGCCTATATAATGCCTATCTAGTGCCTATCTAACACTATATAGCGCCTATATGCCTATCTAGTGCCTATCTAGTACCTATCTAACACCTATATAGCGCCTATATAGCGCCTATCTAGCACCTATCTAGCGCCTATATAGCGCCTAGTACCTATCTAACACCAATATAGCGCCTTTCTAGCACCTTCATAGCACCTACCTAGCACCTATCTAGCGCCTATCTAGCACCTATCTAACACTGATCTAGCATCTATCTAGCGCCTATATAGCACCTATCTAGCACCTAACACCTATATAGCGCCTATATAGCGCAAAGCCCCCCTGGCCCCCCCAGCTACGGCCCTGTCCTGAGGTGCTGTGCCAAATGCCTTAGGAGGCATGCCAGCTACCCCTGCCACTCCTCTTTCTGCTCTCTCAATTCAGAAAAGAAGAGGAAGTGTCGAGGAGAGGATATAGTGGGGTGGAGTGTAGGAGACACTCTAGCCCACCACTCTCTTCTCCTCTACACTTCCTCTTCCATGCTGTTGTCTCTTCCTGTTTGAATCCAGAAAACAGGGAAAGGAGCAGAGGAAGGTGCCTCCCCCCAATTCCCACCTGAGACAAATATTTCAATTAGATTCATGGACAGATCATTCTTGGGTCAGTACCCCTCCCCCCCACACTGACCTCATCCCCATTCTGGTCAAATCATGGCTGCTCCTGCAGTCTTTTAAAAGCAATACATAATAAGGCTACCTACCCTGTACTTTGAACCCTGAATCATTGATTAATCAATTGTTAATTAACCATTGTTGCTATGTATATTTAATTCATTGACTGATTAATTGTTGCTAAGCATATTTGATTCACAAGCTTATTACACAGTTATTGCAATACTCTCTTGGGCTGCAATCCTGTGCCCACATTCCAGAGTGTAAACCCCACCGAACACAGTGGGACATACTTCTGAGTAATCATGTGTAGGATTGCACAGTTAGGGTGTCGGACCAGCACAGAGAAGCCCCACCAGTAGCTATGGCCATGCAGTCCTGAAGTCCCACTGTCTGTCCTGTGCTCGTAACTTATGAGCAGGCAAAAATCAGGGACTTTTTCAGAGTTTCGGGAAGGAAAATGAATTGGTTCCTGCCTGCCTTGTACTTGGAAACATGACCCAGCACTTCCTTGAGATTTGGCCAACAGAACATTCCCTTGTTGTGTTTTTCGAGGAGCCCAGAAAAGGTCAGGTGGCTTTGCAGAGGACTGGCCAGAAAATGAGCATTCTCTGCATGAGTAGAGAGCAGGCACACATAACAGGGTAGTTCTTACATTTTCCACCCACCTCCATTCCACAAATTCTTCAGGCCCTCTCCAAAGAGAATGTGTGCACCAGGGCAGGGGATAGTCCTGTTTGGTGGATCACTAGGAAGGGAGGGAAAATAGGAAGTGACTCTATGACAAAATTGCGCTCCCTTCCTTTGTATTCTAAAAATGGGACCATCACAAAAAGGGGGGCTGTGACTAGCTCCCCCCCTCCAGCCTATAATTCTAGCAGGGGCCCAATCTAAAGCCACAAACCATGGGCTGGATTGGAAGCTATGGTCTTATCTGGTCATCGGTGGCTTGACCAAATTTCACTCACAGGCTTTTTTCACTTGCACGGTGACTTGCTCAGCCCTACCTGGTGATTGAACCAGGGACCTTCTGCAGGCAAAATCCTGCTTGACCACTGAGCTGAAGGCCCCTCCCAGAAGGGACCACCCTTCCCTGCTTCATTATCTAGCTTGTCTTGGTATTTGGAGTGGAGAAAATGCACTACTTCAAGTGGAGAGAGTTACTACGGCTGCAAGCTGAGCACTTTTAGGAACATCCTACATACTGAGCAGATACCTAGTTGACACTCTGGTCTCAGGCTGAGACTTGTGTCAATTGCTCAGCACCTGTTAACAATTGTGTTTCAGGTAGTTTGGAACAACACAGAAGAAAAACTTATTAAAATCATCAATATAGCACTACCAGGGGATAGCAGAGTGGGAAAAAAGAGCTGGAAAAAGATAACAAAATACAAAGATTTACAAACAGAAATTGAAAGGCTGTGGCAGAAGAAGACCAAAGTGATCCCAGCGGTGACTGGCACTCTCGGTGCTACTCCAAAACACCTGGAAGAGCAGCTGAACAGCATCAGGGCCTCAGAAATTACCACCCATCAACTTCAAAAAGCAACATTACTGGGAACAGCTTGCATTTTATGTTAGTATTTATAGGATAAAAACCAGGCATCCCAGGTCCTTGGGAAGGTCTCAGGGCCCGATCCTATCCAAATCTCCAGCCCCGGTGCAGCCGCAATGCAGCCTGGAGGTAAGGGAACAACTATTCCCATACCTTGAGGAGGCCTCTGTGCATGCCCTATAGGTACAGTTGCACTGGAAAATTGGATAGGATTGGGCCCTCAATGCCTGGATAAAACAAACCAGACAAAATTATTATTATTATTATTATTATTATTATTATTATTATTATCTGCTAACTGATATGTATTTTATCTTGTTTTAATGGTTTTTACTTGTTCTTTTATTTTTAAGGTTTATTTGTATTTTACTTTGTTTTCTATTTTAATCTTGATAGTTAGCCACCTCGGGGGCCCTTTGGGGAGAAAGGCGGAATATAAATCTAATAAATAAATAAATAAATATGATGATGATGATGATCGCACAGTCAGACAGGTTTGCTTTATCCAGACATCAAGTCCTTCCCAAGGACTTGGGGTACCTCGTTTTTATCCTGTTTTCCTGCTATAAATATGGTCACAAGATATTATTATTATTATTATTATTATTATTATTATTATTATTATTATTATTATTATTATCCAAACAGAAAGAACTAGGGGGGAAAACAATGGGTTTCATGTCATTTTGATGATGATGATGATGGTGATGGTGATGTTGATGATGAAACCATCATCATCATCACCGGGAGACTGATGTGGGTTCCAGGCCAGCCCTGGAGAGGTGGCACCCTGATTGTTGGGCCAAGAGGGTCTCCAAGAGGGACCCCCAAGAGGGTCTCCAAACGCACCCCAGGGAGCCAGGGAAGGAAAGAGGGTGGGGGGGCTCCAGGTCCATGGGGCTGGTGCGCCTTTAAGAGCCGAATGGAATGTATCAAAACAAAAAGGCCGGCCTGCCATTGGCTGGGCGGGGGGCACGTGGGCTCACAGCTGATTCTGCTGGCTTTTTTGTTTCCCCGCTGCTGCTACAGTGTGTCAGTTTCAGCAGGAGGTGATCGTGGCTGCGCTTCGCCCAGGGTGCTTCCCCGCTGGAGCCACCCGGGGGGCAGGCAGGATAAGGGCTGGAGCAGCCCCAGCGCAGGAGGGGAGGTGGGCAGCTCCTGCCTAGAGAGCAGCAGCCCCCAGGCGCACAAAAGAACCCAGCCCAGGGGAGGGAAGGCGGGGATCCCCTCCGGGACACCATGGCCCAGGCAGCCCAGCTCAACCTGCTGGAGCCCGGCTGCCCCATCGAGGTGGAGCACGATCGCAAGAGGAGGCAGTTCACCGTCAGGCTGAACGGTAAGGGGGGGACCACCCTGCAGGAGGAGAAGAATGCGCATCTGTGTGTGGGGGGGTCCCTTTCCTCCTCCATCCCTTGTGTCCTCCCACTGGAGTCTGTCCCCTTTCTCCCCCCCCCCCCCCCACGCACAATCTTTTGTTTGCAAGTAGAGCCGAGAGAGAGTGTGTGTCACGGGAATCCGGAAGCCCCCTCCAGCCTCTTGCACCCTGGCTGGGCTTCCTGGGGAGATCCTGGGCCAAGGTGGCTCTGCTCTGGGAGACGATTGGATTTTTGGGTGCCCCCCATCCAAATTCTGGGCCTGCTCCTGCTGCAGTGAGAGGCTGGTTATGCAACAGATTAGTTCTGGTGTCAGAGCCTCTTAGCAACTGGCTACCAGGAGATTGTGGGAAGAAAAGGGGGGGGGAGATGGGGAGAGAGGGTGGCCAAGGAATTCAATTCCAAGTGTCCCTGCCCCCCCCCCCGTCCAGTGAATAAGCCATTCTCTTATTTCCTCTGAGCCTCTTTCTGTGACTCCCCTGTTGTGTTGGTGACCCTCTTCCGTTGGCAGGGGGAACACCTGTCTTTTTGCTAGATCTATTTTTAAAGAAGCTGTTGGAGGGGGACACTGGAGCGCTGGGCCACCCTCTTCCTCTGAGGTGCAAACTTTGTTTCATTCAAACTTGACTAGCTCAGAACTGCTGATTGGTGTAATTATGTCAAGGCCTGGTTCGCTTTGTCTCTTTTTCCGGTTTAATTTACGGAGAGAAACAGGGCTTCAGTGTTTCCTTGGGGGTTCTGCCTGTCCTTAGTCCCTGATCCTACAGAAGCTGGATGAGAGCCCCCTCCCTCGAATTTCAGTGGGGCTTGCTCTCAAGTAAAAGTCCAGGCATTGCACCACAGAGGCTGTGAGCCTGTTTGCAGTGATGTACTTGAGCAGTGTACAACATGAGGGTTGCTCCAAAAAGTACCTGTGAACAGAACCAGCATTAGGAGCTACAGGGCCCAATTGGAAACTTTTCAGCAAGGCCCCAAGTGCATAGCCAATCTTGGAGATAGAAATAAAATTTATCCTAGATTCTATATCTCTCTGGGAGAATGGAAATCAATCAAATTGTGTGCTTTGAAAGTGCACGTGAGTTAATATGAACCAGTGAGGTTTAAGGGTTTTCAGCCTTTTCATCCCAAAGCTCACTGACAAGGTGCTAAAATTGTCAAGGCACCCCAGGCTGTAAGCAGGGGGCTCACATCCTCTAGTGGCCCTATTAATAAATGACCCTCCCCCAAACTCACATGGCACACCTGCAGGCTATCCATGGCACACCAGTGTGCCACGGCACAGTGGTTGAAGGTCACTGGTATAAATAAACATTACTGACTTTTTAAGAAGAAAATTAAAGTGGTTGCTGTTCTCTGTAAAACCTGCAATGTGGTCTTAGGTGTCTGTTGCAATGTGTTGTATGTATCTGACAAAACTAGAGTGGATTACTCTAGTGCCGGAGGCCTTTAGGCACAGGGCCTAATTGGGAGCAGTTGGTCCAATTGACTTAAAGATGGTCCTACCTGTTCTGTCCCTTGTCACTACCCCTGTTTCTTGCACCTCTGGGGTGAGTGCAAGTCTGCAGGCTCGATGCCAGGTGTCTCAAGATGATCTTGCACTGTAGGGCACAAAAGGCCTAGCCTGTGATTTTTGAGAACGGCTGCTAGTAGTCAGAGCACACCATGAGTACTGCCTCAGGGATCTGACTCGACAGCAGACAGCCTATGTTCAGATTAAACATTTGAAGGGAAACCACAATGGCCTGGTGTTCTCATCTGGGGGTTCAATGGATAAAATTGCCCCCGTTAACTAGCTGCGGCAGTGACAGATCAGATTGCCGAGGAAGATGGTGGACTCCCCCTCTCTGGAGATCTTCAGGCAGAGGCTGGAAGGCACCTGCTGGAGATGTTCTAGGAGGGTTTCCTGCTGCTGGCAGAGGGTAAGAACATAAGAACAGCCCCACTGGATCAGGCCATAGGCCCATCTAGTCCAGCTTCCTGTATCTCACAGCGGCCCACCAAATGCCCCAGGGAGCACACCAGATAACAAGAGACCTGCAAGGCTTCCTGGGAATTGTAGTTAAGAACATAAGAACAGCCCCACTGGATCAGGCCATAGGCCCATCTAGTCCAGCTTCCTGGATCTCACAGCGGCCCACCAAATGCCCCAGAGAGCACACCAGATAACAAGACTAGATGACCTTGTTATCTAGGGTTGGACTAGATGACCTTGTGAGTCTCATCAATTCTATGATCATAGTCCTACTGGCTTTGGGATTCATGCAAAGAGGAAGGCCCATAGCTCAGTGATGCTTGGCTTGCAGATGCCCCAGCTGCAGGTGCAAAGGAGAAAGACCCCATGTGAAGCCCTGGAATGATGTCAAGTCTTAGGGGCCTGGTTAAGTCATACTGGGACACTAAGCAACGTTGAGCCTAAGTGGGCCCCATCCTATAACATGTTTTAAAATTCTTAACGGATTATGTAAAAATTGAAATTCCATACTTGGAGGCCCTTCCTAATGTGAGGCTATAAGCCAGCAGGTTTCAACCAGTGGGCCATGGCACATTGGTGTGGCATGAATGGTCTGCAGGTGTGCCATGGGAATTTGGGGGAGGGTCATTGGGGGATATGAGCCCCAGGCCGGCAGTGTGGTGTGCCTTATCAATTGTCAAAAAACAGATGGTGTGCCTTGACAATTTTTTGTGCCTTCTCAGTGCGCCATGAAGTGAAAAAGGTTGAAAATTGCTGCCCTAAGCTGTATCTTACTTAGCTTGTGTGTGAATCCAGCCCTGTCAGCAATAGTGAGCTAGATGGAGCAAAGATCTGAATCGATAGAAGGGAACTTCATGTGTCAGTGGTGGTTGCTGGCTTGACCCATCAAGGCGCTTCTCTCATTCCTAAGCAAGAGTGCACACTTGAGATCACTTAACACAGATGAGTTACGCTTGAAGTGCGGCAAGTAAAAGCTCAAGATTTCTTGCTTTCTAAATTTAAAACGTGTGGGTGGATCATGGTGATTCTTGTTTTTAAAAGAGGGTGGGTAAGTCATGAGACAGAGAATCTAGTCCACCCTGGCATGACAGTTGTAACCCAGAAACAATTGGCTACTCTTAGAAATGAAGATTGGAGAATTGGAGCACGGAGCTGGAGCGCCTTAGAAAAATAATTCATTTTAAGATTGTGAAATGCATCAAGTTAGAATCAACCAACTTGGGTGGATTTTTTTTAAGTTCAATTTATGGACCCGGAACCAAGCTGGATTGAATACAGACATAAACGCTTTGCAGGGAAAGGAAGGACCTGATGAGATGTGAGACATCAACAAGGCAGGCACAAACCATTGTGAATGGAGGTAACAGCCTTTTCCTGAGTTAGATTCTTTGTCCCTCTGGCTCACTATTGTCTGCATTGACTGACAGCAGCTCCCTAGGTTTTCACGCTAGGTCTTTTCCCAGCCCTCCCTGGAGATGTCGAGGATTGAACGAGGTAGCTCTTGCATGCAAAATGTACTCCCTCTGAGCTGCAGCATCCAATGTTCATAGTCTCCGATTCTCTAGAGCAGGGGGGTTGCATTCATTCCATAATAGTGGTCCAGGTAGTATTCATGGACTAGAAGTGACATCACTGAGCAGGAAGTGATGCCATTAAGCAGATGATGGCCAGAGATGAGCACTTTGTTCTCACTTAGAAACGCGTTAGCTGCAAATGACACAAGAGAAAATGTGCAAATCTTGACCCTTTTTTTCAAGGCGTAGGAGAGCCCAATAATCACATGGGCTGCCCTTTCAGCATGCCGCTTCTGCTGCACCCGAGAGGCGGACTGTGAAAGCAGACATGGCACTACTGAAAGGGCGGCCCATGTGATAGTTGGGCTCTCCCAGCATCTCCCTCTCTCACCCCTCTTGACCCATAGTATACCTTACCTTCTGAGGCCTCCTTCTGTCTCTCCCTCCCAAAGCCTTGGTAGAAGCAGAGCTGCTGAAAGGGTGGAGGTGGGACAGCCTGGTTGTCATGGAGGCCCAATAAAGAGCTTCTGGGGCCACATCTGGCCCGCAGCTCTTATGTTTGACACCCTTGCTCTAAGCTCACCAAGTCTCCTCTCCTCCATTCTTCAGCTCTGTACATCTCTTTCCTTTTAAATCCAGAATATTGGAGAGGGAGAGGTGGAGGCAGGAGAATGGATGGAGGTGGATGCCACTTACTAATCTATCACCTGATGCAATAGTCTCAGTCAGCCTCATGGATGAGCCACCCCTGCATCATGGCAAACCAATGCCCTGAAAGGCAACAATGAGCCTGGTCACTTGCTGAAGATACTTACCTTTGACATGTGGCTATTGATGAACTACTGAATGATACTTAGTCTTGTACAATATGGATAACTTTTTCTCAGTAGTCATGCCCTTCTCATGTTCTAAATATACCAAGAGCCCTTCCATCTGCTCTCCTCTGCTATACTGGTAAACTTAAAAACCACCATTTTTTTGTTTAAAAAAAAAAATGAAAAAAGCTATGCTTTTGCTCTTGACACAAATTGCAGGGTGCATTAAAATGGATAAACAACTTAAAAAGTTTTATATATCCAGTCATAACTGGATATGAGACATTGTTCATAAACTTCTAAGAATAGTAAAATACAGATTTTATTTTTGCTCCTTTTTTCTGCCTTTTTTTTTTCTTTTAAACCCACTAAGTACCATGTACTATTTTTCAGGCTTAACAATGAGGGAAAGCAAACAGCAGATGAATCTTGCTGAAAAGCTACAAAGAAAACAATCGAGTCTTTAAATAGCAGAAGGTTAGAATTGCTTCATAGTGCTAGAGTTGCATAGGAAATCTGCTGAGCTGTAAATCAGTTCTAGCCTTTTTTTGTTTTTAAAAAAGAAAAGCACATGCAAACTTTGGTGCCAGCTAAAAAGTATTGTGAATGGGCGCAAGTTTTTTGAGCTTGGGGGGGAAAGTATGAAATGGAACAGAGAATGTGATAGAGAGAGACGTTTATGCAAGAACTAAGAGTTTGGAAAAATGAACGTCAAACAGAAGTTGGTATTCATTCTTAAAAATAAAGCTGGCCTATAGTGGCCTTAAAAGGCAGCTGATTTCCACCATGCTTTCCGTAGTGGAACTCAGTGCCGCGTGATAGTCATCATTGGTTTCCCAAGAGGGCTAAAATACTGAATTGACTTGTGGTTCTCAAACTTTTTAGAATGCCAGGAAGAAAGTGGAGGAGATGGCAGGTTGGCTGCTCTAGCTCTCTCCTCTTAATTCAGCATGATGGTCAAGTTCACGATTTCCTCTCCACCATACTTTCTGTTATGCTCTAGTGATTTTCAACCGCTGTGCCGCAGCACATTGGTGTGCGACAAATGGTCTGCAGGTGTGCTGTGGGAATTTGGGGGAGGGTCATATATTAGTAGGTCCATGGGGGGGTGAGCCCCAGGCTGGCAACATGGTGTGCCTTACTAATTGTCAAAAAACTGATGGTGGGCTCCTAAAGTTTGGGAACCACTGCTGTAGCCTAGCCTACCATTCTGCTCTCTGCCACCCTTCTTCTTCCACTCCATTACCCTCTTCCTTTTTCAACCCAGAAGGTGGGAGGAACAGAAGGACCAGTCTGGCAGTCCATTGTGATGGTGGAGAGAGTGTCTTGCAATGGGAGAGCAATCCTGCTGCAGCCCACTGGGACTGCAGTGTGTCTCCCTAGAGGGGCTCTGCAATACTCCCCGTCTTTGTGCTGCTTTGCAAATGGTCTGGTCGGTCGCTGGGGAGGGGGGGGGAATCATGTTTTTGCGAGTTGGTGTGGACTCTCTGTGATCAGCCCAGAGCCTGGCACCTTTCCTTTGTCACTTGCAGGCATGGGGCGGCTGAGTCAGCACGCCTGGTGCCTGCAGAAACCACTGACTGGAGGGCCTGTCATTAGGGCCTGTCTGTGCTACAGGCTTAAAAACAGGTTTAACCCTCATTCCTTCTCCCCAACAAACCCTGGGAAATGTAGTTCTGTTATGCCTTCATAGTGCCTTTTCCAGTGGCTGTTGCTGGTGTCTCTTCTGCAATGTCTCTTCTCTCCCTGCCTCAGTGGCCTCTTCTGATTGCCACTTTCTATATTTTTCAGTTGCTCTTAATGCTAACATTTCCATGAATCTGCACACTTCAGCTATAGGATTGCCAGGGCCTGGCAGCCCTTCTGTTGGGGGGGGGGGGGAGCAAACAGCAGGAGAAAGATGGTCACTTGGCAGTGAACTGGCCATGCCATTCAGTGGTGACTGTTCATGTTTTGGGACACCTCACTGGTACATTGCTCTGCAAGGGCCCACTCCTACCTGGGTGGGCACCACCACCAGACAAAGTGGTCTCTGGGACCAGCAGTGGACCCTTCTGATGCCCCTGACCCGTGGCAGCTGCCCAGCAATGCCAGCCCCTGACACCATCCCTTGAGGTTGGCTTTGAGGTATCCCCGACTCCAGAAAAGTGTCTCTGATATGTATTATTTTTCCCTTATGTGTACTCCTTGGCTTGTTTGTAGTGACAAATCCTGGTTGCATATCCCTGACTTTAATCCTAAGGTGACTCTTAAAAGAGGAAGCTCAGCATTGTTAAACACGAGCAGGTACGTTTGCCGAGCAAATGTTTTGGCACTCTCATTGGGCTGGCTGAAATCTTCAGTGCTTTGTGGTGTGTGTGTGTGTGTGTGTGTGTGTGTGTCTAGTAATATGTGCCAGTTGCTTGGGATCATTACTGAGAGAGAGCAAAAACAGCCCCCTCTAAGCAGGGTTTGTCCTCAATCACTTGAAAGGCAGCAGCCTGTCTGGTACAAACTGTTCCTCTTCCTTCTGCAGCCTGCCTCTCTCTCTCTCTCTCTCTCCCCCCCCCCTCGTGTCATTTGGCTCCTCGTGTCAATAGGCCGCAACCGAGAGGGGTGAGCCTGGCTGGCGCATCCCAGAATGTGCGGCGGCAGTGAAGAAGGCCAACTCTATGCTTGGGATCATTAGGAAGGGTATTGAGAACAAAACGGCTAATATTATAATGCCGTTGTACAAATCGATGGTAAGGCCACACCTGGAGTATTGTGTCCAGTTCTGGTCGCTGCATCTGAAAAAAGACATAGTGGAAATGGAAAAGGTGCAAAAGAGAGCGACTAAGATGATGACTGGGTTGGGGCACCTTCCTTATGAGGAAAGGCTGCAGCGTTTGGGCCTCTTCAGCCTAGAAAAGAGGCGTCTGAGGGGGGACATAATTGAGACATGCAAAATTATGCGTGGGAAGGATGAAGTGGATAGGGAGATGCTCTTTATGCTCTCGCCTAACACAGAACCAGGGGACATCCACTCAAATTGAGTGTTGGGAGAGATAGGACAGACAAAAGAAAATATTTCTTTACTCAGTGTGTGGTCGTTCTGTGGAACTCCTTGCCACAGGATGTGGTGATGGCATCTGGCCTGGATGCCTTTAAAAGGGGAAGTTTCTGGAGGAAAAATCCATTACGGGTTACAAGCTATGATGTGTATGTGCAACCTCCTGATTTTAGAAATGGGCTATGTCAGAATGCCAGATGCAAGATGCTGAAAGCCCTATACCGCTCTGGGCCAGGGTATCTTAGAGATCGCCTACTCCCGTACAATCCGGATTGTCCTCTCAGGTCATCAGAGAAGGCCTTCTTACAAGTGCTGCCGCCTAAGGAGGTACGTGGGGCGGTGGCAAGAAACAGGGCCTTCTCAGTAGTGGCACCAACGTTATGGAACTCCCTTCCCCTTGACTTGAGAATGGCTCCCTCTCTTGAGACTTTTCGGCGAGACCTGAAGACCTTGCTGTTTAAACAAGCCTTCTGACTTCATGGCCTTTTTAACATCTTTAATACATCTTTTAGTTGTTTTTTTACAGGCCTGATTCCTCTATGAACTGCTGTTTTATGCTCTTTTTTATTCTGACTTTTATCTGACTACTGTTTTTATGGTTTCTGTTAATGTGTTTTTAATTATGTTTTTATCTGTTTGTTAAATTATGTTTTAATCTGTTTTTAATATGTTGTAAGCCGCCCTGGGTCCCTTTAGGGAGAAGGGCAGGATAGAAATAAAGTTTATTATTATTATTATTATTATTATGGAAGGGAGGGCACCAGGATGCAGGTGTCTTGTTATCTGGTGTGCTCCCTGGGGCATTTGGTGGGCCGCTGTGAGATACAGGAAGCTGGACTAGATGGGCCTATGGCCTGATCCAGTGGAGCTGTTATTATGCTCTTATGATCCTCCCGAAAGCTCCCGCAGCACACCTGCTGACCATCCACGGCACACCAGTGTGCCATGGCACAGTGGTTGAAAATGTCTGCCTTAAATACTAAGCATTGCTGGTAGCTGTACTGGCCCATTTCCCAATTATGTTGTTGAGGTTATTTGTTTTTTTAAAATGCTCCTCTTTGCCTGTTTGACTCAGATGGGGCGATAACTTGGTGATCAACTTTCTCCCCACCCCCAGCACCGTTTGCCTAGGGTTCATCCAGCCTGATGAAGGCCTTTCAAGGAACTCGAGAGCTTGCTGCTGAAGACCCCCAAGCTCGTGGCTAATGCCATGGGAAAATTTTTCCCTCTTTCCTCTCATTCGGTTCCTCTTCAGAGAGCGAGGCAGGAAAAATTAATCCACCACTCATTTTGCAAGCGGTCATAAAATGTGAATTCCCTAATGCAACATTTTCTCTGGTATTGGGGTGAAGAAAAGGGGTTTTACAAATATAGGCTATAGAGAAGAGTGGGGGAAAGAAGAAAAAGGGATTTCATTTGCGTACCACTCTTTCTCCATGGACCTCAAGGTGTTCTAAATAAGGGTATCTAATTTAACCTTGCAATAGCCTTGTTGGTAGGACTGGGCTGGTCCAACCATGTGGCAACCTGATGCAGATGGTGGGGGTGTGTGTGGCAGATTCAGAATGTCCTTTGCCCCGAGTCTGCTGCCACCACCTTCCACCTGGTGCAGATGCAAGATGCATTGATTCGCAAGCAGGAAAAGACCAGCGGGCCATTTCCTTGCTGCCCAGCAGCTCTGGGAGAGTGTGATTTAGAGTGGGGGGGAGAGAAGCAGCATTGGTGATGCTTAACCTTTCCACCAACTCCTCACTCAACTGGCATAATAAGGGAATGACTTGCATAATATGCAAATGAGGCTGCTCAGATTTTGAATAGCCAGAAAATGGCAGCTTAATTAAAGAGCAATTTCCAGTCTCCTAGTTAAAAGGCCTAATAGGAGTCCCCTGTCTGTCTTCTGTCTGTTGCTGTAAGGCTGAAGAGACAGTGAAGCTCAGGCAATCTGATCTGGCATGCAACAGGCCTAACATTGCCCCAAGACAAAGCACACTAGAACATCTCTAACAGCAACTGCAAGTCAAATTTCCATCGGCCCTCTGTCTTGCCTCTTTCTATACACTTCAGGCATGCTTTCCACTTAAAAAAATTTTTTTAAAAAGAAATTGCATGTCATATCCAGGTGGGACCTCAGTATCCATGGGAGTTCCATTCCCAAACCCCCCTGCAAATAACAAGGTCGGTGTGTGTGTGTGTGGGGGGGTGGCCTTTAGAGGACCTCTGGTTAAATCTGGACATGTTTTGAGGTACAGGGAGGTTGTGTGTGACCTCCACATGCCTCAGCTTATGTACCAGAGGCTTCTGAGAGCTGGTTTTATGAAAAGTAGAAGCCTTTGGGACACATTTGGAGGTGCATGCGCATGGCCTCCGCACACCTCAGAACACCTCCTGGGCACAACCAGAAGGCACTTTTGGTCTCATCCGGGAGGTTCGGTGAGGCCCTCTAGCTGCTGGTTTGGAACCCTCAGTGAATCGAATCTGCGGGTTCTGAACCAAAATATGAGGCGGGCCAACTCTATATGCATCCTTCATCTTGCCCAAAAGGTTTACGAGCATTGAAAGTCGGTGGCAAAAGTCATCTGGTGGGCCACTGTGAGATGCAGGCAGCTAGACTAGATGGGCCTTTGGCCTGATCCAGCCGGGCTCTTCTTATGTTCATTGTTTCCATCCAATGACACTTGGCTGAATTGTGTGTTGGGAACACACAGCAGTCTTCAACCTCAAGGAGGAGTCGATGTAACTTGCTGTTGCCCCTTGTAGGGTTGTACCAGCCTCCTCCAGCGCCTAGAATCCCTCCACCCAGCATCTCCTTTGGACTGAATTGACAAGAGCCGTCGCTGAGCCTGGGTGTGCCATTCAGTGCATGTGTGGACTAGAGGCTCTTTATTCTTCCTGGGATAATTAGTAGATGCATGTACAGATATATGCGCTGCCTCCCCCACTTCTGAATCAATGCGAGCCTTTCTTTCCTTCGAAGTCCACTCTGTCCTCGAAGACTTGAGTGCAGTGTTCTTTTGGATGCATTTTGTGGTTTGGTGTTCTTAAGACAGTTCAGTCCCCCCCAAAACTTCATGCAAGCTAAAAGGAAGTTAGATACAGGAGTGTGTGCGTGTGAATTTATTTATGAAAGAAAGAGAGAGAAAAATCCTATGGACCTTTGATAAACCATCAGTCGCCTGTTGTCCATGAACCATTTCTGATTTATGCTGGCAACTGAGACTGATAATATTTGAGCTTTCTGTGCTGACAAATAAGATGGTCTACACAACTTCAAGTGTAACGTGCATGTATGAGAGAGAGCAGTTGGCCTCACGTGTGTACATTGCTTACAGGCAGAGGTGGCATTTCACATGTCATCTTCCCACCCCATGTGCACTATCCTCCTCCCTTCATGGATTATTTCTATCTCACCCTTCCTCCACAAAATTCAGGGTGGCATGTAAGGTTTTCTCCTCCCTTTATCCGAACGACAACCCTTCAAAGTAGGTTATGGACTGCAAATTGCCCACTGACTTAGGGTCTGCATGTTCCCAAATGCTTCATAAGAACAGCCCCACTGGATCAGGCCATAGGCCCATCTAGTCCAGCTTCCTGTATCTCACAGCGGCCCACCAAATGCCCCAGGGAGCACACCAGATAACAAGAGATCTGCAAGGCTTTCTGGGAATTGTAGTTAAGAACATAAGAACAGCCCCACTGGATCAGGCCATAGGCCCATCTAGTCCAGCTTCCTGTATCTCACAGCGGCCCACCAAATGCCCCAGGGAGCACACCAGATAACAAAAGGTATTGTCCGCCAATTGGGCTATAAAACCACATCAAGAATCAAACTCTTCCATGTGTGCATGTGTGTTAAGAATCTTCACTCCTTCTCTCTCCTTCTGCAGGTTGTCATGACAAAGCCGTCCTGTTGTACGAGTATGTGGGGAAGAGGATAGTGGACTTGCAGCATACGGAAGTCCCCGATGCCTACCGAGGCAGAGGAATAGCCAAGCATCTGGCAAAGGTATGACTTTTGGGTGGGATCAGCCAGGTGCTTTTAGGACTGGCTTGCCCTGAGGCCAATTGAGATTATTGCCTTGGGTGATGGATGATACCCTCCCATCTGCACTGCTCTTCCTCCTCCTTCCTCCGTATTCAAAGCGGAGGAGGAAGTGTGAAAGAGAGGAAAATGGTGGTCTCTGACACTCTAGCCTGCTGCTCTTCTCTTCTCCATAATTACTCTGCCTTTCCAAGTCCAGGGAGTGAGAAGTGGAGGAGGAGTGACTGGCACACCACTGTGGGAAGAGCGTTTGATGTGCCATGACAGCTGCTGGAAGGTCTTGGGCTGGCCTTTCTATATTCAAGTGTGTTCTGTACTTTTAATCCAAAAATAATTAGAACTAGTGGATCTGTAGACCAGATCAGGTGGACTGTTGGAGAAAGAGCCAAGGAGAAAAGATGCAGCATCTGGGAGATGAGAGGAAGACCAGAGGAAAGCCACAAAATGTATATGGCTTAGGATGAAGTAGAAGAGGGCCGTATGGCTGCCCCGTCACAGCCTACTCTAATCAGCCCTGATGAATTATCCTCCTTGATGATTTTTTTTCACTGCAGCTGCCTCTGCCAAACTGCTGCTCTGAAGACCTCTCTATTTTTAGCCAAGCCACTTAGAAGAAGAGGCCAGGTTGTCCTGGGACTTGCACCAGAGTGAGCAGCATGCAGGCGCATTATGATACACAAGGCTGCCATGGATCATTTGCACATTTGATTGCACATATTTAATGCAATTGACACCTACCATCAACACTTCTGCAAAACTGTTCTTGTGTTTTCAGTTGACAAAGACTTCCATGGAATGGTTTAGAAATAAAATTGCCAGATTACTCTCCCCCCCCCTTGTTTCTTTCTCTTCCTGTGCCTTTAAGGGTGGATGGAAATTAAACCAGCAAAGCTTATTTCCAGGTATAGAGTGAACCTGAGCCCATTCAGACAACCAGGACTTGTCATTTGGGCATAGAATGAACGTGGCAGGGTCCACCGTCCCCTCATTCAGTGTGCTATGCGCACAGGCAGTGTCCCATGCATTTAGAAACTATGGAAAAAGCAAGCACTTGCCAGACATGTCTTTTAATGCATGTACAACGGAGAGTGGCACATGCTTTCATTATGTACACAGTGGCTGAGCCTGTGGTCTGATCAGGGCTATGGTGTGAAAGCTTCTCCCGTTAATCTCTCCAGCTACCCTTAAAAGCTTGGGGGGGGGGGTTAGTGAAAATGCCAGACCCAGCCGCTAAAATATTTGCTAGTGGCCAGGAAAGAAATTAGAATTAGGGTGTTTTAAGATAAAAACTGCTAATCCTTATCAATGAGATTTTGTGAACTTGGAAAAGTTTTTGTTTTTTTAAATCTGCATGTGAGTCTTTTGACTGTTCCATTTTTGTCTACTGAAAGAAAATGTACAGGGCTGTGTTTGTGACAAGGTAGTCAAAATTATGGTGTGCTGGCTTAAGAGTCTTGCCTGGCCAGTGTGTGTTGATGGAGGGGAAAATGTAGTTTGTGTCGGAAAATAAGCCTTTGAGTGAGCTGGTCTCCACTCCTGGGTTCTGCTTGCCTCATGAACTTTGACTGGAAGCAGGAATGGGTCTGCTTTGTCGATCCATGCGTTGAAGAGTGGGTTGACCCTTGACAGGGTGTAGACCATGTCCTGTTTAACCCTGGCTGAGGTCAAGGTGGGAACTTTGCTTGCAGAAGGGGGTTCTCGTGCTTTCAGTGAGAAACTGGATCAAGACAGGCCACAAATTCTCCTGCTTCCGTCCAGCTTTGGGCTCTCCATCTTCCCCTTGCCTCCTGCCTTCTTGCCCAGGAGCAGTGGACTGAGGTAGTTGTGGGAGAGGAAATGCCATCTCCTGTTGCATCCAAAGTGCATTGCTCAGTGTAGCTGCTTAGAAATGAAGCCTGCTCTGAGGAGGGCAATGGTCAGAAGTAAGGAACCCTGCGGTGTGCATCCACCTCATAGTCCCAAGCTGTGTTTGGGCCTAGGGTGAAGCAAGGCTGTCCTAGCGCTGATGCCAGCTGAAAGGGCGCTGCAAATGACAGAAGACAAAATGTCACGTGTCAATCTTGATTATATTTTCAAGATATGAGAGCCCAGTCATCATGCTGGAAGAGCCCAATTATCACATGGGCTGCCCTTTGAGCAGTGCAGCTTCTGCCCCTGCATCACTTTGCAGCTCAGCAGCTGAGAGGTGCTCCACGATGTGATGCCTTGGCAGAAGCAGTGCTGCTGAAAGGGTGGCCCACGTGATAATTGGCTCTCCTGATACCTCAGCAGCAACTCCCTCTCTCTCCCTCTCTCTCTCTCCTCTTGGTCTGCCCCATACCCCACAGCGTTCCTCGCCTCCTGAGGCCTCCAATTGTCTCTCCTTCCCAGAGCTTTGGCAGAAGTGGCATTGCTGAAAGGGCAATTCTGGGAGAGCCCAATTATATCAGGGGCCAGAATAAGAGCTTCCAGGGACCACATCCGGCCCATGGGTCTTAGGTTTGACACCCTTTGACAGGCTGCCTTGGGCACTGGGAGGTTTTGTGCCAGCCCTGGAATCCAGCACTCTGGCCATCTCTTGTCTTCTGCAGCACACCAGCACCAAAATCCCCATGCTCCCAACATTCTTGGGTTGCTCTTTCCTTGGAGCTCCTTAGTCGAGCATCCTCTTGGGCTTGCATCTGAGTCACCTGCCTCTCTCATTTGCTTATTAAATTAGCTAATGATCATGGAGAAACGCTTATTAGGCTGGAACCCTGAAAGGGAGCCAAGAAGAGCAACCTCTCCAACCTGCAATTTATGGCTGAGCGGCATGTGTTTGGCAATGTTGCTGATTGTGGAGCTCCCTGTAGGGATTTTCTTGTGCCCACCCCCTGACTGATTTGCAAAGGGGGGGGGGCGCTGTCCTGCTGTTCCTATGCATGCAGCTTTTCTCTCTCCACCAGTAATCTGCTCTCCCTCTCCCTCCCCTCCCCATCGGGCAGAGGGGAGATGAGGACAATTTATGGTTTCCTTTGTCTGCATGAGGCCATGATAAAGGGGCACTGTCTGTGCCAGGAGGGATTTCTCCCACATCTTAAAGGGGCAGAGACTCCACCACTGCAAATGGGAGGCAGACCCCTGTCCGTTCAGAATCTAGACTGCAATTTGTGTCTCACTCGAGCAGTGTTCTGAGCTATGGCTTCTGTCAATTTTTTTTCCACCTTCATTCCCATACCCAGCTGCGAACATGATCTTCCAACACTTGAGAGGAGGGAAAAGAACAGATGCATCTGTTCCAAGGGATCAAGAGGGTCCTAATGTGCTATCCCCTTAGCAGGGCAAATGTGATCTGATGGCATTGCCCCATAAAGGTCGTTGTGAAATAGTGCTGTCAAAACGAGCCCTTCCCATGTGGAACTTAGGCAAAGCTGCCGTTTACTGAGTCAGACCTTTGCTCCAGCCAGTTAAAGGTTGCCTGCACTGACTAGCAGCAATTTCTAGGGTTTCAAGGAGAAGGTAGCGATTAAAGCTGAGACCATCAGCCAGTGGCATCGCTAGGGGGGCGTGGGGGGTGCGGGTTGCACCGGGTGACGCGCACTGGGGTGTGACACACACTAAAATTGTGGTGGTTAGGAGTAACCCCATCATGTTATATACCGTTGGATGTGGAATTTTGAGCAGAATGCAATGCAAAACACCAGAGTGAAAGATCTCCTTTCTATCAAAAGTTATGGCCAAAAAACTGGAGAACAAAAAATGCATGGATCCCTATGGAAAGTGAAAGTGAGCCATATCGCAAGTAGGCAAACCTACCTTAGTGCATCGGAAAGGGCAGGCTGAGAGGAATCCAATGACACCAGAATGGTCCTTATCCAATGAATGCAGCCCCCAGAAACACCTGAGAAGGAAGTCCCTCCCTCTAAGCAGAGGAATGTATTGAGCCCTATGGAAAGCAAAACTAAGCCTTACGGTTGTGTTTACTCATGAGTAAGCAAACATGCCTTGGCTGGTGTGGAAGATCAGGTGAAGGAGAGTGCAAGGCTACCAGAATGGTCCTGATCCTATCCAACTGGAGCTAAACAAGTACTCCAGAAGGCAGCCCCCCCCCCCACTAAAAAGGATCAAAACAGAGGCTTCAGCTGATAAGGTGAACCTTTTTGAGACTTGCAAAGCCAGGCGGATCCTGACAGTGATCTGGTTTAAACAGAAGTTCTTAAATTGCACTGGATAGGGGTGAAAACCTTACTGGTTTTGGAGGGGGTGTGTGTTATTGCAGGCAGGCTACAGAGGAAATTCACTTGGAACAGGGCTAGCTTCTGCTTATTTATTTGTTTTACTTTAATTATTTATACTTATTTATTTTAATTTACCTGATGATGTCACTTCCACCATGACATCACTTCTGGTGGGTCTTGGACAGATTGTAATTCTAAAAAGTGGGTCCCAGTGTTAAAAGTTTGAGAAATGCTACAATAAGGTGTTAGTAAGTTGACACCCTTGGTGTGTGTGTGTGTGTGACACCACTAGTGACCAAAATCACTGAAATCACAGTTTGGAGGAATAATACTAGCATGTTATATATCAATCAATGCGTAATTTCGTGCAGAATGCATTCTTTGTTCTCTCAAAAAGGTACAGCCAAAAAACCAGTGGGGCGTAGTGATGGTACATCACCACTCCCACCACCTGGGGTGTTGCCCCACCCACTGCATGGGGGGTGACGCGCTGGCATCCCGCACCGGGTGATGCAAATCCTAGTGACGCCACTGCCCTCAGCATGCAAAAGCATGTGTTCATTTGAAGGCACAGTGGGCCCTTGGTATCCACCGGGGATCCATCCCAGGATTGCCCACAGATACTGAAATCCACAGATGCTGGAATCTGCAGGGGAACCAGGCACAGCACCACACCCCCTTCAGGGCCCATCACTACTTACCATGTAGGACCCACCCATTCCACGGGTCTTCCCTGGCCTCGGAACATCTCCCAGGCATGACAGAAATGGCTTACAGTAGCCCTGGAGACAGTGGTGTCACTGGGATTGAAGGGGGTGTGAGTGCAGTACACACGCAGTTCTGTGAGTGTCATCAAATGGGTTGTTGGGTTTTTTTGTTGGTTACTGATTTATGTGGTGACCTGCACTGTATATATACTGTATGTATTAAAATAAAGTTAATGGGGGTGACACCCTAGTGATGCCACTGTGTTTAGATTGTGGGTATGATGTAATTTATTCTGTATGGTCTGGTACGGGAGAGGGATGCAATTAGTTCCTGCACCAGGTGATGCAAACCCTAGTCACACCTCTGCCTGGACGCCCTCTGAGATGCAGGCTCAGTGTTCATGGATGGTGGAATCTGCGGATACCAAAGGCCTATGAGCAAGCATGGCTTTCTTCAGGGTAGTGAAGCAGGAATCCTCATCAGGACTGCTCACAGATAACTCTGTGGAACATTGATGGTATTTTGTGTCCTTTTGTGTTTCTAGGCAGCCTTGGATTTTGTGGTGGAAGAGGACCTGAAGGCTCATCTGACATGCTGGTACATTCAGAAATATGTCAAGGAGAACCCCCTGCCTCAGTACCTGGAACGTTTACAGTCTTAACACAGGAAGGCTACTTGGATACCAGGAAGTTCTGCCACAGACTGGCCAACAGTCTTTGCTCCTGGGCTGCCTTGGGGACCCCAGTGTAACAACATGCGCTTGGATTTTAGATTTCTATAAAGACCTTTGTGCAGCTCCTTCACAATGCTTCCATCTACCCCCTGTGGCTCTTCCAACACCTTAGCCAAAGTGGGGTTTCTTGTTTACAGTGGCTCCTTCTCTCAGGAGGAACCCACTGGGTGTAAAACTAGGACTTCTGTGGGCTCTGCTAGATTGCAGCAATACCAAGGAGGAGAGGAGGAGACCTCCTTTGGTGAAGAGCTGTGGGTCGGGGTCCTCTTTCCTCCTGATGAATAGGTGATGGATGAAACTTTCTGGGAAGCCAGCCCCAGTTTGTTTGTCCTCTTGGAGCAGAGCTGGGAAAAGCTGAAAAACACGTTGAAGAAGCTGAAAGAAGCAAAGATGGTCTTTGGACTTCTGGTTGGCCTTTTAACCACATTTCAGCACTGTAGGTCAAAGTGGAAATTAATGATATGGAAGAAACCGCGGCCATTGCATGGGCTGGACGTGGAAAGGACCTGAATTCCAGGTGCTAATGCAACAAATTTTGTGCATCTTCAGAGATTTGTGTCACCTGGGTGTCTCAATAGAAGAAAGATGGACCAAGTGAGGCATGTTGGACCCCTCTGTCTTTTGTCCCACATGAGGGCACAGTCTCGGTCTCAGTGGCCGCTGTACCACAGCAAAATGGGGCAATTCAATGATCCAGTTTGTTTTGGGATGGAGGACTTGAAATCTACGGCACATTTGAAAAGGAAAGGGTCGGGTCCTTTTTGTTATGTGTTTTTTTTTCTGATTGTGTGGGATCTCCAAGTGTTCCTCGATTGGAGGACATTTCCTGTCATGTGGGAGAAGCAATAACAAATCTGGGGTAGGGTGGAGGGGGGTGGGAAGGAAGGAAGGAAGGAAGGAAACAGTGAGGCAGAGGGAGCTGAGAGGTAGATGGATCTTGGGAATTTAGCAGTTGGGAAGCCAGCCATTCTCCAGGGCCACTGCCTTGGTCCCAGATGGAGATGGACTAAGGAAGAGAAATCTGGCACAAATAGCCCTGATCCCAACCCCTTTGCCCGGGGCGGGCTCTGTGTGTGTGTGATTGAATCCTCACCCCTGAGTCCATTGCAGTGCCATGTGGTTAGTTTACATCGGAGTCTTCTCCCCCCTTCCTTGTTTCTCATGGCTTAATATGACCCAAATGTGGAAACGGTTTTTTTTGGGGGGGGGGGTTGCTGCAGTTTCAAAGCAGACTAGCCCTGTTTGCCATGGTGACCTCAGGTGGAGGGGCTTCTCTGTCCACTCAAGGGGGGTGTCTCCTTGTCTCTCCTTCACCAGCCCGATTCCTCGGATGTAGAGCTGGACATTTTCAGCTGGAAAAAGAGGCAGTAGATACACGTGGGGTAGTGCCCACAGTTTTCTTGTTCTGGAGGAAGGGAAACTGTGGGTGCTACAGCTGGTCAAGATGGCTACTCAAAGGTAACATTTGGGTAGCTGAATCTCATGCTGCTTTTTGACCCGTTGGCTGTGCCTACCTTATCAGAGAGCCAGTGCTGGCATTTGTGAAGGAAGTTGTTTCATTCCACTCTCTCAAAGCTCACATGCGCACACTCTCCTTCTCTTTGGGTCAAGAAAAACACAATCTTTCGAGCTGGCTTTTCTGGATGAACCTTTTGCCCCATCCAGCAAGGAACTGAGTTGAAAGCACTGGAAAGGTAGGCAGACATTGGTAGATTTGCAGCTGAAACAAAGCCTGTGCCCATGTGACTGCCAACTCCTTTTCACCTCCTCTTTTGTAACATTAATCCAAGGTCCTCAAATGACCACTCGGAGGACCACTGCAATGTCCTCTTGGGGTGGCTCATCCATGAGACCAACTGAGGCATTTCACTCAGGCAACAGGTTGGATACATGTGTGCCCAAATCTGTTTGCTCACCTGTCTCCTCCTCTCCCCACTTCCTGAAACAAACAAGAGAGGAATGGAGAAGAGGAAAGGGGGGGGAGGAGAGTGGTGGGTTAGAGCATTGGAGTTGTTCTAGCCCACCATTCTCTTTTCTGCCATGCTTCCTCTTTTGCCCTGTTGCCTTCTTCCTTTTTCAAGCAGTGAAGGAAGTGGCTAGATATTGGGGAGCCAGCATTTGCTGTGCCATCTTGGGTGCCAAGAGGCCTTGGCTGAACCTATGTCCTATGCAGGTGCAAAAGGAGCAAGGGGGCCATGAGCACCATCTTTGCTCCCCCATCTTATTCATCAGGTGTGTGTGCATCTGCTGAAAGAACCCACAGGCAGATGATGGTGTTCTTCTGTATCGCACAATTTCTGTGAATGAACGCACTGGTGGTCCTTCATTTGTTTTCAGTGGGAAACTTGGCAAGGTGACATGACAGCTACCCCTGCCTTAATACGAGCTCAGTATTTTGGCCGTGCTGCAGCTTCTTTTAAGAGGTGCTACAACCAACATTTCTGATTCAACGGAGGTGTGTTTTTGGTTACTATTTTTGTATGACAACGCCACAGATTTACCGCTGTGCCCACCCACTCTGTGTTGTGGTGATGATGTCCCATAGCTGTGCTCAAGGCACTGCCTGCACTCAAGCCTCCTCTGCCTCTAAGGAATCCACCAAGACAACGCTGACGGACCTCTTTCGTTCTCCAGTAGCCCGTCTCTGTGACAGATCACTCCATTGCTGCTCATAGAGGGCTGTACCGCGATGTGACTTGCTGCCAGGAAAACAGGACCTTGCGGAAGCTTCCCTTACTGACGTATTGAAGGCCACAAGGTCTCCTTGAGCTACAAAGCTTGGTGGCCAACTGCAAATATTTGTACAACTTCCAAGTCTGTACTTTGTAATCCTTCCAGTGTTGCTTTCTATTGAGTGTGGATTTGCTTTAATTCTGTTCCTTCCCCCCCCACCCCTTTTTGGATGCTCTTAAGAAGTGTTCGCTAATGTGCCTTTCCTACTCAGGACCTGTTCTCAAAAACGACCTTTTCGTTCTTGTTTGTGTCTAACATTATCCTTCCCTGTTTTGTTATATTATTAATCAAACCTGACCCTCTTGCATGGAATACAATAAAAGTTGTGGCTAAACCAACTGCCATTGACTCAGCTTCTGGCATCCCATGGGAAAGACACCAGAGTTACAGGACCAAGTGAGAGAAGGTAGCTTGACATATTATTTATTCTTGAATCGTAAGCCTTGAGCATTTGCTCCAGCAAAGGAAGGGCAAGATATAGGGCAACATTTCTCAAACTGTGGGTCAGGACCCACTAGATGCATCAGGAACCAATTTCAGGTGGGTCACATGGCACCTATTTCAGCTGCCATTGATAACACAGAGCTGAGACAGGGTACAGAGTTACTGGGCAGGGCAGGCTCCTGGGGGGTGGAGAGAGGCCTGGTGCTTTGCTCTGAGTAGGTGAGGATGCTGGAAAGAGAAGGGCTGTGTGGGTGGAGAAGGATTGTACAGCATGGCTCTTGCATGACCCCTGTGACCTTCAGAGAAGATGCTGTTTACCTGGAGTCAGTGGCATAGCTAGGGGGGGGTGCAAAGCGCTCAGGTGAGCATGCAGGGAGCCTCAGCATGGTGTGCAAGTGGCATTTGCCTCTGTTTTGCACCCCCCACCTGGAATGGTTCCAAGGGGGAGGGGCCGCTTGCACTCTACGCTGAGGTTCCCTGCATGCTCAACTGAGTGCTTTACCCCCCCCACCTCTGGCTACACCACTGACTCCAGCCAAGGATCAATGCAGAGGACAGCCGAGTTCAATGTAGTCAGGATCAGACCCTGAAGCTGCAACCAGGGACCAGGCTTAGTAATTGAAAGCAACCCCCCCCCCCGTTGCAATGACCATGACTTGCTCCTGTCGCACCCCAGGCCTGTCCCTCTTTCTCATAAGTAAGCCCTGCTGCATTGAATGGGGTTTACTCCCAGGTAAAGGTGCATCATCTTGCAGGGCTCGTAATGGTGCATCCTTACTGCAAAAAAATAAGCATCCCAGGCTGCAGTCCTATCCATGCACTTTCCTGGGAGTAAGCCCCATTAAACACAATGGGACTTACTTCTGAATAGACATGCAGAGGAAATGTGCCCACATTTAATGTGCTCCCTAAGCCACCTTCACTCATGACTACATTTCCCATGAGCACCCGCGCAGGCCTTCATTCTCCTGCCACATTTACCCAAGACTACATTTCCCATGAGCTTTCGCTCAGGTGGCCTGCATTCCCCACCACCTTCCCCCATGACTACATTTCCCATGAGCATGCGCGCAGGCGGCCTCAATTCCCCTGGCCACTTTCTCTCATGACTACATTTCCTATGAGCTCCAGCACAGGAGGTCTTCATTCAAACATGACTACATTTCCCATGAACGGGTAGATGGGACTCGTCAGCCTGGGAAGGCAGCTCATCTAAGAGAAGGAAACTCTGACCTCAAACCTCCACTGCCTTGTGGCCATATCCAGTTGTGGAAAAGGCTTCAGGAGTCAACCTCGAGGCAAAATCCGGAGCTGGAGTCCCTGAGGCAGTTCGTGGCTGAACACAGTCATGCTCTGGCAACTCCTGCGAACCTCTCCAGACTGAGAGCAAAGTCCAGCTGAAATGTCCGTGTGACTTCCTCTTTGCCGACGATGCAGCTGTCACTGCCCTCTCTGCCAAAGATCTCCAGCAGCTCACGGGTCGTTTTAGCAAGGCCTGCCAAGATTTTGGACTGACGATCAGCCTGAAGAAAACACAGGTCATGGTTCAGGATGTGGACTCGCCTCCCTGCATTACAATCTCTGCGCACGAACTGGAGGTTGTCCATGACTTTGTGTACCTTGGCTCAACGATCTCCGACACTCTTTCTCTCGATACACAAACGCATCGGTAAAGCAGCTACCACGTTTTCCAGACTCACAAAGAGAGTCTGGTCCAACAAGAAGCTGACGGAACATACCAAGATCCAGGTCTACAGAGCTTGCGTCCTGAGTACACTTCTGTACTGCAGCGAGTCATGGACTCTCCGCTCACAACAGGAGAGGAAACTGAACGCTTTCCACATGCGCTGCCTCCGACGCATCCTCGGCATCACCTGGCAGGACAAAGTTCCTAACAACACAGTCCTGGAACGTGCTGGAATCCCTGGCATGTATGCACTGCTGAAACAGAGACGCCTGCGTTGGCTCGGTCATGTCGTGAGAATGGATGATGGCCGGATCCCAAAGGATCTCCTCTATGGAGAACTCGTGCAAGGAAAGTGCCCTACAGGTAGACCACAGCTGCGATACAAGGACATCTGCAAGAGGGATCTGAAGGCCTTAGGGATGGACCTCAACAGGTGGGAAACCCTGGCCTCTGAGCGGCCCGCTTGGAGGCAGGCTGTGCAGCATGGCCTTTCCCAGTTTGAAGAGACACTTGGCCAACAGACTGAGGCAAAGAGGCAAAGAAGGAAGGCCACAGCCAGGGAGACAGACCAGGGACAGACTGCACTTGCTCCCGGTGTGGAAGGGATTGTCACTCCCGGATTGGCCTTTTCAGCCACACTAGACGCTGTGCCAGAACCACCTTTCAGAGCGCGATACCAGAGTCTTTCGAGACTGAAGGTTGCCTACATTTCCCATGAACACCTGCGCGGCACATCACCTTTGCGGCCAATTTTCCCCTCACAAAGAACACTGATGGTTTGAGCGGGAAAACGTTCCCGCCTTCTTTTGGTTTCTTTCAAATACAGTCTTTTTTAAAAAAAGAAATCACAATTGAAACGCTTCTTCTTTGTTGTTTTAAATACAGTCCTCAAAATTAAAAAAAAGAATCGTAATTAAAGCGGCTCCCCCCGCCCCCTCAGGCATTCGGGACTACTTTTCCCGTCGGGCGCCGGGGCGGTGCTGCCCCGCCCCCTCCGTCGCCCGCGCGCGCGCGGCTTGCGCTTCTCAGGCCCCGTCCCCTCCCGCCCCGCCCGCGCCTCCTCAGCCCCGCCAGCCAGTCTCTCTCTCCAAGATGGCGGCCTGGGCGAGGAGGCGCGCGGGGCCCGGCAGCTCCAGCGGGGGCGCCGCCAGCGCCAGGGAGAGGTGAGGGGCGGCTGCGAGCGGGGACGGCCTCGAGGTGGCCCTGCGGTGGAGGAGGCCCAGCAGGCCGCGCCTCGGGGGGAGCCCAGGCCAGGCGTGCGGCCCCCCACCTCGCCTGGGGGGCGGGGCTAGTGGCCCCCACTTCGCCTGGGGGGCTGAGGGGTCACTGGAGCCCCTGGAGGGGGTATGGGGCCTCTGGGGCGGAGGGTGGCTCTTGTTCTGTGGGGGTGCAGCCCCCTTAGCTCCACCCCCACACAGGGGTTGAGCTGCCCCCTTAGCTCCACCCCCCACATAGCAGTGGGGGATGGAGGGGGTCGCAGGGCAGGGGGTGTCCCAAGCCAGGAGACCCTCCTGGCTGCCAGTGGCTGGGTGGTGGCGATGGCCCCTCCCCATGCTTGGCTTGACTCTGTCTTCACCACCATGACCCTCGAGGAGATGATGCTGGGGGGCTGGAAGGCAGTGCTGGTGGTGGGGGGCCCTGGGTGGTGTAGACAGAGGTCAGGTGAAGGGGCTAAGGAGGTGGTGCTGTTGGGGCCTGGAAGGCAGGCAGTGCTGCGTGACCCCCCTTCTACCACTGCAGTGTGGGGAGGGGTCCCAAGCCAAGTATGGGGGCCCTAAGGAGGAGGTTCTGGGGCTGGAAGGTAATGGTACTGGTGAGGTCACAGGTGATGGAGCAAGAGAGGTATCTCAAGTATGGGGGGGGGGGCCTAGAAGGCAATGCTGGACAACCTCCTGCCACTCAGGGGCATCAGCTTGTGCTGGGTGAATGTTGCAGGCAGAGTGTAACTGCACCAGGAGCAGAGATGGTGGTACAGCTGGGTAGGGGGCAAGTTTCTGCCCCCCCCATGTCCCCTTGTTGGAATGGAAAAGGGACATGCTTGGGAAGGTAAAGAGGTGAAGGGCTGGGGGACAGGCAGGGTTTGCCCGAGGTTTGTGGGTGGGTACAAGAAAGGAGACCCCCCCCCCCGGTTGCTTGGTGGTGGTGGGGGTCATGGGTTGTGAGGAGAGAGGTCAAGCCAAGTATGGGGAGGGGAGGCCTAAGGAGGCGATGCTGGGGGGCTGGAAGGTAATGTTGGGTGACCCTCCACCACTCTAGGGGCATCAGGGCAATGCTTGTATCTTGTGAAGACTGCAGGGCAGAGTTCAGCTGCACAGTGAGTGGAGAGGAGGGTGCAGCTGGGTAGGGGTCCCCGTCCCCTTGTTGGGTTGGAAAGAAGCAGCAGGGTCATGCTTGGGACAGGCAAGGTCAATTCCAACTGGCCCTTGACTTTAGGCTTTCCCCCTTTCCCCAGATGTTAGGCCCAGAGATGGCAGGAGGTGCCTTACCCAGTGTGAAGCATGTTCTTGGGTGCTCCTAAAATCTATTTTTGAAGGCTGGAAATGCTCCCTTCCCCCAAAGCTTTCTGAAAGTGACCTCTTTGTGCACAGCTGTTGGTGCTGGTTGAGTGATTTGTGTGTTGGGGCATTGATGCATTGTTGTGGATTTGGAAGGTGCTGGGGTCATGGTGACTACTGAATCTGAGAGTTCGACTCTTGGCTCGCATTAGATGGGACAACCCGGCTCTCTGCAGAATTCTTGGGGGTTTCTGATCTGCTACAGTCCTAAAGTTCTTTGGGTTAAGGAGTATATTGCTTTGGAGACTTGAGCCCTCTCCCCTCTGTTGCAACTATCTACTTAAAGATCATTAAGTTACAGTCTTACCTGGAAGTTGCCACTGATTTTAATTTATGTCCTGCTGCCCAGTTTCCATGTTTCTGGCAAACTTCCCCAGTTTTTATCCTTGCTTGTTGTGCTTTTTCCACTAGGGCAGAATGAGACATTTTGAATAATTTTTACTGTGTTTTAGCTAAAAGTGGCAGAGAGTGGTCTTGAAATATGAGTGGAAAAGTAAGTTTTTGATTATATTTTTAAAAAATAGAGTTTGAATCCAAGAGAAACAGATGACACAAGTTTCACTTGAAGTTTTCCAAGCCTTAATAAGTGTAGCAATAAGTGGAGTGTCTGAAGATGCTGAGTTGTGGACCAGTAATCTGTTGAAGGTTAAGGCAGATGGAGAGCAGTGGGGACAGACAGACGGATGGACTAGTAAATCAGTGCAGGTGTGTTTCTCTGAGACCACATGGATTGGGAAGCTATTGATAGGTAGCTGGTACTAAGGATTTGCTGTGAACTAGGAAAGGAAATAATATTTTGAAGGGTCTTGTAGACCTGGATGTGCATTAACTAGGGCCAGCCATTACCTCCCCATTAAGCAAACTGGTTAAGGTTCTTTCCCCAGTCCCCAGTTTAAGGTAAGAAGCAGGTCTTGCCACATCTCCCTATACAGTACACATTCCAGAGGCAGAGCTAAACTGCTTTATGCGGTTTTGGGGATTTTAATAAGGTTGAAAGCAGCAAATAGTTCTGATCATGACTGAAGTGCTGTATCTGATAGGTTTTGGAAAACAATGCTCAATGTTTGCCAGTTGATCCTGTGACCCATCACAGGAATTAAGCCTTAGTCCTCTTCCCATAAACACAGGGGTTAGAGGAGTATCTCTGGCCACACCTTGTATTCAGCTGACCCAGGGAATTCTGTTTTCTGGTTGAAATCATCTGAGCCACATTGTATAGTGGCTTCTATCTCTCTTTCTTTTGGGGAGTTGGAAATGCACATGTAAGGTTCTGGTTACCCTCATTCATACCCCTGAGTAACATCTGTGTTTTTTTGGCTGCCAGGAATGCAGTTTGGATGCAGAGCAGATCTGATGTTCATCAAATAACTGCAGAGTTTGTTCATCTAGCATGGTAGATGTATTTCCCTTTGTTAATAAGTTGTATCGGATTTCTGCTACGCCGAGCCAGATTTCTCGTTAACAGTGAGTTTTTTGAGTTGCTCTTAGACTGTACTACTATTAGGCGGGTAGTCTAAAAGAATTAGTGTCAGAGGGATACCTAATGAATAAAGTATTGTCTGAATTGGTGCCATCTGGTCACATTTAGTAATTTGGCTGGTACCTTTGAGAAGCTGGTCAAAATATTCCATGAAGCACAGCATGCACAGGGACCCTTGTGGCCTACCTTTTTAACTGAATCTTGTTGCCATCCAAGAAAGGCTTGGCTGAAGGTGGGGTCCACTCTCATAAAATGCCTTTTATTTCAGAGCAGGTAACCACTGGGACACTTTCATATGAAACCCTTTTTGTGTGTCTGTGGTTTTATTTATTTGATTTCATTTTGAATAAAATCTGTAACTGGGCTATCCCTGGAGTTCCAAATGAAAGCTGTAAAGAACTGTTTGATCACTTAAACGTGTGATTCTCATGCTTGCATAAATTGCCAGCTATAAATAATAGACTTCACACAACAGTTGGGTTTTTGTAACAAACACAAGCCTCTTGTGTTTGTTCCTGTTTTGCTAATTTACCACATTTTATGTGATACACATTGAACCCTTCAAAAGTACTGTGTTAAGATACATAGCTGTCCTTTGACCAAACATGGTGACCTGTCAGATTGGCAACCCTAAATTCTCTCACTCAGTGTATGCAAAGTGTACAGACTGTGTTGTGTGAATAAATCTGCATGATGAGGAAATTAGCTTCTTTGGGACCTGTGTATCCTCCTCATTTCAAAAAACTCAATGTAGTGGGTATAGAGAATTGCTGGTCTCTCTGTCAAAGTCTTGTATCAAAGAGCACAGACTGAATGCAGATTCTTGTGTGCATTTCTGCACGGTGTCCATGAGCTTCAGGAACAGAATATCATCTGTTCCTGGGGACCATGTTCTGGCTGACGTGGCCAGCACCGGAAGAGGCCACTGCAACAAGGCAGCCTTAGAATTTCTCAAACATCTGCAGATTTTAAGGTTTTTTGACATTGACAGGCAAATATGTCCATTAAACTCAGAAGTTTCTGGGGTCATTTTTGCAATTTCTGAGAGCTGGTGTGGAGATTTAAGTTACAGGGTTGTGAATGAAGAAGTCTGTGGTTTGAATTTTGCCTTGGCTATGAACTTGCCAGGCAAGCTTAATCCAAGCCACTATCTCCCAGCATCCTCCTCCTGCAGACACTGTGGGGGTAATACTGTCCTGGTGCAGCACACTGTCTAATAGACTGATCTGCAAATCGGGACATTGGTTTGAATCTTGTCCCTGCCATTAACTCACTAGGTGGCCTCTGGTAAGGGGCTGACATTAGTGGGCAAACAATGGCAGAGTGAGAGATGCTCTGGGAAAAAATCTGTCTGATCTGCACTTTCTTCTCTGTTACAGCTCTGATTTTTTTTCCCCTTCGTTGTCAAACTATGTTCTGGTTTGGTGACACAATTGAAACATCGATCACTGCTTTATATAGAGTCAAGATTGTGGTCCACAGCCCGTTCCCTTCACCAAATTCTTGCACAATGTTTAACCTTGAAGTGTCTGCAGAGCTCAGTAGTGTGTTGAGCCCAGATCCTTGGCTACAAGGAGACTATAACAAGAATTGGTTGCACTTTTGCCCTGAGACAATGTCCCAGTCAGCCGTCTGGGGGAATTGGAATTCAGTGACCTGCTAAAGCTCATATGAGAATGAGACGTCTTTTTATACTTGTATCCTTGCAGAGGCCAGTGATTCTTTCCCTGCAGTAAGATTCTACTGTTTTTCAGGTGCCACTGAAAGGCATTCTTTATCCTAGTGTGTCAGTTCTCATTTCAGTAACCCTCAACTCTGCTTTGAACAGAGGAATTCTACAATTTGCAAGAAAGAAAATGGGGCTGGCTTATCCAAAAGGTGTTCAGAGATGCCTGTGTGCATTTTCTGTGGGGTATTTATATAGTCACTCCCAGTCTGGGAACAGGTTCCCTTGAAAGAGGTTTCACTAGCACTTGTACTTCTGTGTCTTAAATGCCAGGTGAAGACTCCTTTTGTCTCAGGCTTTTAATTGAGCAGGAGATGTTCATAGTCATTTCTTTGCTGCTGGCTTTGCTTTTATTTTTTTTCCCCACCATTAGTTGTTATTGGCATGACCTTCATTCTTTTGACTTGTGTGTTCATTCTGTAAACTGCTCTGAGTATAATAATAAAATAATAACTTTATTTTTATCCCGCCTTTCTCCCCGAAGGGACTAAAGGCGGCTTACAACAGGTTAAAACAGATTAAAAACATAATTTAAAAAACAGATAAAAGCATATAACACATATCATAAAAACAGTAGTCAGATAAAAAGTAATCGAGTAAAAAGAGCATAGAGCAGCAGATCGTAAAAGAATCAGGCCTGTAACCAAGTATTTAAAAATATTAAAAGGTATTGAAAAGATGTTAAAAAGGCAGAGAACTCAGAAGGCTTGTTTAAACAGAAGGGTCTTCAGGCCTCGCCAAAAAGTCTCAAGAGAGGGAGCCATTCTTAAGTCAAGGGGAAGGGAATTCCCCTTTGTTGGAAAGGTGGGATACCTACTTTAAAATAGAAACAAAAACTTATCAGGCCTGTCAGTTGGCCTGCCTTTGAATGGATAATTGACTAAATGAGAAATTGACTAAATGGAACATATTCTTGCATAAGGCCAACATTGTAGTAGAGGCATCCTTTTGGGATATTGAAGGGAGTGCAAGAAAGCATGATTTAGCTGTTGATGAAAAGGTGACCGCTCGCTGTGAAAGGGGAGGTCCGTGTTATATTTTTATATAGTCCCGTATAAAAACATATACTGTATGTTTATATTTTTACAGACCAGTGTAGTATTTTTTATCCACTGTGAGAGCAGCTCACCAGAATAGCCTCAGATGATGACCATCTGTCCCTTTTAATTTGCAGATCCACTGATTTAAGATTTGCCCCCACCAATTAACTAAAGCAGTCAGTAACTGATCAAGCGGTGTAAATCTTGGTGCATGCAGAGGTTTGATACATAGAATCTGAAAAATTTATTGGAGTCACTTTTTTAGTTGCACAGAATTCTCCCAGCAGTCTGCGAGTGTGTGTGTAAGTACTGATAAAATTTGCAGTTTTCAAGGGGGTTCCTGGATGTTAATAGATATTTGTGTGTCCCCTTCCCTACCTCAAGGACTGATGAAGAGGTAGCTCAAGGTTTGTGAAGAGGTAGCTGAACCCCCACAGTCCAGCATCCGGTCCCAAATGTGGCTGTGCTTCATGTTTTTCTTTATTATAAGAAACGCCCTGTCCTGTATCTTGACTGTTGGGTGTAAAAATGCCCACTTTTGAGGCTTGACTTGTTATCCAGGTGCCTTGGGTGATAGTTGCAGCTTTTCTTCAGGAAGTGTGGAAGTTCTTTTGACACTTTTTAGTGCCCCCCCCCCACTGATGAATGCATCTCAGAAAGTGTTAATAAGGCTGTCACATGGAGATGAATAGCCTCTGAATTTCTCCCCCCCATGCCTTCTTGAGATCCTCATCCATGCTCCTGTTTAGAGAGAGTGTTTATTTTGCCACCATGCTGAAGCTCTCGCACTCCCTGCATCGTTGAGGCAAGCACTATTCCAGGCACACTAAATAAACTCCCCTCCACACAAAGGTTTTCTTTGTTTTGAATGAGAGGGTCTGGAAAGTGAATGTGTGCAGCTGCTCCAAAGCTTTGTCCCATCCTGTTTGAAACAAAAGTGGCCTGTGGGTGGACAGCATGCATCAGGATCTGGAAGAATCTCTCCCCGACACGGTGCCTTGATGGTAGGCTAAGTTGATTATCAATACTGTGTGTCCCGAGCACAAATGCTAGCAAGGCTCCAGTCCCTGGCTGTTCCCAGTGAGAGTAGGGTCAGCTTCAAAATGAAGAGCCTCCAGAAGTTGCTGGGGTTTTTATTTTGTTTGGTAAACAGGAACCTGTCAAGTTTACATGTCACTACTAATGTAAAGATAGAGGGGAATCCATTCCAGAGATCTCTCAAGGATAATCTCTGGTTCTAAAGTCAACAATGTTCTTTGGGTCTTGCTTTTGTAGTGCAGGATCTGGATGTCCACGCTCAAGTCCCCCCGCCCCCATCCACCTATTTTCCAAGCCACTGAACTGGTTCTTGTGATGAAGCTAGCAGAGAGGGAAGCCAACCCACAGCTGATTTGGTTTAACTCTGTTTTTCCTCCCTACAGGATCACCTTGTCTGCCACGGACTGTTACATTGTGCATGAAATCTACAATGGGGAGAATGCTCAGGACCAGTTTGAATACGAGCTGGAGCAGGCCTTGGAGGCCCAGTACAAATACATTGTGATCGAGCCCACCCGCATCGGGGACGAGACGGCCCGCTGGATCACTGTCGGGAACTGCCTGCACAAGACAGCCGTGCTGGCAGGGACAGCCTGCCTCTTCACCCCGCTGGCCCTCCCCGCTGATTATTCCCACTACATCTCCTTGCCGGCCGGTGTGCTGAGCATAGCCTGCTGCACCCTCTATGGGATCTCCTGGCAATTCGACCCCTGCTGCAAGTACCAAGTGGAGTATAATGCATATAAACTTTCTCGCCTGCCCCTGCATACCCTCACCTCCTCCACCCCGGTGGTTCTGGTGAGGAAGGATGACCTGCACAGAAAGAGACTGCATAACACGATAGCACTCGCTGCCCTGGTGTACTGTGTAAAGAAGATTTATGAGCTCTATGCTGTATGATTGCGGCAGGAGACGGAGAAAGACAAAAAAGCATATTACAGATTTCCACAGTAACAACATTTGACTTTTTTTCCCCTCTTGAAGTGGTGGTGCCTGGGAAGCAGTTTGGTTTATCCAATTTTTTGTTCCGTTTTTGTTTGGGAAAAAAAAATAGAATACCACCAGTGCATCAAAGGAATTTTCAGTTCTTTCTTGCACCTCGGACATGGGTCTGCAGTGAAAACGGAACGCTTGTGGGCACCGAAGTCAGTCACACGGAATGTCAATGAAAGGAAATGATGCTAACACGGGGGTGGGGTGGGGTGTGAGGTTTTTTTTCTTTTTGAGAAACCTTTAAGTATATTGTTTAATTGTATTCTACACAACCAGCTCAAAGTGATCACTGACCATTCATTAAAGGATGAGAATTTCAAACAGTTTTGCTTGCTTTTTGGGGTTGGATGTTGCTGGTGGAGGAATGACTTTGAAGGGACTTCCTTGTAGTGGTAGGAGTGTCAAACCTGTTTCATATAGCAGGCCAAATAGCATCCATGATGCCTGCTGAGGGCTGGAAGTGATGTCATTAAGCAGCTGATGACCAGAAATAAGCACTTTTTCTCACTTAGGAACTCATCGGCAGCAAATGACAGAAGAGAAAATACCCGGTTGTCATGCTCAATTATCATGTGGGTTGTCACTGCTGAAAGGGCAGCCCACAAATGATCCCTTGTGCGGTCATAGGCAGCTACTTTATCCTGAGTCAGACCACTGGTCCATTTAAGTCTGTTGTTGTCAACACTGACTGGCAGCGGCTGTTCAGAGTTTCAGACAAGTGTCTTTTTGCCCTATCAAAGCAAAACCTCTTTCTTGGCTGTGGCAGGCTTTTGGTGGGCATCTCATTCTGGCAACTAAACCCAATGGAGGGGCATGTTTAAAACCTTTCTTGAACAGCAGCAAAGTACAGGTGAAATGGAAGGCTGCCTACCTTCCTTCCACAGTGCAGAAACAATAAAATGTGCAGCAGTTTGGGGGAAGCCCTATGGGGCAAGGCCCCTTTCCGATACAGTGTTGAAGTTAGGATTTGGATTACATTGTATGAAATGCTGTAGAAGCAGAACTTGAGGTCAAGCCCCCATTTTAGCAGTAACTTTTCTTATTGTAAAGGTCAGTTTTCCATGGGAGAGAACTTCACAGTCCCCAGGCTTCTCCTTCCAGATTGCAGCTCTGCAGCCTTCTTCCTGAAATTACCACTTCTGACAGATCGACCTTGAAAAGCAAGCCTTGGCGTGTCCACCTTGCAGAATGGTAGGGCTGTCTTCACTCAGGGCTGGTTCTGAGCCTGAGAACGGAACCGTGTCATTAAATCTTCCCCCATGCAGGTGTATCCCTTGCTGAACGTGCTAGCTGCAAGGAAGGGAGTGACCTTGAAGCGACACCCCACAAGGGCAGAGCCAAAACCCAGAGCTATCTTTAGCCCAAGGAATCTGGTATGGCAGGCAGAGTTTGCAGCCTCTGTTCAGTAGGTCAGTTTGACTAAGGGTTGAAATACGGTGACCAAACAGCACCAAGGTCTACTGAACAGCCCCAGCACGTCCCCAGTGGTGATGTGTTCTTGCTGCAGATGATGGAGAAGTCATTCCTTCAAGAACTGGCTTAAAATTAGTGGGCTTCGTTAGGGTTGATGTTTTTTTTCAAAGCCAGGAAAGCAACAGCTTCAGCAAGCTGTGCTCTTACCTTTTGGGTAGCCATAAACCATCACTATTATTTACCTACCTATCTGCAGAGTGGAAAAGAGAGGTGACAGTTCTGCTGTTCGCAACAAACTTCCCTTTTATTCCTCCATTGGGAATGAGAGCTGAGGTGGGACTATGTATTTGCATTACAAGCCTGGTGGACTGTATGGGGCACAAACTAAATAAAGGCATTGGCTATCATTCTGCTTTCCAAAACCAGACTGAAAAGATTCTGAATTTGGTGGGGAAAGAAAGGGCAGGACATGTGCAGAATCTAGTTCTGGAGAGCTCTGTGGGGGCTCACAGTCAACTTCACATTGTTTAGGTAGCAGATACATAAGAGCAGGGAAGGGGCTGGACGTTTGGTGATGAGGTCATCGCACTGCTGAACTTCTGGGTTCCTGTGCTCTTGGATGCAGCTGTGTGGGTGCTTGGCTTGAAAGGCATGGCAAAGCTGCCTGTCCAGGCTTGCAGAGCCCTTGTGCAACGCAGGGACTTGGCAAGCCTGGAAAGGCAGCTCTGCCGTGCTTTGTCCAGCATTCCGCAAACTGGGTGGACAGGCTTTGCCTTCCAACCAAGCTCTGCGCAGGCTGGATTACTTTAAGCGGCAGGCCGGATTTGGTCCACAGGCCATAGGTTGTCAACCTTTATCTTAAAGTCTAGTTTTCATATCACACCCATCTGAGCCTCCACCAAGAAGTATTCCCCTGAAGGCCAGTTTTGCTGTGTGCCCTCTTGGAGGGACAAAACTAGAGCTGATACACATTACTGCATATCAAGTGCCAAAGGTGATAAAAAAGAAAAGGTAATGTCCTTATCTCATGGGAGGCTATTAGAAGGCCAAAGGGGAGCCTGTTCCTACTGGCGTTTTTCAGTCATTTGTGTGGGTTCCGAGCTGCTTAAGCAAGACAGTGACAGGATGTTGGAATGCTGCCCTGGCTACTAAATTCAGCTGCTCGCACAATGAACATACAGTGCACACGTTGTTCTGTCTCCAATTTGGGCTCTTTTAATAGTAATGAGTGAGTCAAGGAAGCGGTGTGTGTTTTCCTCAAATGTAACTGCAGTAAAAACAATTTCATCACGCACACAGCCATGGGGGGACAGACTGCTGTGGTCCTGTTGCTTCAAGCCCCCTCCCAGAACAGGCTCGACCCTTAACAGGTGAGGCTGTCCTTGTAAGCACTGGGAACAAGTGGGGGCTTTGGGCAACAAGGGCACTGAAGAGGCAATTTGTTCCTGCTTACTGGTGAAAAGTTAAGTGCAGCCAAGTGAGACGCGAGAGGCAGCCTGGAATAGCTCTTCAGTTTTTCAGCAGGCAGTGGTAGAGACAAGTGACTCCTGTAGCTGGGCCGCCTGCCGTTAAGCACAAACCATAGCCTAGTCAAGAGCACAGCTGAAACCATCTTCCAGAACAGTCTCAAAGTGCATGGGGAGTATGGAAGACCACACCTCCTGTTACCTTCAGTGTGCAGGAGAACTTCATGAGGTCCGGATCTCTTGTGCCTCTTCTAATAAAGCCCTTCTCAGGAAACCAGTGACAACAGCAGCCCTTTCTTCCTTCCTCACTGTCAAGGTTTTACAGCCAGAATGGGACTGGACCTGACCCCCATGCAAAAGAAAAAATGCAATGACTTCCACCACTCTTGAGTTCAATGCTTCCCACAGCCCTTAGATGACACAATAACAGGTGGCTTCTGGTGTGGCCAGAGAGGCTTCGGCCCAGGCAGGGCTAGGTATCCTTGACTTTCCTCTCCTTTTGGGCTCTAGCGGCCATCAGGCTGAAGAAAAGCTGGGGACAGAGGGTCCGCAGATACACAGCCAGGGAGGGCATCAAGCCAGCAGTCAGCACTTCCTTCTTCTTCTCTCCAACAGCAGCGAGAACAACATGGGCCACCTCCACCGCTGCCTTGCCTTCTTTGGTCGTCTTGTCCATCACTGGAAAGAAACAAGAAGTGACAGATGCAGCAGGTCATGTTCAGCTACACCTATTTAAAAAATTATAACCCAAGAAGGGTGCGAGGCAGCTAACAAGAAGGGCTAAAACAGACTAAATAATAAAGGCTATATTATATTTATTAATAATAAATATTAATAATAATAAATCAGGCTAAATCAATAATAACAGACTATGAACCAAGAGCAACAGCTTACACAGTAAAAGAAGCTAGCACAAAGCAAAGCGGTCAGTGAGCAGGAAAAAATACAGCAGCCAGCAAAGCCCTGCTCAAAGAGCTGTTTATAGCCTGTGCTGAAATGGAGGGAGGATGCTAGCCATAGTTCCTGCTGCTGGGAGTTCCACAGGCTACTAGCCACCACCAAGAAGGCCCCCTCACATGTCACCACCAGCTGAGCTTCTGAGGGCAGTGAAATCTACAAGAGCACCTGACCAGATAAGGGAGAAAGAGTTATCCCCTCTTCCATCGCCCTTCTTAGGAGAGGAAAAGTCACCTCCAAGGCTAAAGGCAGGATGGTCCAGGAGCAAAAGGCAAGCCCATCAAACCAACTGATTGCTTATAACAATTCTCTGCCTGTGTCATGATTTGAGAAGCCAGAATGATTTCTTGGAAATGTGTCAGGGGAGCTGAGGGTCTGTGGTTTCCGCAGATACTGGCACAAGGGTAACAAGCGCTGTGGGGTGAAGCTCGGGCAGTGACTTCAGCTGCCTCTGAGTGCTCGGCCCTGCTGCCCTCTTGGGATAAAGATGCAGCCTGGACCTGCTTATTATAATTAAGGAGGGCTCAAATCAATACAATGAATATTTATATCAACATGTATAAAATAGATAAGATTGTTCAGAGGGCAAGTATCTGGTGGGACACAGTGGCTGAGAGACTGAGCTGCAAATCGGGACTCCCCCAGTTGAAATATCTCCCTTGAACATCTTGGTGGTCCTAGGCGAGCCCCTCCCTCTCACGCTTCAGTCTTCCCCATCTGCAACATGGGGGCAATCATACTCAGGCAGAGCACAGTTAAAATATTCAACTTCACAGGCAACTCTTGCAGCCCGTCTCCAAGCCAGCCCTCACCTCCATATTGGGACCCATCTGCTGTGATAGCATTGAGGGACAGGTTTGTCTGAATGTAGCCAGGGCTGACGACAGTCACGTCGATGTTGTACTGTTTGACTTCCGCACGCAGGCAGTCGAAAAAGGCTTGGGTGGCGTGCTTGGAGGCTGCGTCTGCAGGGAAAGCAAAGGTAACCAGCTCAAAGGCAGGGACTGAGCCGCAGTTTCCCAGTTGGGTTACATCACATAAGGTGTGGCCTACATGGTCACGCATGTTGCTACTGGCCAAGGCAGGTGCATGCAGCCTCCATAATCCCAAGCAGGCCTCCTTCAATCACCAAATGCAGAGAAAAGGCAAGTCAGTGAGCATGGGACCACCTTCCATTTTGGGATGGATCTCTGTCCCAGCCCAACGCAGTTTTTTTGCACCATGGCAGCTGTTGGGTGCTTTTCCTTTGTTAAAGGGTCTTTAAGAACACAAAGCTAAACTGAGAGCTAAACACAAAGCTAATTCTGCAGAGTTCTCCGCAAATACTCTTTAAGTTTCACAGCCGCAAGGTAGGCCTTCACTTCCATTTTGCAGCTGGAAACACATTCCAAGTGAGCAACTTGCCCTATCCAGCCAAGCAGCTAAAGTTTTCTAAACCTCCGGGAGCAGCACTTACAGGCAGAGCGGAAAGGAATGCCAATTTTGCCTTGAACGCTGCTGATTGCCACCACATGGCCTTGTCGTCTCTTGATCATGGAAGGCAGAAGAGCTGGCAGAAGAGAAAGAAGGGAAGGGGAACGAGGAAATAAAACCATGCTACCCTTCGTGCCACATTCCTAGTTTCTTCCCAAGGCTCCGACTAGAACTCCACTCTTACTCATTTCTATTCCTTGCTTCAATCCCTTTGAAAACCTGGATCACAGAAGCGAAATTATGCATTCAGGCTTCATTGGTATAGTTCTATTTTAGGCAGGAGATCTGGGTTTCCCCAACACAGAATGTGTATTTTGGCGTATCCTGAGCACAAGTGCAGCTAAGCGGACCTCGCATTTGCAACCACTGTGGCCAGGAAAGAAAACACCGATGGTCATATTAGGAGAACAAGAAATAAAGTGGCATTTACAGGGACTGCAGAGTCTGCCTATGGGAGGGAGGAAATTTCCACTTGAGCCTGGGCATACTTATTTGAAAGGCTGTCCCACGGAACTCAGCAAAGGCTACTTCTAGGCAAGTCTTTTTCTTAGAGAAGCAGGGGGTCTGGGAAAGGAGGTATGAAGCACAGGGCGTGGGCAGAGATTGCAGCGAGAGCCAGACTGGCACAGCCAGATAAAATCTTGACTTGAGGCACTGGGAAGCTATTAATGAAGGTGTGTGCGGTTTGTCCAACCACATGCTGGGGGAAGCCTGCTCACCCGTCCTTACCATCCTACCATTCTTTGGAGGTTTGCGGTGACATCCAAACCTGGAAGTGAGTGGCTGATGATGTTATCATGTGATGAATTTCGAGCCATCCATTTCCAGGTTCCGAGGGCATTGCAGCTTTTGGAAACTTTGAGAACCGCTGAAAGCTGATCTCCAAGGGCTGCTTTTGCAATTTACCCCCTGCTAACTGGGCTATGAAAAAAAAGATCTACTAGCTAGCTGTGCTGGGGACCCCAAGAGGCCTGAAGGTCACAGCATCTTACTCTGAGCATCTCTCTCTGCAACCCTCTGCCCAGAGACATCTGTCCTTTGGGTGTTCAAGGCTGCATCTCACTCATCACAAAGGAGGTAAGGAGATTCAGCATTACCTTTCGTCAACGCAATGGGGCCAAAATAGTTGGTATCCATGACCTTTCTGTCCACCTCCACCGCTGTGTCCACAATGGTCCCGCGGTAGCTGATCCCGGCATTGTTGATCAGGACGTCTACATGACCTGCACACTTCAAAATCTCCCCAGCAGCACTAACCACAGCATTGGTGTCCGAGAGGTCAAAGACCACAGTGTGATGGGTATGGACCTGACCGGGCAGGGTGGAGGAGAAAAGCAGCTGTAAACTTCTGTTATGGTTTGCTGGATGACACTTATGTACTTTTTTAAAAAACTACAAGCTGCCCTGGAACCTCCTTTTCAGAAGAGGAAAGGTGGGACGAAGGTGCTTTAAAACGAACGACACTCCACTGCAGAACGGGAGTCCTCCCATCTCCTGCAGCCCGCTTTCCCTTACTTACATTTTTGGGGTGACCGGGGGCAGCAGCCAGCTCCCGTAGAAGGTCCTGCAGCCTCTCTCCATTCCGACCGCAAAGCACCAGTTTGGACCCGGCAGCATGGAATGCTTTGGCACATTCTGGGCCAGAAAGAGAAAGGCGAAAGACTTCAAATGTGAATCACGTCAAGAGAGACCTTCCAGGCATGGTTTCCCTGTGGTGCAGTGGCCATGACTTGTGTGTGTGGGGGGGGGGGGAGAGCTGTCTCTCTCCAGCTCTCTGCACGTACCAGATGACTTGACAGAGCTGGTGATGGTCAAATCAACGTTTGTGAACCCAAGTACTAAAATCCAAACACCGACTTTCCAAGCATCTTCACTATCTTGCTTCTAACAATCCGATACTCTCCCGTTCCCGCCTCCCACAATCTCTTCAGACTCTTTCCCTTTTGTGGAAAACCAAAATGACCACCACTGTTTCCCTGACTGTTCATCCTCTCTACTCTTTCAAAGCACGACAGCCCAATCCTATGCATGTCTACTGAGGAGGAGGAGAAACCAGCTCTACTAAGGTAGCCCCCTCCCAGCCTCCCCAATGCTATGAATCATTGAAGCCATTTAAAATGTTTCTTTCTGTTTTCACTGTACATGTACAAAAAATTCTGGGCTCATCCAAGCAGAATGACCAGTGCCTGAACCTGAAGCTGCTGGCTGGAGGTTTCCACCCAAGGTAGAAGCATCGGGTTTGCACAATGGTCACCAAGCTGGCAGGCCGCCGTCTGGGCTGGGGGAAAGCAAATTTCAGATAGGGAGGCAAATCCCAAGATAAGTGGATTGTTCCTTCTGCCACCACCCACGGTGAGCATTTGCAGCCGCTGCACCCAAGAGAGAGGCGAGACAACAGTCCAGGTGCAGAAGAAGGGAGGTGGAGAATGAAGTACCAGACAGCTGACTTTAAAAGGCTGTTGCCGTCTTGTAGTTTGTGTACATCCTAAGGGGTTCCTGGAAGTTCCTTAATGATAATGGAGCACCAGACTGGCACTGCTTTGGGACTAACATTGCGACCAGAGTGCCTGCTTGCTTACCATCTTCTCAATCTATACGTTTGGAAAGAGATATTACAAAGGTACCTCCAGAACCCCCTCATGTCACAAGGAAACTGACCCTGGAGGAGAGCAAAGCTACGTTGGAGGACAGCAAAATGAAAACCTCTTTCGCTGACCTACGTGGGGAATCATGCTGCAAAGGTACACACTGTCCTGCTTCCCCTCCATACAGAAAAGCCCCAGAACCTACCTTTCCCTAGGCCAGAAGTAGCTCCCGTAATCACCACGACTGCGTCCTTGAGGTAGGCCCTCATCCGCATTCTCTGCAGCAGCCGAAAGAGACCAAATACTCCCAGGCTGCCAAAAAGCAGGGGGAGGATGACACTCGAGGTGAGATCCATCAGTTTCCCTCTGTAGCTGCTCCTCCTGGAGTCACAGGAATATAAGCAGAAGACCAGCACTTGACATGAGCCTACGGTGAACCTCCTTCCATCCCGGTGCTTACACATGCAACAGACTCAGCCCAACACAGCAGCAACCTGAGGGTCTGTCTGCGACATGTGGAAATCAGTCAATGAGGGGCCAGAGAGCACCTGGGTCAGGCTCACCCTCCCAAGTCTCCCTCTCAGGGTGCCCCCTCTCCAGCCACAGGATAAATGCCTACCGAAACAGGAAATGTATGTTTTCTATCAGAGGGTGCATCGAGGCATGTATCAGACTTGTAAATAGTCCCTTGCTTGGTGGCCAGTGGCAAGTCAGACTGGGCAACTAGGCTCCTGCAAACTGAGAAAGCCAGTTCCCCCACCTTCCCATCCACTTGCAGTGGTCAGTGTGCCCAAAACAACAGACATGGGTGCACGTGCACAGACATGCTTGTACAGTTTTTAGCGTGAAATTGTACAAACGCAACAGAAGAGCAGCTCTGCTGGATCAGGCCAGAGGCCCATTGAGTCCAGCATCCCCTTCACGGTGCCCATCAGCTGTCTCTAAGAAGCTCACAAGCAGATAAACACAACCTTCCCCTTGCCATCATGCCCCTGCAACTGATGTCGTGTCTCTTTTGCACCTCACATTTTTGGCTGCATGCCTTATTTTCAGGTGTGCAAACGAAAATGCGATGTGCGAATGGGACAAATGTATTTGGAAATTCGCAAGCGCGTAGAATCGTTCTGGGAGTTAACTAGCAGCTCTTTCAGGAGCTTGAATATTCCCTAAAATGAAATCCCACAGGCACATCTCTCACCAGCTCAGGAACATTCCATGCTCTGTCTATCTGGGAGGGTATTATCTAGGACAGCTCTTCAGCACAGCATCGCTTTCAGCGGTCACTTTTTTTTTAAGATTCTGAGCCCTCAGGGAACCGACCGATCTTACCCAAACCATTTCACAAACGAGGCAAGAATCCAACTCAAGCAGAGGCAGCAAAACACACAGAATGGAGAGGAAAGGAAAAATGGCCGGCCACCTTGCGAACGCCTGTGTCTCTGGAGCCACAGTCAGAGACAATACCTTAGCACACACAGGGTCTCGTGATGCTGGAGAAAGTTCGGCCCCAAATAAACACGGCACCAGGTTAAGGGATTCCATTTTGCCGTTGTAGAGAGTACGTTTTCTACAGGGAGAGTATTCAGTCAGGACTGTCGTCAGAAACCATGCACAGCAGTAGAGATTTCAAGTGGTTTATCAAGGATATGGGCTGGGAATGAGTTGCGAAAGCAACAGAGCATCCAGCGTGACCACTCGGCTATTGCGCTGTGCACTACACATTTAGTCTTCCCGACGTACCGCCTCGTGAACCACATTTGTGTTTCCGCATCTTTGGGACTACGTGGGGCAAATGAGCAGGTCATCACAATGAACAACAAATAGGGAAAACAGTCTATTAATATGTGATGTCAGCTGTGAACCAGCCAAGGTTAAGCCATTGATGGCATGGGACAGACAAAGAACATGATGTCCTCCCTTCATCCCATTCCCGGCACCAGCTGGCCTGAATGGTCTTGCAACCAAGGAGCCATTTTGTTCCCGTTGCCCAGCCAAATGCGGTTGGCAGTGTGCTCCCGAAGCTATAGTTCCTTGCCCTGATTTTCAAACCAACCCTGAAGTATCCTTCAACTCAGACTATGCCTTTGGGAATTTCTCAAGCCAGAAAATATGTGTCCCTGAGAGGCAAAACCTTATTAAATATCCTCAGTCTTGCTTGCACCAGGATATTATTCTGGGGCAGTCATCTAGGAATCATGCAGCACAGGGATTTGGAGGTGGGAGTGTACTGCATCCTGCTATGACTTGGGCAATGCTGAATTTCAATTGGCTAATCGCTTGACTGGCACCTGGCAAGAGCATTGATTGAATGTGCCTGTGACTGGTTAACAGGCATCTTACCTAAGTCAGCTCACATCAACACATGCAAATGAAAAGTAATTTCTTCCAAAGTCATTCAGGGACTAACACGGCACAAAAGGCACCATGTTGCAATCAGCACAGATCGCCTTTGTAGGAGGGATTCCAATACAGCGTGCCCTCTACAAAAGTTCTCCCTCGGCAATGCCTGTTCTCAGCTACAGTTCCTTCAGGGCCATTTGCACATGAGGTCTTTAGACATGAGGTCTAAAGCTGCCCTCACTTCAGATGGGAACATGAGACTTCTATTGCTCAGAATGTTTGTTGGCACTGTTGTCTCTTGGTGCTGGTATTTACAACCCACTGACATGGACACAAATACAGAGATTGATTCCAAGGCACACACAAAAACACTCTAAGCAAAAGATACTCTTGTAGTCAGAAGTGCCATTAGGAAAAGGACGGCATGAAACGTAACCACTTGTCTTATTGTAAACTTAACCTCAGTGTAAAAATAGTGCAAGAGAGGCCTCATCCGGTCACCACCCCCTGTGGTCCGAAGAACAGACAAGATCCTACCTTTTCGCAAAGGGCTGTCTTTGCCTGAAGCATGTCCTGCATTGGGGTCTGTCTCAAAGCTTTGACGGAGGCTGACAGATTTAAATAGGGAAATGGCAGGTTGCCCAGTCGACACTTTTAGTTCAACCCTGGCCCAAGTAACCAAGGATAGCCTCCAAGAACAAACCTCTATGTGTTTTAGGTTGAGATTCTATGTGTTTTAGGTTGAGTGAGAAGATTTGGAAAGATGAATTTAGAAGCATTTTTTTTCCCCTGCTGCAAGTGGTATGAGTGTGTTTTAAAGGTACATCCTACCTGAATTGTTTTCTCTCACTAGAGCAGTGTTTCTCAAACTGTGGGTTGGGACCCACTAGGTGGGTTGCGAGCCAATTTCAGGTGGGTCCCCATTCAATGCCATATTTTATTTTTAATATATTAGACTTGATGCTACCATGGTATGTGACTGTATTTGGGGAAATGTTCCAGACCTGTACTTTTAACAAGGTACTATGTACATTCTTTCAACAATGATAGTCAACAGGACATTTCTGGGTAAGTGTGGGTAGGATTGCAGCCTAGGATTGTGAAAAATGTTCCTGCTTGATGATGTCACTTCCAGTCCTGACATCACTTTCGGTGGGTCCCGACAGATTCTCATTCTAAAAAGTGGATCCCGGTGCTAAATGCGTGAGAACCACTGCGCTAGAGTGTTCAAAGCTGCTTACAACAACATTTTTAAGAACAAAAGCAAAAATCAAAGCAGCAAACACACAACTGCCACAGAGACAGACAAATCAAATGGAGAAGAGAGTAGAACAAACCACAAAGGGCTGCTCAGGCCTCAGCACCAGCCTAGCCTCAAAAAGACATGCCAGAGGCCCTTCCTCCTAGATCATTCTACAGAGTCAGAACATTGACACACCTAGCCCAGGACTGTCTCTATTATGACTGGTAGGGCCTCTCTGGAATCTCAGGAAAAGGTCATTCCCAGTCCCAAAGATGCCAGGGATTTAACTGTGGACCTAGCACATGGTTCTGCTATCAAGCTGCAATCACTGAAGGTTGCAGAGAAAAGCATGAAGACATATGGGCAGTCTTTGGTACTCAAGGTGCCCAAGCACCACTGCAGGCAGTTTGGAACATGAAACATCATTTTTTTTCTCCTTCTGTGATCCTCTACTAGCTCTATGCTGTTTCAATTCAGACACAATCTGTCCTTCCAACACCCACATTTTTGCAGAACCCCACCTTTCCCAAGATCTCCGTTTCTTTCTTCCCTGCAGTGCTATATGCCAACAGCAGATCCCATCTCCATTGCTTCCTCCCACACCACCACCACCTTATGGTGTAAACTGCCTTATGGTACACCTCTGCTACAAGCCACCCATCTAACCCCTGGCATTACAGGGTGATGCTGATTTTCTGTGATGATTTTCTATATTTAAAATAATTCAGAGAAAAACTTAAAAGTGTGTTTGGTTTTGCATATTACCAGATCCAGCTGCTGGCACTACATGGGCGGGTAGACCTGGGAAGCCTGGTAGACCTGGGCTCCCAAACAGTGGCATCACTAGGGTTACGTCACCTGGTGTGGGAGGCCAGTGTGTCACCCTCAAGATGGACCTCCTTCCATGAAGTGGGTGGGGCAACAACCCACACGGTGGGCGTGGTGATGCACCATTGCCCCAGCCCCGCTGGTTTTTTGGCTATAACTTTTCTTAGTATATATTTCAGTGTGGTTTATTTCATGGCATACTGCGTGGCATTTTACATCAAATGATATATAACATGATGGTATTATTCAAAAATAATTCAAAAAAAGATTATAAACATTTGGGCCAATAGTGGTGTCACCCGCCCCCCCATGCACGTCACCTGCACCCCCTAGCGACACCACTGCTTCAAAGACTTTTCTGGCAGTCAACACCCTCCCCCTGCCCTGCTTCGCCCCTTGCCCACCCCCATTCGGCCTACTCCTGTCACCACCCTCCCCCCACTCTGTTTTACCCTTCCCCTCCCTCTTGAGAGAAGGGCTCTGCATCGGGAAGCCTGGTAGACCTGGGCTCCAAGGACTTTTCATCCTGCCCTTCCTCCAGGGGTGGCAGTGCATAGCCCCCACCCCTCCTTTGGGCTTCACAACAACCCTGTAAGTTAACCAGGCAATAGCCCTACTCTTTACCTGACTATTGCTCCCCCCCCCAATATTTTCACCCTGCCCTTCCTCAGAAGATGACAGCCCACCCCTCTTTTGGGCTGCACAACGACCCTGCAAGGTAGACCAGGTGATAACCCCTCCCTTTACCTGACTATCAGCCCCCCCCCCATATTTTCACCCTGCCCTTCCTCAGACAGTGCACAGCCCACCCCTCCTTTGGGTTCACAACGACCCTGCAAGGTAGGCCAGGCTGCCAGGTGGGGGCTGCTTCAAGGTCTCAGCCTGGGTCCCCTCCCCAAGGTGGTTCTTGACTCCCCTGGCTTAGAGCAAGCTCCCCTTCCCATATTGGGCTCACTCTACCTGGCTACCACAGTCACCATGACCACCAACGCGGAAGTGGGCTGACGTTGGCCACGCCCCTTCGCCTGGCCTCGCCCAATCACAACACACCTTGCGTTCTGAGCCGGGGAGGTGGGGCTAGCGAGGGGGCGGGACTCCGGGGAACTCAAAAGGCGACGTACCGGGTCCGTTCGCGTTAAGTGTTCCCCCGGAAACGCGAGCTCAGCGTTTGAGGTTCCGGCACTAGGGCTTTGGGGGAATGTGTATGAGGTGTGGCTGTTGAGTCCTCACCTGGGGGCTCCTGTGGGTGGGGTCAGGTGGCCCACTGAGGGGGCACCCACTGCTGGGGGCCTGGCCCAGGGGGGCAGCGCAGCCCAGGGACATGTGGTGCGTGGGAGGCAGGTGAGGCAGAGCCTCTCCACTGGAGTCCTTCGCAAAGCACCCCCGCAGTTTGAGGCACCCACAACCCACGTGCTCTACCTCTGCCTCACCTGCCTCCCACCCACTGCACACCCCTGCTTCTTTAGGACCTTGTGGTCCTCACAGTGGCACTTTTCGAAGAACTCTCTGGGACCTCATGGTCTTTGTGATCCTTGCAGTGGCACTTTTAGAAGAACTCCAGTGGGGAGACTCTGTCTGCCTCACCTGCCTCACTTCCCACCCTACGCACCACACATCCCTGCTACTCTAAGACCTCATGGTCCTTGCAGCAGCGCTTTTCAAAGGACTCTGATGGGGAGGCTCTGCCTCACCTGCCTCCCCACTCAATGCACATCCCTGCTGCTCTAGGACCTCATGGTCCTCATGATCCTCGTGGTGGTAATTTTCGAAGGACTCTGGTAGGGAGGCTCTGCCTCACCTGCCTGCTCACCCACTGCACGTACCTGCAGCTGTAGGACCTCATGGTCCTCACGGTTTTCATGGTCCTTGCAGCGGAACTTTTCAAAGGACTTTTCATGAGGAGGCTCTGCTTCACCTGCCTCTCCATCCACCACACGTTCCTGCTGAGGTCAATGGAGCTTACTCCCATGTAAGTGTGGATTTACAGCCTTAGGCTGCAGGCTGCATGCATGGGGCACCCCCCTTAGGGCTACAGCCTTTGGGGCTCTTCAGTCTAAGGCCCTGAAAGAGGTCATGACTGAGACATACAAAATTATGCAGTGGATGGGTAGAGAGGATAGAGGGATGTTCTTTTCCCTCTCACACAACACCAGAACCAGGGGGCATCCACTCAAATTGAGTGCCAGGAGAGTCAGAACAGACAAAAGAAAATATTTCTTTACCCAGCATGTAGTTAGTCTGTGGAAGTCACAGGATGTGGTGATGGCACTTGACCTGGATGCCTTTAAAAGGGAATTAAACAGATTTCTGGAGGAAAAGTCCATCACAAGTTACAAGCCATGATGGGTATGTGCAGTGTTGGCAACCTTCAGTCTCGAAAGACTCTGGTATCGCGCTCTGAAAGGTGGTTCTGGAACAGCGCCTAGTGTGGCTGAAAAGGCCAGTCCGGGAGTGACAATCCCTTCCACACCGGGAGCAAGTGCAGTCTGACCCTGGTCTGTCTCCCTGGCTATGGGCCTTCCTTCTTTGCCTCTTAGCCTCAGACTGTTGGCCAAGTATCTCTTCAAACTGGGAAAGGCCGTGCTGCACAGCCTGCCTCCAAGCGGGCCGCTCAGAGGCCAGGATTTCCCACCTGTTGAGCTCCACTCCTAAGGCCTTCAGATCCCTCTTGCAGATGTCCTTGTATCGCTTGCTGTGGTCTACCTGTAGGCCGCTTTCCTTGCACGCGTTCTCCATAGAGGAGATCCTTTGGGATCCGGCCATCATCCATTCTCACGACATGACTGAGCCAATGCAGGCGTCTCTGTTTCAGCAGTGCATACATGCTAGGGATTCCAGCACGTTCCAGGACTGTGTTGTTTGGAACTTTGTCCTGCCAGGTGATGCCGAGAATGCATCAGAGGCAGCGCATGTGGAAAGCGGTATGTGCAACCGCCATGGATATGTGCAAGAGGCAGCAATTGGTGAGCAAGTCTCAGTTCAGTTCTTTGGATCTTAAGAAGCTGCCTTATGGTGAAACACACCACTGGCCTGTGTAGCTCAGTACTGGCAACACGCTAGGTAGCGGCTGGACTGCAGACAGGCTCTTTCTCAGTCCTGCCTGGAGATGCCAGTCAAGGAACTGGAGACCTTCTGCATGCAAAGTAGATGTCAGTAGCTGTAGTCCTAACCCCAGATTCTGGACTGTACCACTTCAGGGTGTAGGAAGGGGTATGTGAGTGTACTAATTTTGTATTTTTTTCATATGAAAAGCTTCTGCTTGTATGAGCAAGTACGCCAGAGAAATACATTGAAGTTAGCCATCCTGCTGATGTATATTTACTGCATTCAGGGTACTTTTGCATGGAGGAGTGTTCCACAATATAATCCCCCCATCTGTATTCTTTATTGGTACAGTCCAAAATTCTACCATCTCCTTTGCTAGGTACAGATTGGGATCTTGCTGTAGCTCTGATACAGGAGCCAGCAGGATTAGGTCTCCCCCCCCCCCAGTTCTACTGAGGTTGACAGACCTCAAAGACCCAATAGCTGCCAATCTCTCACAGTCACCAGCGTTGTTGCATCTGCTGCCCTTGAGGGCTTCATAGCAAAGAGCCGCAGTCAGCACGGCATCACCACCTGCCCTGCTGTAAGGTTGAGACTCTGCAGTCCCTGGGGGCATTTTTCCGCAGCTGGATGCTCCATATGGAGGTTTGAATTGCACCAATCCAGAGCAAAGGCTTCATTTAAATCACGTTGGCCATCAGAGATGGAAACTCTGCCAAGGAAAGCAGGGTACCATGGGTGTGAATTGTCCAGTGTCTGGATCAAACCAACACTCCTTCCTGCAACTGGTTTGTGTAACCAACTACATTTGAGTAGAATAGAAATGGGTAGACCAGCAGTCTTTCACAGTACAAAGGTATTTGCGTCCTGGACAATTGTGCCCTGTTCGAATGTGTCCCAGTCATTGATGCCCCTGGACATTCGCATCTGTTTTTTGTTTGTTTGTCCCAGTCATTTGCATACCATTATAACTGGACAACAAACTATAACTGGGCAAAACCCCACGTTATATATCCTAAGCCTTTTACCCTAACCCTACCTTGGTGTTTTTAAAAATAAAGAAGTACATCTACTATAAATATATACATATTGGGAAACAAATATCCAGGGTGCAAAAAGAAAGGATGCAAATAGCCGGTACCCAGATGCTTTTGACCAGGATGCAGTTGTCCAGAACACAATGGTCCTGTCACTGCCAAGTCCTACCTGCCATACTGTGAAGTACAACCAGTGTTTCATATTCCAGATTAAAAAGGAAGGATTGCAGTGCAGAAACTCAGGCTTCTCTGTTGCTGGCTAACCCTAAAATGGTCAACAGTTTCCTTTCTTTTTGCCTGCCACTCAGGCAGTTAGACAGGACGGTGCCACCTGAGTTCCTGGCTCTAGAAACACAAACTGGATGTTGGGGCCAGTTGAGAAGCTCTAATGGAGGCCAGTTCTATGCCCATTGCAATGATCATGCGATGTAGCTGGGTCCTGCTTCCAGCTTTGCAGAGCACAACGTCTGCAGTGAAGGGAGCGCTGCTGGTTTTCTCCATCAGGTGGCGCTTTTGATCCACCTTTTGACAAATTGCAGCGATTTCTCTGTTCCCCAATGTGTGCCTTAGAATAAAAGAAAATCAAATCTCTGTCCTTTCCTTGCCTCCCCCCCCCCCCAGGGATGGGGGGATACCTATTGATGTTGGAGAGAGAGGACAGGTATAATTGGATACCACGGTGAGCTTACCAGCCACCCACACTCGCCCACACCCATTTGCCAGCTGGATCACTAAGCTCCAGTTTTCAGAGCATGTTATCGATGCTGTTTGGCTGCGGTGCAGAATTGAATTTTTTCCATGTCTTCTGTTCCCACAAGGAAAAGGGCTTCAAAGCCAGAACAACCTCCCCACCAAGCCCTTTAAGGGATGTTGAAAATGCAGCCACTACATCTTTCCCTCTTTGTAGATTACAGCAGTGTGTTTTTATTCCAACCAAACCACGTCAGCCACCAGTGCTTTTATATCCCCTTTACATTCATGAGACGATTGCCTTATCAAGGTCGCTGTGCCTCTTTCCTCTTGCAGGCTTCCCCCCCTTCCTGAGACCAAGCATTGATTTTTCATGAACCTGGTAAGCAGTAGGAATAGACTACCATCTGCCATCCAATTTTAAGCATTGACTCTGCAGAGAAAGCCATTATAGGAAACCAGGCACATGGCAAGAAACACCAGAAAAATATGTTTTTTTGGCATACAGTTACCAAGGAGGAAATGCTGTCACTCGGAGAGATTCTCTGAGGGGGCAACAAGGTAAGCAAACGTGATGATACACGGATTATGATGCCAAATGATGGATATTTGCCAGCCTGTACACATGGGTCAGGCCACACCCCTTTGGCTCCACATGAGAAGGCTTCATGTTCAAAAGAGGTGGCACTTATGCCTGTCCGTTACATCTTGAAGCCCTCCTTCCTAAGTGCACACCCATCCTGGGTGCAGCCAGTGCCTGGAAGGCTTGACTCCATCACAGGTGCTAAGTGAATTCCAGTTGCACAACCCCATTTGGCTTTGGGATTGTTCCTTGTTGTTAAATTGTGCACAGATCTGTACTAAAACAATTGACAGTGAAATCCCATACATGTGTACTCAGACCCAAGTCCTACTGCGTTCAGTGGGGCTTACTTCCAGGGAAGCATGTATACAGTTGGAACCTTAGTGCCACCAGTATCTGGCAAGTCTAGAATTAATGGCAAGTGCCATTAATGTGTGGTGGAATGTTGAAACTAACCATACCTGGCTGTATTTAATGTAGAATTTCAGGGCATTTTCAATCACAATCACAAACATCTCTCCTACCTGGATAGGCAGTTATGGGAAGATAGCTGAGAAGTTCACATGTCTGAGTACATGCTAATATTTTTTTTCAAGCTACTACGAAAATCTTCCCTAGAAGGGACAAAATAAGGGCAGAGATTTCAGGACTAGTTCCAGATAACAGGAGCCATCCCTGGGAAAAGAGGACAGCTGGAGCACTGGAGAGCCTGTATTGAAACCAGCACTTGGAATGAAAAGCGCAAAGATCTGGATGCCTGGGGAGGCCTCTGGAGCCATGCCTGGATGGCTGTGGTCCCTAAAGGCCGTACAGCCATGTGCTCAGTTGCAGGCAGTGAAATCAAACCATGCCTTAGCAGGTCCTTAATGGCTTGCTCAGTGAAACCCTGCGCCCTTCATTAATCGGGAAAATCCTGAAAGCTAATGATTTAAATGCTGGGAATTGAGGCTCATTAGATTACTGGAGATGGGAAGGAGGGGGCGCTTGCCTCTCTGTGAGAAAGAAGAAAAATATTCACCAGTGTGCAACCTGATAGCCCAAGGCTGCTCAGTGCAGGGAGCTGTGGTGCTCAGTCACTGTTTAACCACATGTTCCATATGATCTCTAGTCCCCCTGTGGCTTAAAAGGACTGATTTCTCCTTCCCTGGTGACAGCTTCCAATTAAATACTTTGTTCACCTGTCTGTCGCAGGTCAGAGACACATCCACAGACTGTAGCTTCATGCCTTGCCATTGTTGCTCTGTAGCCTATTTGTGGAGGAAGTACGGCTACAAACCTGCTTGGATGTGAACATTATCCAGCATTCAGCTTTATATCATAGGAGCCAGGAGGAATTTCCTCCCTGAATCTCTACGGGCAATCCTAACCCCTTATGTCAGTGCTTTCCAGCACTGGCATAGTGGTGCCAATGGGACGTGTGCTGCATCCTGCAGTTGGGTGTCACTCACGGAGGCCTCCTCAAAGTAAGGGAATGTTTGTTCCCTTACCTCAGAGCTTATGTCAGCTGGAAAACACTGACATAAGGGGTTAGGATTGCGTCCTAAATCTGTATTCCCAGGTTTCATTTTTGGGCAGAGCCAGAAACATGTCTGCCACTTCTTTCTGCCTTGATACTCATAGCACGATCCTGTGCATGTCTCCACAGAAGTAAGTCCCATTTTGTTTAATGTGGCTTACACCCAGGAAAGTATGTATAGGATTGCAGCCTCATTATACTTCATTTAAACATGTAACTCATTTCACCCCAAATTCTTGGACTGCAAGAATTAAAACAAATGTAGAAATGTGGTCATATAGGATTCATAAATATCCCAAATAAATATTCAGGGTGCAGTGGGATAATGTTCTATGCATGTTTACTCAGAAGTAAGTCCCATGTTGAATAGATTTATCTATACTATTCTATCAATAGGACTTGCTTCCAGATAACTCTGCATAGGATGGCAGCCTTAGGGCACAATCCTAACCAGGTCTACTCAGAAGTCTTATTTTGTTCAATATGGCTTACTCACAGGAAAGTGTGGTTAGGATTGCAGCCTTAATGTAACATGAGTCTCCCAGGCAGCCCTTGGAAAAGGACCTTGGCCTAGACATTAATGTGTGCCCCTAGGCAATTTCTCAGTTTGCTTCCTGCAGAGCCTGATGCTGCTTCTTGGCTAAGATTATTGGAAAGCAGCACTGGGTGCTTCTGCTGCTAACATCCCTACTCTTTCTGTAGAAGAAAGAAGTCCCATTATAGTCCATGGTGCTTACTCCCAGGTAAGGGTGGCTAGGATGGCAGCCTCAGGGCCCTATCCTATACATGTCAACTCAGAAGCAAGTCCTATTATAGTCAATGGGGCTTACTTCCAGGTAAGAGTGGATAGGATTGCAACCTCAGAGCCCAATCTTATGCATGTCTACCCAAAAGTAAGTCCCATTATAGTCTATGGGCCTTACTTCCAGGTAAGGGTGGATAGGATGGCAGCCTCAGGGTCCAATTGTATGGATATCTACTCAGAAATAAGTCCCATTATAGTGAATGGGGCTTACTCCCAGGTAAATGTGGAGACGATGGCAGCCTCACGGCCCACTCTATGCAGGTCTACTCAGAAGTAAGTTCCATTACAGTCAATGGGGCTTACTCCCAGGTAAGGGTGGCTGCACTGCAGCCCCAGCTCCTCCCCTGCCAGCAATCACTGGGGCAACAGAGAAGCTGCAGCGCTGAGCGGATGTGACAGCAGCTCCCCCCGCCCGCGCCCACATCCTGCTCTCCTCCCGGAAGGCGGGACTACCCTGACATTCTTTCCCCCCTCCGCCAATCCCCGCCGGCCTTAGACCCCGGCCAGCCAAGAGCGGCAGCGCGGGCCACCCATCGTCACGCTCTCTTCTCGACACGTGCTCAGCGCGCGCTCCCTCCCCCTCCCCTCCCCTTCCTTTGTCAATCAACGGCGCCGACGACCCCGCTTCTTCTAAGGAAGCCCCGCCCCCGCTTGATGAAAGGCAGGCCGAGCGACCAATGAGAACACGCAGGGGGCTGTGTCACCACCAATCCCGGCCCACTCGCCGCAGGCCTTCTTGTGAAGAGATTTCTTCACCCCCAGCCCCGAGAAAGGCAGGCGGCGCGCCCAATGAGCAAACAGAGGGGGCGGGCCTGTCGTCGCCGCCACCAATCGCGGCCCGCCCGCCGCAGGCCTCCTTGTGAAGAGATTTCCCCGCCTCTCCCCTCGCCACACACACCCCCCTTCCCTCCACTTGGTCTGCCCCGAGCGGGCCCGAGCGCGGAGTCGCCGCTGCGGGACGGGCCCACTGCAGCCCGCGGGGGGCGCGGGGGCTTAAAGGGACAGGAGCCGAGCCCAGCGCCGCCCACGGGGGGAAGGCGGCAGCGCCTCAGCGTGGGGCGGCCTCCCGAGGGCGCGCCCCGCACGGCTCGCCCCGGTCCCGGCTCCGCTCGGCTCCCCTCAGCCGCGACGCCGCTTTGTTCGGAGCCGCGGGGGCGGGGCGGGCTGCGGGGCCGGGAGAGCGGCGGCGCCTCGCCAGCCTCGCCGCACCCACCGCACCGGGCGCGGCGCAGCGCCTGGGCCGGCCGAGGACCGCCCCGTCCCTCCCCCAGCGCCGCCGCCACCCGCCGGTCCCCCGCCCGCCCAGCCAGCGCCCCGCCCAGCCAGCGCAGAGGCGGCGTCCGGGCCGGGCCGAGCCGAGCCGGGCGGCGGCGGCGGCGGCTTGATGACGGGGGGCGTCTGAGATGAGTCCGCCGGCCGCCGGGTGCAGCCATGTGACGGGCTTCAAGGTGGAGAACTGGAAGCAGAACCTGCGCGTCATCTACCAGTGCTTCGTCTGGAGCGGCTCCGCGGAGACCAGGAAGCGCAAGGTCAGTCCGCTCGCACGTGTGCGGATGCACACACGTGTACAGTCATGCACACACACACACACACACGTTTTTATGTATGTGTACACGTGTATAGTTACACCCACATACACACGTGCATGGTTATGTGCACGTGTATATGGCTGCACACACGTGTATACAGTTATGCGCACACATGTACAGTTCCACCCATGTACTTGCATGAATCATATATACGTGTATAGTTACACCCACATATACACATGTCCATGCACCATACACGTGTGTATGGTTGCATACACACATGTACCGTTACACACATATGCATGTGCGTATGTTTATATATAGGTGTATGATTACGCACACACACATTTGCATGTGGTTAGATATTCAGGCATACAGTTACACACACATAATGTGTATGGTGATATACACATGCATATGGTTACCCTCGCGTGTGTGATTGCACACATACATGTATGTACAGTTAGGTACATGTGTGTATGGTTGCACGTACATGCACACATGTGTACAGTTATATATTCATGTGTATGGTTACACACACATACACAAATGTGGTTGCACGCATGCGTGTACTGTTACATGCACACATGTGTACAGTTATATTTACACGTGTGTGGTCGTACACACATGTGTACAGTTGCAAACACATGGGTACTGTCACACACACGTGTGTATGGTTAAGCATCCACACAGGCACTGCAGAAGATGGGGCAGGCAGCAGTGCAGACTAGACAGGCAGGGCCTCCTCTCTCTCCCTCTTCCCCCCTCCCCTGGTATTGCTTTTTGCCTCCTCCTCCAGGGCTGGGCTGTAATTCCTGGTGTTGAGGGGGAGGCACACACAGGATTCTTCCTTATTTCTCTCTTCTCCCCAAATACAGGCCATATCTCTGTCCCATGGGATTCCAAGAGGAGGAGGGTTGGCCTCAGAGCATCCCTACGTCTGCCGTCCCTGCAGCAGCACTCTGTCTGCTTCCATCATAGGAGGGGAGAAGAAAGGGTGACTGGGTTTCCAATCCCCTAGTTGCAGGGTGGATGGGAGAGGATGGGGAAGCAGCAGCAGCCGCCTCCTCTTCCTTCTCCTGTAGGTGTTGGAGGGAGTGAGTGAGGGTTTCCTGGAATCCAGCAATGCAGAGCACGCAGTAGGCAGGGGGAAAGGAGGAGGAGGGATAGATAGGGAGGAGGGAGAGAGAGAATCGAGAGCTCCCAGGGCAAAATAGCATGTCCGGCCTGCTTTTGTGCACTGGGATTGGATTGGGTGTGGAGGGAGGCAACCTACAGCCCTTGAGTTCTGTGCAGGCTTCCTCCCAACAGAAAGGCACTGCTCAGCACAGGAAAGAGCAGTGTTTTTAGAGAAGGAAAACCCAAAAAGGGGGAAGTGGCTTTCTTTAATTTTCCCCACACACAGACACACACACCCCAGCTCACAGAGCCTCGCGGAGTTATTAGGATGGTGGGTGGGTGATTTGGAAGGGAAGGGGTGGGGTGGGGGAGAGTGAGATGGGCGGGGAGGTAGTACTATAGTGTGGGCCAGTATTGATGAGGGTAGATCTGCGACTGGTCCTGCTGGCCTTCCCATGCAGGATGGGAATGAGCAAAGGAAGCAAATCGTGTTTCTGAGAGCACAATAGGAGGAAGTGGTTCTATGTACAACCTATGTGTGTGGAGTGATTCTTTTTTTTTAATCATAGGGGAGGAAAGGTGGGTCAAAAAAGGATTGGATTAGCATTTTATGGAAGGGGAAGGTGGCAACTGGTTTTAGGTCCTTGAGTTAATTCACGTCTTGATAGTTTAGACTAGAGAATCCATATTAAAGGCTTGTGAAAAAGAAGTAGTCCTTCTGGTTCTCTTCTCAGTCTCCCACAGTGGTACAAACAGAAAGCAAGGCTTGTGAACTAAAAGCATATCAGTTGTACACAAGGCTAACAGTGCAGTCCCAAGCATCTTTACTCAGATGTAGGTTCCACTGAGGTCAGTGGGCATCTGGTAACGTAAGCTGGAGAAACATGTCATATTGTCAGATGTCAACATTAAGCCACCCCCCCCCCCCCCAAACTCAATAAGCAACTTGTGGGTGCCAAAGATGGAGTCAGTTTCAAATTCTTAAGTGCCAGAGTAAAAATTCCTTGGTGAATTGAATATAATTATGTGAAAACTATTGATGCTGACTGTGTTCCTTAGTGTCATTTTGACAGGTATCAGAAGGGATGTGGGAAGATGAATTGGTCGCGCACTTGGTAATTACTAAAGCATCAGTGATATTGCTGGCTACAGGCTGACTTGTCATTGGTTCATGGGAAGCAGCCACCCTGACTATTCTTCAAGCTATTTACTGGTACCAGTATGTTTCCTGCTTAATGGTGTACATAGCTTGAACATCTTGGATCTTTGCAGTGTGTCGTATTTATCCACTAGCTTTAGGCCCCAAACCATGCATGCAATTAAGACCCAGTCTTCCCATGCAGCAGAATGAGGTGGCAGAATGACCCATACTTCAAACTGGACGTCTTGGGTAGCATTGTTTTTTTTTTTTAAAGCCTCTCCATTTCAAGAAAATCCTACAGGTAGAAAACTAGCAGGGAGGTAGGTTCTCGCTCAGACCTCTCTACTGTGCTAGTTTTTTTACATTGGGGGAAATTCATAATGTGGTCCCCTATTTGGCTGTCAAAAGTGCTGCAATCTTTCATCATTTCAGAACTCTACGATTTCATTCAGTTGCATGAATGAAGGTGGTGTAGGCTCATTGTGTTAAGGGTCTGCTGGGGGTCACACTCCTTATACCCTCCGTGGTAATTAAAAAATATACTGTGTGCCTTTCGCTGACAGTTGTGGAAATACGTTGATTCTCTTTTCTCAGCTTAGTCAAGTATAGATTTCTAGGATACTCAGCTGTCAGTATGGATTTTTTAGTTATATTGACTTGCAGTTCGTTTTCTGCCTTAAAGCCTTGGGCATATCATAATTTTCTTTATGTATTCCTCGGCTTTAAAATCAAATCACTTTTTTTCTCTTGGCTTTCCCAGTAGAATGTTGTGCTTAAAGGAGCAGAGGGAGTACAAACACCTGCATTTCTGGGTGTAACCTTTTTCTGCTCGGGCAACCTAATGGTTGCCTTTCTCTTTTTAGCATGTTGCTGTTGCTTTGGAGATCATTTTTTGTCAGAAAGATTTCCACTGTTTTTATCCCGAACCAGCATGTGAAAATGGAAAGAAAAGAGATTAGATGATTCTGAGACTGTGTTCAACTGAAGATCTGGTGACATAGGAGGACATGTTTATGCCGACAGTAGTATGCAGAATTGGTAGCATAGAAATTTAATGCCTAAAACCAGCGCTTACACAGTACACGTAGTCTTGTGAAGTTGTGCTCACTGTGAGCTATCCAATGAATAGCAGACATGTAGTCATTTGTTATTTAGAAATCTAGCCTCCTTTCTTCTCTTCAGGCCCTGCATCCTATAAAAAAATAAATTCAGATATCAGTGCAAACTGCAGGGGGCAGAAAGTGTCAATTTTTGCTCTTTGCTTGGCTGCCAACATTGCTTATTGTGTTACATTTTGAAAACCTGTTTCATACAGGGTTCCCACCTCTTTTATTGTCATTATTCTTTCCTCCTCTCTTAAAACACCTTTCTGGCCTTAATTTTTTAAAATCCATGACTTTTTTATATTATAGATAATGCTGTTTGTTTTCTATGTGTGTTTTAATTCATGGGAGTTATTGCAAGTCACTACGTGATAAAACTACAGTGTTGGTAAATATAACAGGATCTTTTTGTGAGTTTAGATATGGGAAACTTGAGAATCTGGGAATATTCAGTGTCCGGAATACTTCCGTTTGTGTTTTATGCCAATTGTATTAAACAGCAGCTGGACAATGGGTTTTTACTATGTACAGCAGAAGATCAATATGCCTTCTTAAGTCTTAGAAGTGCTGGATTGAAAGCCTGGTATGACTTGAGTGACCTGTATATTATATGAACTGCACCTGATGATTCAGGAGATTTGTAAGGCCTGTTCAGAAGCTAGGAAGAAAATAGAAATTCTCATACCTGTGTCTTGTATTGTTACTCTCCATGGTAAGGCTACATCGTCCTAGTTTAAGGAATCTTGGATTATATTATTGGCTGAAGCACTGGATAGCTGAATAGCGATTTAAGGTGTTTTTTTTAATTGGTTGTAGATCTCTTGTTTGTGGTGCAAGACAGGATTGGTAGATCTGTTGGAGGGATAGTGCTAGACCAGAATAAATCAAAGGTGAAGCTGGTGTTTTACCATGGAGGCTGCTGGGAGCACTTTATGAGCTACTCTGAATTTTTTAAAGGAAGAACCAGATATGTATAAAACAAGTTTGTGTGTGTGTGTAGGATTGCAGCCTTTGTACTGTTTCATGTAGCCGCAGTTATACATTGATCTTATAAGCTGGTGTGCATTAAGGATGTGGTTTCCAAACTGTGAGCCATGGCTCCCTGGAGAGTCGCAGAAACCAGCCACGAAATCCTCATGAAGAACGCACCACCCTATACAATCTATAGGATTGTAGCCCTAATAGGAAGCCACAGCCAATGCTCCAGTAGTTCAAGAGAGCTGCCAGTGGGAACCGCTGCATTAAGGAAACAAACTTAAAATGAAAGAAGCCTTGTTTATATTGTTTGTGCAGATCTTTCCAATCGTAGTAAAACATTCCATGTCTACATTTATCATACCAGACTATCTTATAACTTTCAGTAGGTTTTTTTTGCTCCAGTTGTGAACCCAGTTTCATCACTGTCTCCTTGAAGGATAAGTGGTTGGTGCCCCGATTGATGTATTTTAAATAAAAGTGAGCAAATGGTCTGTAGCATGTTTTACATATATTCCTTAATGTCCTATTTTATTTTACTCTCAGCTCCACTCTGAGCAGAAATCTTCATTGAGCTCATCATAGGACTGGCTAGATCAGTATCCAGAGTTGAAATTCTACGTTTACAACCCAGTGAGGTGGGTGGGTGGGTTGGTGGGTACCTGGCCTGCTTATAGCATTAACTCTAGATTGGATTTTACTTGTCCTCAAGTGTTTCATCCCAGTAAAATATTAATGTCAGCACTACTTGTGCATTATATTGTAATATTACAACAGTGTTGGTTCCAAGGAAAGATGGAATACTGCTGTACTCTAACTCTACATACTAGTGTTACCACTGGGTCCACCCATATCAATATATCATCCACATTTTCTCAGTAGGCGATTCCCCCCGAGCTCTGTTGAATAACTCATACAGAGCTCCACTAACCCTAGCTTCTAACTTGCTTTATGCAGCAGACACCCGTAGGAAAGTGGCTTTGTTACTTCATTCTGCCTGTCTTATGTTGGGGGTGCTTTGGTCAGAATGGCCAGACCATTCTGAACTTTCATAGGGAGGAAAGAATTATCTCTGAACGATCTTGTCTACAGTCTCTTCTGCCTCTCATCTGCTCTGGTCCCATCTCTTTATAGCATGCACATCTTTTTAGTGATGCTGCTGCTGGTGTCCTCTTGTTTTGGGTCTTCTCATTGTTCTGTGGAGATGTTGAGTGCTCTGTCTATTTGGAGGGAAAGGCAAAATATAAATCGTTGTAAATGTGATCATGGTTGAAGCAGGTAGAAGGCATTCATTTGACTTTTTGCTGTGCAGAAATGGCTTTGTCATAACCTTGCTGTCTTGCTCTCACTGCACCTATTCATGTCAGAGAATATTCCCTTACCACTGTTACTGCAGCTCATGCAGGTACTTGTTTCTCAGAGCTCTCTGTCTTCCTACCTCGCCTCCAGCTATGTAGCCTTACTTTCTCTTCACTTGGTGGTAAGTGGCTTTCACTGTCCCTGTATAGTCATGTTCAGCAGGAGGAGAGGAAATGGGATTATTCTGTGTGTGTGTGTGTGTGTTTTTTTTTTTTTTTTGCACTTGAATTCTTATTGTGCACTGGAGTGGAAGAGATAGGCCCACTGTCGCGCTTACTGTTCTTGACTCTGGGGCAGGGATGAAATTTCTCACCCGCCTAGAAGTGTCTGAGGCAACTATTATAAATGTAAAGGTGTTTGATCACCCAGGCTTCTGGTTCTTGTTTGGCTTTACTATGTAGCAGTAAAACGTAGCATTGGTGTAGTGCTTTTGAAGTGTGTAAAGCACTTGGCATGAAATATATTGATTTGGACTTTCAAAAAGGTAAGCATTTGTTAACCCCGTGTTGTAGATGGAGAAAACAGGCTGAATGGTTTGCCTAGTGAGCTCATAGGAGCGGTGAGTTTGAACCAAGGAAGTCCTGGTTTTCCATTTAATCGCTGTGTTACTCCAACTCTCAGTAGCGTGTTAAAGTTAATTTTATTGCTGGCTTCTTGAATGAGAACCTAGCAGGTTCAGTTGTATGAGTTTAGTAGTGCATACATACAGTAATGTTTTTTGTAAATGAAAAGTCCCATATTTCATTTCAGTGGGAGTGGGTATTAGGTATACTGTGAACTTTCTAGTATATGGAAGTCCTTGGAGGAACCCAAGACATGAGCAGGCAACCAAATTTTAGTTCTGGGTCTTCAAAGCACTGTACTGTACTACTACTGAATATTTCATTTCTGTTAATAGATTTTGTGATGGGGAAATTGTTTTGAGGCTCGGATTGAAGCTGATCTGCTTGTCAGAAGGATTCCAAAGATGTGTTCCTGAAACACTGTGCTATCAGATGGATAGTGTGAATAGAACTGACTGGAAGGAAAAAAAAAAGGAAGGAGCAGGTTGAGTTAATTTGTCCGCTTTGCCAAAGATGTCCCTATTTTTTTTCTCTGGAAAGGTGGTGGGCTTGTTTCTTTGTTCTGTAAAGACACAGTCACAGAGAACCAAGTGAGGAGGATTATTTTGTGCCATGTATATTCAGTGCTGAAGAGCAAGCTGACCTGCCACCTTGCATCTCTGGAGCTGATGAAAAACTAGGGCTAAGATGTCAGACTCCTTTTCGATAGTGTTGTTGTCCACTGTCAAATGGTCTTGTACGTAGGTCGCAGCCTGCCTTTTTTAACTGCATCATGCTGTTAAAAAAAAAAAAAGTGGGCAAGTATGCATGATGGTTCCTTGCTTTCAGCTCTGCAGGAGCTTCACTTAAGATACTTAAAGCGAACTTTTATCTTATCTTTGGTGTGTGTTTTCTCTTAAACATTCTCATTGACTGTCCATTGGCTGCTAGATAAAAGCCAAGATAAAAGTCTAATATCTTGAATACTGTTGACATTCAACTATATTTGCTTTGCATTGTTAATAGTAACTTATTATAATGTTTTAGAATTTAATTTCCAAGTTTCAGCACTGCTATTTTGGGTTAGCAACCTGAACTTTTATAGTTAAGTCTCTTTGGGCATAATCCTAAATATCATAAATTATTATCAAGTTATCAATTCCCTTTTTGATTTTCATATACGGATACCAGTGTTATTGACACTTAAACTCATAGTTTCTTCTTCAGTGAGCTGTATATAATGCCTACAGTTTGAAATTACAGGACTCTTGTTTTCTTTTGCCCATCCTCAGTGGTATACGCTTAGTTTTGGGAACTGTATTGATAAGCTAAGATGGATATGTGAAGGTGGTGCATCTTGAAGCTGGTAACCTCGAGATTGGTGTGAAGGGACTTGAACTTCAGTTTCTTCAGTTGGCAGTATGAGAAGCTGTACTTGACGTATGTATTTTTTGAAGAAACATTAATTTTTTAGGGCAGGTTGTGTGCTTCTGTGTTCTGTGGTGTGTATTGGCCAGACTAATGTACCTAGTCATCTGCTCTGTATCACTCTGATGTGCATGTGATGCAGTCTGTGGCTATGTGAGATGGAACTTGCTCAGTGGTAGAGCCTAAATTGTGAGACTCTCTTCCATGGGATATATGGTTGGCCCCTTCATTTTAAAGGTTTAGTCAGCAGTTGAAGACTTACCTACAATCCCAACAGCTTTCTGAAATAACTGCCACTACTGTGTCTGATCTGGCTCTCATTGTACTTCATACTGGTGGTGTTTTTGTAACATTATTTTATATTAGGAAACCACCTTGTGGGTTCTGATGGATGGAAAAGCAGATGATAAAGATTTTAAATATATACAGTACTTCCTTGGAGAATATCTAAACGATGTAGGACTAGTTGTGGAAGTTTATTAAAATGAGCTATAGTACTCTTAAAGATTTTCCCATGATCCTAGAATTCCATTAGCCTCTTATCAGAAATATCTTTGTTTTCTCACTTTACATTGATCCACTGTGATTCTCATGTGTCCCATTGAACACTGAAGAAATTTCTTCCTCTCTTGATTTGGTGCATAGATGTGTTTGGTTTGTTTTGGTGTATCAATTGGGGAAAATGGTCTTTGTGTCCTGTTGAAGAGCCAGATTAATTGGGTATTTTTCTGTTGAAATTTATTTCCTGTAGAATTCTGATGAATTTTGTAGCCATTTTTTTTTGTCATTTTTGGGAGACATTTTTAAAGGTAGCACTGTTTCTAATTTTGAGCACAATTATGTATTCTCAGTCCTGTAAATGTAAAGTAACCAAATGGTATTTGTGTGACTTGATTCTAACATATAAGAAGAAGCTGAGAAATGGAAGTTGGAGAAAGAAGAAATGGAAATGGAGAAAAGAAACGGCCACAGTGCCAGAAGATTGGAGGATAGCAAATGTCACACCTATCTTTAAAAAGGGAAAGAGGGGGGACCCGGGAAACTATAGGCCGGTCAGCCTAATATCTATACCGGGTAAGATGGTGGAATGCCTCATCAAAGATAGGATCTCAAAACACATAGATGAACAGGCCTTGCTAAGGGAGAATCAGCATGGCTTCTGTAAGGGTAAGTCTTGCCTCATGAACCTTATAGAATTCTTTGAAAAGGTCAACAGGCATGTGGATGCAGGAGAACTCTTTGCCACAGGATGTGGTGATGGCGGCTGGCCTGGACGCCTTTAAAAGGGGATTGGACAGGTTTCTGGAGGAAAAATCCATTACGGGGTACAAGCCATGATGTGTATGCACAACCTCCTGATTTTAGAAATGGGTTATGTCAGAATGCCAGATGCAAGGGAGGGCACCAGGATGAGGTCTCTTGTTATCTGGTGTGCTCCCTGGGGCATTTGGTGGGCCACTGTGAGATACAGGAAGCTGGACTAGATGGGCCTATGGCCTGATCCACTGGGGCTGTTCTTATGAAGTCTATCCTTATATCTTTGGGGAACCTCAAGGGCTCCCTAATTCAGTTCTTGATATTGCAGTATTCTTGTTTCATCCCCAGTGTTTACCTAGTTGCTATTTTAAAATATCTTCAGAGAAGTAGATTGCTAGGCAACCTGTTACATTGCCCACTTCTGAAAGCAGTTAGTAATTTATCTTAAATCTACTCTCCTGTACTTTCTCTGCTGCTACAGATAGTAGTCACAAATGTTGATCTTCATGGCAGGCTTTTAAGTAATTGACAATTACATTTTGCACCTTCCCTGCTTTCTCAAGCTGTCTTCTTCTGTGGACGTTGATTTCATCTACTTTTCTCGTGCGCCCTGCATGTTTTACACTTTTTTGAGTCAATCTCTTTTGTTGCTCCATGGTTTGTATTAATGTTTTTCCTCAAAACAGACATGAGTTCAGCCTGTGTAAAAAGGATACAGTGAATTTGCCTGGCCTTCTGGCTACCTATTCAGAATGCTGTGATATGATCTAGACCAGGGTTTCTCAGACTGGTGGGTTGCAATCTGATGTCTGGTGGGTCCTGGGCTGGACCCTCCCACCCACCCTTCTGCCTGGCTTCAAACTCGGAAGGCCACTGCAGGCTTCCTGAAGCAGCCAGCAAGTAACTTACAGGCTCATGAAAGTGACTTCCAGTTGCTTCCAGAGGCCTTCTGTGGCCTGTAGAGGGACAGTGCCAGAGAAGGAGCTGGGCTGCAGCAGCCTCTGCTGCAGAACATGTGGGTTGTGGCGGGGGGTGGTGGTGTTTGAGAACCCCTGATCTAGGGTATATAGTTTGGTTTGCACACCAGGACATTATATCTAGAGTTTCTGAATCACCGTTTGGAGGCTGGAGTAGTGTCAACAGAATGGCTGGCCAAGTGCTAGATTTTCACTTTGGAGTTGTACTATTCCCTGTTGGGCGTTGTGTAACTTTTCTCTTTGCTTTTTTTGGCCTGAGGTTGTAGTTGCGTTCCTTACCTTGATTTTAAAAAGGCACTCTTGTGGTGTAGGGTACATATTATATAGGAACAACCGTGTATGTGTTTGCCAATTTATAGAAACATTAACGTTTACCCAGCTTTCCTATAAATTCCAAAGCTGTTTACAAAATTTACACCACAGTATGCTAAACTGCAAAAAATGTACTATGTGTTTACATCAAAGCTGTGCTGGGGAGCAGAGTCTTGGGAATATTGTATATGCCTGTTCTATAGACATACAGATTCAGTACAAGGTAAGATGCAGATTGTGACTTTGCCTGCGTGTGTTCTCCAATGCTACAGTTGAATATTGTTAAAATGGCATAGTTTACCTGGTGTGATGGAAGCAGTGCGTGGGCCTGCCAGGGCATGTAGGTGATTTCACAGCCATATGTAGTCATTTCAGTATGTGTGCATCTATCATCAAACTGGGCCAACATTTTTAATTGTGCATTTTTAAACATGCATTTTTCATTGTCCTTGCTTGCTAGGGTAGACTTTCAGTGTACATTTCCTGCTTGTTTTTACACACAGTTGCTTCCTAACTTGGTGTCCTGTATCACAATCCTCTTTCCACTGACTTCTTGTTATGTACCTGTCATAGTTTTTCTGTAACATCAAGTCAATTCTGCAAACTCCTCGGAAATCGAGGTCCAGAGAATACAGAAAAATAATGTAACTTTTTTAGTTCAGTGCCATGGAAAGTATGTGGACATCTGCACAATAGCTAGTATGTTCACCTTCTGAGTAACATGTCTGTGTTACCTTGAAGGGGGAGGCTGGAGAAAACCTGCTCTCAGGTTTTATGGCTGATTTTAAATTTTTTAAAGTTTATGGCTCTCAGACTTAGTGGGAGCTACAGAGAAAATGTATATCTTTTGGTCACTCTTCTGTCTGCTTCATGCTTGTCTTGGAAGCTGAATGGCTTTAGACAGGGCAAGAAAGGTTGAGTATCCAATCCTGCCAATGTGCCATTTTGTTATGAACAACTACTGTACTTGCATGCCGGTGATCCTTCTGAGTCTTAACCTATTGATTTCAAGGTTACTATAGTGATGTTCTGTTACTAGTACAGGTAAATATGAAGTGTGTATGTATCATATTTGGATGTTCAAAATTCTCCACATATGCTTTTGGCAGTTCTTATAGCAATCCTGTATGTTTGGTCAGTATTATTCCTTGTGGTGTGGAAGGAGAGTGATTTACCTAAGACTTCCTTTCATTTTCATCTTGTAGACTTCATAGGGACTCCTGATTGGCTATTGTGTGAAATAGGATGCTGGTCTAGATAAGCCTTGGTTTGCTCCATCAGGGATCTTATGTTCTCATCAGGGTCCTCTGGCTCATAGATGTATTCTCATAGATGCTGTGTGGCACCTGCTGCTAAAATATAAGTTCTTTGAAGGTATTTGGTGATGGAAGACTAAATGCTGTTGTCATTGCCTGCTTTTTCCTTTGTATTCCAAGAATTTGGGACTTCTTGTGAGGTTTAAAGTCATGAAGTGCAAGCTAGAAAATGACAAAGGAAAACAGTTTGCCCAGGGGCTTATACTGGGTCAGGGGAGGAATGACACATGCCACTGAAGCTATATTTGATGACTTACCTCTGGCTATTGGATCCTTTAGCTTCCATTGCCCATATGCTTTTTGAAACCTATGTAGTTATATGAACTGGAAATTCTTTGAACTAGGATGTCCTCTCTAAGGATTGTTTTGACTCTTTCAGGTATATTGTGTCCCCGCATATGATCAGAATGCAGTGATGGCCATGTTGGTCCTCTTGGATTTAAATGAAAATTAATAAAAGTTTCTGTATTTTTTTTTTCTTATTCTAGCCCTTTCTACCTCTCCCTTAGATGATACTAGAATATATTAGGTTCTAATTTTGAAGAAGATATTATTGATGTTGCCTCTGCCTAGTGTGTCACCTTTCTGGAAGAGAATAACCTAAGGGCTGTTGGACACTTAGAAAGCTGGCAGTGAGACCAAGTATACTTGTCTGCCAGGCAAGGCCAACTGGTGTTCAGCCATGCTTTGGCAATAACTAACACTTTAACCCTCTTGCCTTGTTCAGGGCGGTGAAGTGTAGACGAGCCAGCAGTGTTGGTTCTATGCCATGTGGCAGGGTCCCTCTATAAGAGCTTATGCTGTTGGTTTTTCCTTCTACAGCCATGCAAATGAGCCAAATTGAACTCTGCCGTCTGGCTGTTCTTTTTATAACTGTAGGTTGTAAAGATTAGTGCCTAATCCAGAAAGTTGAATTAAGTATGGATTTTCAGAGGTGGTAGTCTCAGGCCCGACGAAATAGATAAAAACTGAATAGGAACCCTTGGTGAACATGTTAATTTTTCAGTGACACAGCTGAAAGCTAAATGAATTTCTGACTAGCGAGGAGTATTCCTCCTTTGGAACTGTATATTCTTTGTATGGACTTGATAATATCTTTTCTCACCTGAATGTTTTAGTATTAGTTTCCTTATGGTATTCAAAAAAACGAATTGTGCCTAATTGTGTCAGTAGACAAAGTACAGAACAAGAGTAATGTTGAATATAGAAACCTGAAGCATGAAACTGAAAATGTATGTACCTATATTGCTAACCCAGACTTCATTGGCAATTTAACATTATGGTATTGTGTCTCAGGTACTACCGTTATGGTCAAGCTTAGTTTAATTATTAGTGCTTCTCAATAATGGGACCTTTTTATAAGAACTGTTATCAGTATGGGAGAAGAGATTAAATAAAAATCTTTGTTAACTTCTGTATTGTCGTCTCATCCACCATCTAATTCACGCTGATCTAGGAATGTTACTCTTCAGGTACCATCTGAATTGTTCTTTATTCCAAGTCTGTAATTTTATTGCTTGGAGTTTTCTATTGCATGCTGCCTTCCTTATTAACATGTAGGGAAAATAAGCTAGTTTCCTCAAGTAGTTGTGTTTTGGTTATAGAACATTTCACTTCTAACATTTGTGTGTTTTGTCTAAATAGTAGTCATTTGTCTAGTTATGAAGGCTAGAATCAACAAGTTCTGGGTTACAGTAAAATCAATAGGGAACATATGTTCTGTATTGATCAACTGGGAATAACAAATAGGCAAGGTGAAAAAAATAATGATGCAAAGCTATGACGTCCTTTTTGGAAGTTTACTTATTACCCATTTCTTTCAAGCCTATTGTCTTTTCATCTCTTCTTCCCTGTTGTAAACAGTTGGAGCCCAAAATGCTTCAGTTTTAGCACTGCATGCTGCTTATGTATTAGGTGTATACTTACCTGATCTGTACTCAGTAGTGTTCTTTGTTGGTTGATACATAAGAGTTACTGCAAGGCACATCTATAATCTCATGAAATATTACAGGAAACTGACATCCTTCAGTTGAGTAAGCAATGTTTGTCTTGATAGTATATTTATATAAGAGGACACAAGTGGAACATGATATCTACACAAGCAGCAGTATGTGTCAGTGAAGGAAAAAATGCACTTATGTTCAGAACACAATACCTCGACCCTGAAGTTGTTCATCTGGGATTAAGCCATGTTTGTTACTTCTTTGGAACTTGCTGCCAACTATGCTTGCTTAGGACTTTAATCTTGTACCTCTATTCTAAGCAATCTCTCAGGAAATAAGTTCCGTTGATTTCAGCTGTGCTTGGTATTTCAGAGAGTCATACAAAAGTTGCAGTCTAAAGTAAATACAGTGGAGATTAACAACCCAGTCCTAAAGGCAGCGGCACCAAATCAGCTGGAGGTCTCCTCGGAGGAAAGGGACTCAAGCCACGCAATGGGGCTTCTCAAGTGTGTGCTGGCAATTTTGTCGGCGCAGACTTGAGAGACTCTGTGTTGGGCCTTCTGGCCTGAAGTGGAGTTCAGGATCTGGTGGAGCTTCCCTCCCCGCATTCTGCTGGGGAAGATGAGAAAGAAGGCTATTCTCTGTTTTGCTTTCCAGATCTAAGTAGGTAAAGCAGTACTACTGAAAACCATTGCATCTTTGTTCTTCTGTGCCTTCAGGGCTGTTCTTTCCTCCTGTGCAGCAGGAAAGCTTTATTAATGAAAGCAGGCAGACTCTAGAGAGGCTGTCCTGGGCAGGGGGTGGAGTATAAGAGTATAAGTATAGTAGCCCAATACATCTGCACTTGGGAGGGACAAAAGTTGTTGTGGACCAGCTGTGCCCCATAGTTTCTGTGTGTGGTCTTGACAAAAAAAAAAAATCTTTGTATTATTCTCCATTATAACAATTGGTTGTTGCCTTGGTATCTATCTAAAAAAACTTGCAAAGAAAGCTGTTGAAACATGATAGTTTTTTCTCCTGTCACCACACCTTTGCTTTTTAAAATATCTTTTGACTTGCCTTACTTTAAGCAGTACCTTCCTACATAGTATTTTGTGTTCAAGTAATTTTCCCATTTTGGATTTCTGGTCTCTGCTTATATTTCGTTTTCGGTTTTCCAGTGTCTGTCTTATGAGTCCTGATTTTCAAAGACTGTTAAGTAAGAATTAACATGTGTGGTTTTAAGAAGTCGGTAGCTTAAGCATTTTGTGTAGTGACTAAATGGATGGAGTCATTACTTGGGCTGCTGATAAGGGCTTGAACCTGCATTGGATCTTGAACTGGTAGCCTGAGGAATGCTGGGTGGAAATTCAGTTTGTAGGGAGACCAGCCATGCAAGTGAGGAAGCTTTTGCTCCTATAGGTCAGAACAAGTCAGGGTGGTGGTACTGCCTGATTCCTGCAAAGGCTTTCAAGTCTTTTAGGTGGTGAGCTTTCAGGACAGGGACCTGTCTCTTCATTATGTGTAAAAGTATATGGAAAGTGCCACATATATAATAATGGGTCAGGTGCTTGATCATCTGAGCAGGTAGAATAGCTGTTGCGATTCCTTACTATCTATGAACTGCCTTTGTTTTGCTTCCCCTTTGCCTTTGTCTTGCCTTACCCCACCCTAAACTCCTCAAGAGCTGTGTTTGACAGCTGACTTGAAGGTAATTTTTTAATACCAAAGGCCATTAGTTTTCTATGCAGAAACACGCTGTCCCTCCCACTGCACTTGTGAAAAAATATTTTTTCAAGGAGAAAATATCAGACAGCAAGGACATCATGCAGATTTCTCATTTGTGTGTGTGTGGTAGAAATAGCAGTTACCATTACAGAAAGGGTGTAGGCAGCTATTCTATTGCAAAAACTGACGATTCAGGAGAAAACAGCCTTGGGCTGCAATCCTAAACACACTTTCTTGGGAGTAAGTCCCATTATAGGCTTCCTAATTTAAAATATAATCTGTATTATGATAATTTTGACTTTGTAAACCGCTTTGTGAACTTGCTGTTGAAAAGCGGTATATAAATACTGATGATGATTATAGGATATTATTTGGACCATTCCTTCAGGATTTCTTTTAATGCCCAGTAGTTCATTGGTGTGTGATCTGAGCAGGTCTTCGCTGTCTAATCTTCCTAATCCAGATGTAAAACATGTTAATTTATTGGGGTTTCTTCTGTTTCAATACAGTTTCTGCAAATGTTGACTGAAATTCCATTTTGGAATTGAAAGTTGATTTTTACTTGCCAGAGCTGATCTGAATTTTTAAAAGTGACATTAGAAGAGATACTGTGTAGTTGTGTGAGGTGCCTCTTGTTTTATGGGCCTAGTGACATAAGCTGGCTGCCTTATGGTAGGGCATAGGGCTTTGTATTCAATTTACCCTGCAACTCAGATGAGTGAATATTATCTTCAGAATCTGTTGGTGATTCTGGTAGTTTCATGTGAAAGGCAAGAGTACTATATTGGAAGGCTATATTGTGATGAGATGCATATAAGCAGTAATTATGGTTGCTTAACTTTCACAGAGGTGTTCAAATGTCCATTAGTAATTCCATTTGAAGCACTGATTTTTATCGTTCAATACAGTTAGTAAGACCTCTTTATGCTGCTGGATGAAATGGGATCTACATTAGCAAGTTGTGCTGCATTTTTCCCCATCTCTGAAATCTCAGTGAAATGATTTTGGACTGAAAACAGCTGTTGCCAGTGTCTAGTTTTAAGGGAGGCCCACTCTCAGGAGTGAATTGGTGCACAGTGAGCTAGGCCTCCACCCCTTCTAGCAGGTCCTGTTACCATAGGCACCACAGCTTCTGCATGCTTCTCTTACCTAAAGTCAACTTATTTTTTGATTTCCTGGAAGAATTCCTCACTTGGGATGAATATTTGTGGTGCATAGTTCACCCTTTCACTTTTAGGGGAAAATAACAGATCTGACCAGTGTTACAGGTGCCTTAATAACATCTGGTTTGGATTATAGCAATGTGCTCTCTGTGGGGTCACCCTTGGAGAGTGTTTTGGAAACATTAGCTGGCACAAAATGTGGCCGCAAGAGTCCTGGTTGTGGCTCATGCCTGGGAGCATGCAACTCCCATTTGATATTACCTTCATTTATATTATCTTCACATTATCTACCAGTGTATTCCAGGTTGATAATCATTGAAGTCAAGTTCACTAAAATGGTTTCTACAGACTCTTTAAGCTGTTTTGAGGTGGCGGAAATTGTCAATGTATCCTCTTCTTTTCTTTTCCTTTTGTTTCTTTTTCCTTCTCTGCACTTCCATCTTGCAGACTGCGGATGTCAGAGGTTGTCTTGGTTTTTACATCTTCCATCATCAGCACAGTGTAGCATTTAAATACCTTTCCCTTGTTAAGTAGAATTAAAATCCACAAGGAGTCAAGTTGCACACCAAGAAACTGCAATGTTATGACCAGATTGCATAATGGTTAGAATGGGAAAGTCTCTCTCTGTCCCATTTTTTTGGTCTCAGAATAATGGAGTACACTTAAATCTGAATTGTCTTCATGTATCCACCAGAAAGTAAAATGGGTTCAGGCTCTTCAGTGAAGTTCTGTCCCATGGTTGAGGTGAGCAACTTTTTCCCCTGTCAAAACCTTGATAATTTTTGCCTGTTGGGAATGCAGAGATTAAAAACTCAATCACTACAGCAGAATATTTTGCTGAGGAATGTTCTTAGTGTTCAAAGGAGTTCTTTTTTGGGGTTAACTAAGCTGTGCTATGTGCACTAAATGACAGTCTAAACAGTGTCCATAAATGAAGGTAAACACTATAATCTACTAATTACTGGGGTGGCATTATCTAGTAGAAGAGAAAATTTGGGAATAATAGCAGTGGATATGAAATAGCAGCATTTCACTTCATTGTATTGTGTGAAAATGTTGTCTGTTCTCATAGAATTAAGATTCCATAGCAGGAAAAACTGGTGTGGTCCTCTAATTTGACAAAAGATGGAGTGTTGAATTGTTACCAGTCATACAACTGGGATGGTCTTCTGTTGGTTAGATCAGCGTTTCCCAGACTGTGGGTTGGGGCTCACTAGGTGGGTCATGAGCTCACTAGGTAGGTCGCATAGCTCCTAGCTCAGCCACCACTGAAAATACAAAGCTGAAAATACAGGGTACAGAGCTGCTGGTTTGGGAGGGCCCCCAGTGGGAGAGAGGCCTGGTGCTTTGCCCTGAGTAGGTGGGAAGCTGGGAACACTGGAAAGGGGGGGGGAGGGCTGTGTGGTTGGAGAAGGATCCAAGTCTGGGTTCTGTGTTGCCTTCTGAGCTGGAATGTTTGAATTCCGAGCTATGCAAAACAACAGCATGAGTGCACTGTATAATGGGACATTTGGCTGATGGTGGCTTACGTTTGGAGTCTAAATTGATGATGTTGCTTCCAACCTTGACATCACTTCCGATGGGTCCCTGCAGTCTTTCATTCTAAAAAGTGGGTCCCGGTTCAAAAACGTTTGAGAACCACTAGCTTAGATGGTTTCTCTTTTGTGTAGATAACTAGTAGGCAGATTTAAAACAAAGTTAACACCGCAGTGAAGATTTTTGTTGCTCCTACCATGTGTGCTACCTTGCTGTGTTCATCTTTTTTGCTACTATTCTAAAGCCTTTTTGTTGTTGTTGCCTAGGAGAGGTCAGGTGTTACTGTAGAAAAATGTTTCCCCATCTCATTTGCTTGTACTCTGTTTTTCCACTGGTTTGGTTTGAGAAAATCTAGCCAGTATTGGCAAGGCAGAAGAATCATGACAATTGTTCAAAAGAAAAAAAAAGGCAAGCCAATTTTGTCACAGGGTCAGTATAGTTCTTGCTTACCTGTTCTAATTGTAAATCTTAATAACATCTAATCAGAAAAAAAATTGTTCTGCTCAAAGGAACATTTCCTGGTTTTCTGGAATCATCTTAAAACCAGTGCAGTGCAACTGCTTGTCTTATGTAAACGTCAATACAATATACAAACCCAGAGTGGACCTAAATGTAATGACCTTTCTCTCATTTATTCAGCATCCAGGGTAGTTACTGTTATAGGAGTGGTAGCTCCCACACCATCCCTTCCCACACTACTCCATTATCATCTGATTGTAGATCATGTTGGAGGCAGCAGTGGCTGTTACTTCTCACATGAGTATTGCTCATCTCCAGAGATCAGCTTGGCTTTGAAGAGCAAGGGCTCTATCATCTTGTATCCCTTCCATTTAAGAACCGATTAGAATTCTTTCTCTCCTCTCCCCTTCCCTTGTTTCCTCAGTATTTTTCGGTATTGAAAGAAAAATAAGGGCATCTTGCTGTCCCCTAGGATGGTGAATTCATGATTTATGTTAAAGCTCAGAAGCTTACATGAACCTCCACTTGCAGAGATCTCACGGTATGATAGTTGTACTGACTAAAGGATGTTGTGAACTATTAGCTTCAACTAATGTTGCTGCATTATATGCTTCAGACTGTTGGTGGGATGATCTAATGTTTGAATGCTCTTCTCCCATCCCCCAACATCTTTCTCATGTTCAAAACTGGCAAGTCAGGGATGGTGCTCTAGTTTAGCTTTCTCTCTGGTGCTAGTTTAGAAAAAGCAGGCAGGTTTTTGAATGAAAGAGCTTACAAACACACAGTACTTTCTTGCAATTTAAAGCTGATATATTCCAAATACATTTTTTCATTAAAATATTCATGATGCTGCCTTTCCATCAAAATGATTCACAAGGTAGATCATATCAGTTGAAAGAAAAGCTATTAAGACACATTGAAATCAGCTCTGAACAGAATAACACAGAACTAATTTGGGGTGCATTCCTAACCCACTTTCTAGCACCGTCATAAGGGGAATATAACTTTGATATAAGGGAACAAACATTCCCTTATTTTGAGGAGGCCTCCATGACTGCCACCCAACTGCAGGATGCAGCGCACGTTCTATTGGCACAGCTATCCCAGTGCTGGAAAATTGGTTAGGATTTGGGCCTTAGTGGGTTTTTTTTTTCTTTCTCTGAGGCTCCTTCTCTTCATACACTTCTTTATTTTCACTGATTCCAGTTCAGGGCATCAGTGATTGACCTTTGATTCCTGCTACTCTGGAAACATCTTGCAGTGAAGAGACTCTTTCTCTGACTCACTGTTAATTCCAGCTGTCTAACCTGTTGTGGCTTTTAAATTCTGCCAACATAACCTTCAGGATCTTTTTGCTACTATTACTGAACATAACTCCATCTCCATGATGTCAGAATAGAGTGACAAGAAACTGCGAGACTTATTTCTTGTGCTTGCTAGTAGATTGAACCTTAAAGTCCATTGCCATATATAGAGACTTTAAAGAAATAAATGGGGAGGAAGTGGCATCTCCTTCCTTCATGGGTGTCTTTTTAGTATGGCACAAATCATTTTGTAGAGGATTCATATTGCACCTAACTGTCCCACTAACAGAATTTCATTGGCTTTGATGGGGATTTATTAAGTTCACATTTTCTACGGACAGCTTAGAGAGCTTCAGCAAAACAAAACTGAAGTTTCATTGCCTAAATAAGATCCAGGTGTTGCTGAACTTTAATGTCTGTTTCTATCAAGTTTCTGGAAGGATACTGTTGGAATAGTTCCATCAGAGTAGCATGGCAAGTTTCCAAAGGACATGTCCCCCTTTTTCTGACCTTAGGAAGAATAAATGTTTTCACTCACTGCATGATCTTACCTTACAAATATCATCTCTAGCATCATGGGTGGAAAAAGATGCTGAGCAAAATGTCAGGTAAATATGGCTGCTTAGCTCTTCTCCTGCATTACTTCTCAAGTCACGTGTCCCTGAAGATTAGATCAATGCATTACCTAATAGGATGCTTAAAAACATTTTCACGATTTGCTGACACAGGGAAATGATGAGGTAAAGTAATAGATTTTTATACTCTGTCTTAGAACACACTACTGTGGAAAGGGCAGTCATCTTGTTCTCATGTTAAATTGCCCACTGCAGTGGTGCATTGCAGGAAACAGATAAAACAAGCACACTGAAATATATATATATATAATGCATGTACATGAAACCTTTGAGTGAGGGCCTGAAGGGAAAGGGACTTGTAATCTTAGTCTTTCTCTTGTCTTGTGAAGTTTTCATTTGCATACACAGAGAACTTGTGTTATCACCATGTCAAGGATTCTTCACCCATGTTATTCCTAGAGGAGTTAGTTTGTCTGGTCTTTAAAATGTGTGTGTAGTTCCTTGTTCACTAGAGAATTTTTTTTCCTGCCATTGGGAGCTAGTTGTGAAATTTAAGCCCCTTTTAACGATGACTGATTGTTCCTCTGAGATAGATCTGGCACACTTGTATTTTGTGAAAGCAAGTATTTAAATAATTATTCTCCCACCTCTTTTTGTATTATGCCACACCAGGCCTGTGGGTTAGATGCTGGGATTTATATTTAATGCTAGGCATGAACTATTTTCTTTGTCTCTTGCTTTTATATTTTGGTACATTTTTAGCATCTCTCATTGCTGAAGAACCAGAGTTCAATATGGAATTGGAAAGCCCTCTTTGAAGAGAGTCTTTAAATAATTTAAGTCTTTAAGAGTTAAATAATAATAATAATAATAATAATATATAATTTCTAGTCTTGGCAAATGTAGCAAATCTTCTGATAAGTGCATAGGTTCATCAATCTGTTTTCACTATCCATTCCACATAGTTCAAAAACATTGCCAGCTGCATTTGTGTTAAGATGAACACGAGATTTTTCTGGTGGCATATGTAGGCATCTTACATTGAAAGAGCCAGGTGCCTACACCTGCAGGATAATTACCTCAACTGCATGTTCGTATAGTACCATTACTCAAATTTAGTAGTATGTTTTTTTTATAAGTGCAGAGGACAATTCTGCACCAGAAAAAGCTGAATGTAGGGGCTAATATAAATGAATGCAAATTAAACAACTTTGTTCTTCAGCCATCCTGGCTTCTGAGAGTTCCTAGGCAACATTAATGCTTTCAATTACAAGTTGTAGCCACAAAGACTAGAAACTTGCTTTTTCTCTTAGTTGGAAATTGAGGTTCTCAGGAAGTATTTGGCAGTCAGATTCTGTGGTTTTGCTTTGTTTTGCACCAAACTTGTAGAATCCCCACAGTGTTGAGGATTGACAGTGTGGCAAATTGGCAACAGAGTGAGAAGTGCAACACAAATGTTTTCAGTAGATCAATTGGATGCATGCCATGGTATGTTTGCGGCTCCTTGGTAGTCATCCTTAAAATATTCGAAACCAAAGTAGAAGGATGAAGCTGCTTTATACAGACTCTAGCTCAGTCTGTCTCCAGAGCTCCAGGCAGTAGTCTGCCCTGTCTGGAGAATAATAGGGATTGAACACAGTAGGACTGACTTCTCAGCAGACATGCCTAGGATTGGGCTGTAACAGAGGTACAGGTTGGAAATATGGTTTATCAGTGGGCAAATACACACAGTTGCCCAGTTGTTCATGCCTGTTGGTTGAAGGATTCAATTCTAACTCATTTCAATGCCGGAAAGTATAAATACAGGTGTGCCTCACTTGATGAGGACAACTCTCCGATTCTGGTTCAGCCCTATCTAGTGTCTTCCCTCCCTGGCTGTGCATACTATCAGAGATAGATGGCCTCTTCTTTGCATTAAGAGCCTCTTTTGTTGTGTAAACAGACACAGTGGTGCAGGCTACGGGAGACCGGACTTCCTCATAAAGAGCCTCTTTGTGGTGCTTTGACCACCATCATATATGCAGTTAGTGGAAAGGTGTTAAAGGACACGCGCCTGTAAATGTTTCTCACCTATGTTAGAGTTAAGCGTCATGACTTAAGTGAAATGCTGCTTGCTGTTTGTAATGAATCCCCTTTCTATTTCAGGCAAAGTCGTGCATCTGTCATATGTGTGGTGCCCACCTGAACAGACTTCATTCTTGCCTATACTGTGTCTTCTTTGGCTGTTTTACAAAGAAACATATTCACGAACACGCAAAGGCAAAGCGACACAACTTAGGTAAGCGATCTTCTGAGATTCCTACAATAACACTGCTTGTTTACTAATGCATGATCCCTACAAGGTTGAAAATGCTGCATTTAGATCAGATGAGCCGGACCATAGAGAACACGTCACATAAATTCATTCAGTTTTCCTAGCAACCTTCCTGTCTGAAACCCTGTGATTGTGCTTTTCATTAATTGAGGCTAGGTTGCCCATCCATGGAGTTTTTAGAGTAGGAATATAACTGACTTCTTTCTGTTTGAAGTGAGAAAGAGTGGTGCTTAGTTCCTTGGATGTTCATGTTGTCCAATTTAATCTTGCAAAACCCATTGAAAATAATGGAAAATATTGGTGTATTTGAAGGTTAGTTAGAAAGCTTATCTTTGGGTTTTGGCAGAAAATGTCAAATCCACTGGATTCTGGGTGGAACATTGGTATTTATCAGATGGTACAATTTCCTGCCTAAACCAAATGACCTGGGGTGGTTGGTCTTGGAAAACCACTTTTTCCTGTTAAAATGCTCAAATCCTTTTTGTCCACTTTTTCCTGTTAAAATGCTCAAATCCTTTTTGTCAATCAAGAGGTGAACATGTGCTGTGCTCCTAGAGACTCTGAAATGCATACATTAATGTATGCAAGTAATTTTTTCCACATTGGCTATGTTGAAGTGGGACATTGGATATAGGAAAGTGGTTCTCAAACCGGTGGGTCATGACCCACCAGCAAAGGAACTCCTGCCTCTGCCCCTTTAAAGGGCAGGGAGGTGCGGAAGGCAGCCACGCAATCCCCAGGATTGTGCCAATGCCAGGAGCAAAGGGGGCTTTTTTTACTTATCTCCACCAGTGTCTGCTACTGGGCAAGGTTGCAGGGAGCCCCAGAGATGTCTCTGAAGGGCTCCTCAAGCCTCTGATTAACTAAAAATAGCAAATCAGAGGCTTGAGGAGCCCTGTAGAGGTGTTTGCGGGGCTTCCCCCCCAAAGCTGGCATTGGAGTGAATAAGTTTAAAAAAAAAAAGCTCCCTACACCTCTGGTAGTGGCACAAACATGGGACTGCACTGCCGCCTTCCCCCCTCCCCTGCAAAGATTTACAGTGATTCCAGATTCTGAGAGAGTTTGGGAACCACTGATATAAGATCTACTTGTAGGTGGGGGGGGGGGCGGTGAGTGTGTATGTGTGTTTTGATTTTGACTGTTGTGTATTTACTTCGTTAGTTATAAACTTTCCATCTACTGCCTCACCTTCCAGACTTGATGTTCAGCCTTGTAGGAGTCAGCAAACAGTATGTCCTCTTCTCTTATCAATGTCTATGAAAATGTCCTATTCTTTAAAAAAAACAAAACATAAAACCAAAGAAGTTTTATGCTTTTTACTCTCGTTGTAAAAAGTTTTATTCATTTTTACTCTCAAGTCAAGTCTTAAGACCTGAGTTACCTTCTTGGCTAAAACCCTAACTTGAATTCTCTCCGTAGACCTGTGTTACACACGGATCTGAAGCTTTGCCCCACAATCTGTGTATGTTGTGTATCTATTTTAACATTGCAGTGCATCAATTTCAGACTTTCTGCCATCAAAGAACCCTTTTTACAGAGTTTGTTTTTTGTAGATACCTTGAGCCATGTAGAACATGCTGCAGAGTGAAATTTTTCTAGTGTCCCTGTTAAGTTAAAGTGATGTGCTGGCTGACTCTAGTTGCCCCACATCAGTAGAGTGTGCATCCTAAAACAAACCCAGTGAATCCCTGTGATTTCACCAGCAGTATGTTTTACAATGTGGATAAGTGTCTTCTCTGTTAGTAATTTTTCTAATTGAGGAATCCTTATTAACTTTCAAGGAAGTTTATTGTACTGTGTTAGTAGGAATTTAAAGAAAGGACATTGGGGTGATTAAGTGAATCTGTTTCTTAAAAGAATATTGCAGATCTGCCCAGGAACAGTGGCCTGGTTCAATGAGCTTTGGTCTACTGTCGTTACTTGTCCACTCCTCTCCTTTGAGCATGAGAGAAAATTGAACATTTCAGCCTTCGCTTACGAACTCATTTTATTGCTGTGCCTGAACTCTGGGAACTGTGGTTTTTTCCAGCTATGATTAGTTGACTTAAACCTGCTATCAGACCATTGGCTTTGTGCCTAAACCTAACTGGGGCCATAATTTGGGGTGAAACACCTCTATCTCAAACCCCAGAGAGCTGCTGCCCGTAAAATGAGAGAATACTGGTTTAGGTAAACCAACCAATATCTGATCTGTTTTGAGGAACGTCATACGGTCCACTTACGACTTAAAAAACTTGAGCAACGAAACCGTAGTAGAGGAAAGAGGGGTTTAGGGTAGGTTGGAGTGTGTATGTGTCTTGTTCAGCTTGGAGTGGCCTTGAGTTGTTAGCGTCTCATTGAGCAGCAGCTGGAACACCTGGGCTGATGTGTTACCACTTCTATTTCCTCAGTCCTTTCTGCCCTGTGGAGAGGAAGAGGCAGCAGCTGGGGCCATATTTAGATATGCAGCCCACTGGCATTAGTTGTACCTTTAATTGGCTGCCAAGTTTTCTTGGTGGGGAGTGGCAACTCTTTCGGATAGAGGATACCAGAAGGGAACAGGTACTTTGCTTGGAGTAGTGTTCAAAAAGGCAACAAGCTGGTTCCTGTTTTGTTCATTGCTTGTTGTGAGCTATCTGGGAGTCTTGGATAGGTGGAATGGCAGGGGTTTACGTTCAAAGTATCTGCTTTATTTCTGTGGGAGGTGGAGCAAGGAAGCAACCATTTTGATGTAGTTTCTGATAAGTATACTTGCAGCATAAGGCTGCTTCTGCATCTACAGAGAAGGCCTTTTGATTATTTACAAAAACCCAACCTTGGATAAGTGCATGCAGATCTCAGAATGGACAGAAATTATTTTGCAGCACTTGGTTTACTTTTGCTAAGCTAACATCCATCTCCATGGAGACAAGCAGAAACTGAAGCTCTGTACAGTAACTTGTGTAGCTTTAGCAACAATGACTACTGCAAAATGACGTCTTTGCAGAAGCATTGGCTGTAGTAGGAATAGGCAGCTGGAGGCCCAGGGTGAAATCTGGTCCCAGAAGGCTTCTCATCCGATTGCAGCGCAGATTGCAAGTACCTCTTCAGCTCAAACTGGATCTTGTCTACTTCTAAAGATCAGGTACACTAGGATCTTATACCCTCCTTCAGTGGTGAAGGGCAACAGGGACTCTGTAAGTGTTCTTCCATTATAAACCTCAGCTTGCTTTCTCTTGTGTGTACAAGTCAAGATGCAATCAGCTCAAAGTGAGCAGCTGAGGTACCTAAAGGAAGAACTCTGCCATAGTCCCTGTTGTTCACAGGGGAGAGGAGGTAGCTAGAGTCATTTACTGGGGGGTGGAGCCAATGTTGCTGACCCTCCAACCCTTCCTGGGTTAACACCTCTGTTAACCATGTCCCAGGAAGGGGAACGAAGGCATCAGTTTAATGCAGCGGTTCCCAAACTCTCGGGGAGAGTTTGCAAGGCTTGCAGGGGAGGGAACGAGGCAGTGATGGGTTATCTGGCAGCAAGAAGAGCCTGTAGCAAAGAGCAACTTTTGTATTACACCTGATATACAAGTGACAAGGGTTTTGTCTTTACTGCCTGCATGTCATTAAACCTCAAGTTCCAATGACTGGATTGCCCACCAGTGTTCAATTCAAGTGGGCTCAAAGAAAGCCAGTGTCATTGCTGCAGTATCTTCGACCAGTCAGCCAACAGACAGAAAACATTCACAAATGCATGCCCTATTTTGACTCCATCAGGGGTTGGCGGTCACACCCTGGTCGTGTTCTGTGGTGTGGGGAGGCACTTCCGGTCTTATGTGGGGGGTCCTTGAGGTATAGGGGGACCTCAAGCTTAGTAAGCTTATACCTTACTTAAGTATAGGTACTTCAGATGTGGGTTTGGTACCCGCATTGAGTCAAATCCAAGGGTGCCAAGCCAACGGCTATGGAGGCCCAACTGTATTCTTAATTATAGTGGTAAATGTTCCATTGCTATTCTGCTTAGCTGTGTTGGAGAGATGGTGTGACACAGTGACTAGAGAGCTGGGCTTAGATGTGAGAAGCTCCATGTTCAAATTCTTGCCCTACCATGGAACTTTAAGTAATCTTGGGTAAGTTTTCTCAGCCTCTATTACAGTACAGGGTGTTGCAAGGCTGAGGAAGAGGAATGAAGTATAAATACCTTAGCTATAAGGTAGGCATGAGTGTGTGGAAGGGAGGGAGAGCTTGAAAGGTAGATTGCAGGTGCAGTTTGTCTTTGGTTGGCTTGTCGGGAGGAGCACTAAGCACCATTGCTAGATAGCAGTGATTTTTGGAAAGACCATATCAGTGGTTGCTCCTGCAGGTCTACGAATGAAATTTCCATGATCCTGTGTGCGTTTGGACCCATTGCCCATAAACGTGCCTGTCCAAAGTCACTCCAGAGATACTTGGAAGCAATCATGGTTAGAAACCAGGTAGACGTTCTTATTGCATCCATTGCTTGACTTCAATGGTTATAGCCCTGCTAATTGGGTAAAAGGCACTTTTTCAAGTGGGTGCTCCTTTTTTTAGCAGGGGGAGAGTAACTGGCCCACCTCACCCCAGCACTGTCTGTTCTAGTGGCTGTCTGCTGGTATTCATTTGCATCTTTTTAGATTGTGAGCCCTTTTGGGACAGGGAACCATTTAGTTATTTGATTTTTCTCTGTAAACCGCTTTGTGAACTTTTAGTTGAAAAGCGGTATATAAATACTGTTAATAATAATAATTATAATTATAATTATACCAAATGGAGTTTAATTGACCATGTCCAAGTTACAGTAAGTTACAAAACAGCTTCTTGTGTATTTGGTTTGTGTATCATGGTTTGAAAATGTGTAGTGAGATAGCACTGTAACAAAATGAGAGTCATAAATCTAATTTCCTTTTTAAGTCTTCAGGAACAGCAGTTCTGGGTGCAGGAGGACTTTGTGGATGTGGAGACTGTGAGCAGTATCTGAGCATATTGTTTTTGAGTTTAAAATGTAATTTCAAAGTTTGCTTTGATTTACGGTGAAGTTGCACAGTAGAATATATAAAAAGCTACAATAAACACACAGCATTTCTTTTTAAAATTGTGGCCTTATTTTAAAATATAACATTCAGAAATTGCTTTGGGTTCCTGACATCCATCCACCCACCCTGTTGCTATAGCAACAGATAACTTGTATGTAACTGTTATATAAGCCAAGTGCCTTTTTTTTTTGCAACATTCTCATTAAAATTGACACACACACAATTCACCATCAACTATGTATCTTCTGAATATAGCAAGAATAATAGAAATAAAACTTAGTATATGCGCTAGTTACCATGTTCATATAGGTAGGAGATGTATTCAAAATTATTTGATACCATATCTCAGTGATACCGTATCTCAGTATCCAAGCAGTGACAGTACTGCTTGGATGATGCTTCCTAAATAATTAGTCTGACTTAGAGGCAAAGCTCATGAAAGGTCTCGGGCAGGTGTTGAAACCAGGTTATTGGCTATGCTGGAAGAACAGAGCCTCTCGAAACACTCCTCGGGAAATCTAATTTTAAGACGTTGCTCACACTTTGCGTACAGAGTCTTCTGGTACGTACCTGGAGATTTGAAGGGGAAATTGGATATTTGACTCTCATTTTATTATCTCGCAAGGAGTTTTCAAAGCGACATGAGAAAAAACAAGATGTTGTTTTGTAGCTTGCAGATAACTCTAGCTTCTACTGCATAGACACTTTCCTGTGTGCAAGTGTCATTGAATGCAGTACTTCTGAGTAAACATGCTTGGATTGCATGTTAAGAGCTAGATGGTACTAATTGAAGCTTAATTTATGAAATCATTGCATAAAGGAATTGCTTGGTTTGGACTTCTTAAGATTACTTATATATTGCTTTTTAACAAGACTACAGTAGTTCACAAAGCGATTTACATAGAAATAAATGGTTCCCTGTCCACATAGGGCTAACTAGTAAAAAAATACAGAAGATAACACCAGCAATAGTCACTGGAAAAGGTGCCATGCTGGGGTGAGGAGGGACAATTGCTCTCTCCCTGCAAAATAGAAGGGGACATCACTTTGAAAATTGCTTACTTTTTTACAAGTACCTCCACTGTAAGTTAGATTTCTATTTCTAGTTTTGTCAATGTTGTTGGCAACCTTCAGTATCGAAAGACTATGGTATCACGCTCTGAATCGTGGTTCTGGCACAGTGTCTAGTGTGGCTGAAAAGGCCGATTTGGGAGTGACAATCCCTTCCACACTGGGAGCAAGTGTAGTGTGTCCCTGGTCTGTCTCCCTGGCTATGGGCCTTCCTTCTTTGCCTCAGTCTGTTGGCAAAGTGTCTCTTCAAACTGGGAAAGGCCATGCTTGCACAGCCTTCAAGCAGAATGCTCAGAGGCCAAGGTTTCCCATCTGTTGAGGTTCATTCCTAATGCTTTCAGATCCTTCTTGCAGATATCCTTGTAGCGCAGCTGTGGTCTACCCGTAGGGTGCTTTCCCTGCACAAGTTCTCCATAGAGGAGATCCTTTGGGATCTGACCATCGCCCATTCACACGACATGACCAAGCCAATGCAGGCGTCTCTGTTTCAGCAGTGTATACACACTGGGGATTCCAGCTCATTCCAGGACTGTGTTTGGAACTTTGTCCTGCCAGGTGATACTGAGGATGCGTCGGAGGCAGCGCATGTGGAAAGCATTCAGCTTCTTCTCCTGTTGTATGCGAAGAGTCCATGACTCGCTGCAGTACAGAAGTGTACTCAAGACGCAAGCTCTGTAGACCTGGATCTTGGTATGTTCCGTCAGCTTCTTGTTGCACCATACTCTCTTTGTGAGTCTGGACAACGTGTTAGCTGCTTTGCCGATGCATCTCTTTAGCTTGGTATCGAGAGAAAGAGTGTCGGAGATCATTGAGCCAAGGTACACAAAGTCATGGACAACCTCCAGTTCATGTGCAGAGATTATAATGTAGGGAGGTGAGTCCACATCCTGAACCTTGACCTGTGTTTTCTTCAGGCTGATTGTCAGTCCAAAGTCTTGGCAGGCCTTGCTAAAACGATCCATGAGCCGCTGGAGATCTTTGGCAGAGTGGGCGGTGACAGCTGCATTGTCCGCAAAGAGGAAGTCACGCAGACATTTCAGCTGGACTTTGGACTTTGCTCTCAGTCTGGAGAGGTTGAAGAGCTTTCCGTCTGATCTGGTCCGGAGATAGATGCCTTCTGTTGCAGTTCCAAAGGCCTGCTTCAGCAGGACAGCGAAGAAAATCTCAAACAAGGTTGGTGCAAGAACACAGCCCTGCTTCACTCCGCTTTGGATGTCAAACAGTGCCCTTCATGTCCTCGTGGAAAGACCTGATGATGCTGAGGAGCCTGGGTGGACATCCGATCTTGGGGAGAATCTTGAAGAGGCCGTCTCTGCTGACCAGGTCGAAAGCCTTCGTGAGATCTGTGAAGGCTATAAAGAGTGGCTGTCGTTGTTCTCTGCATCTCTCCTGCAGAGAGTCTAAGGGAGAATACCATATTTGTGGTGGACCTGTTCTCTCGGAATCCGCACTGCGATTCTGGATAGACGCTCTCTGCAAGTACCTAGAGTCTCTTCAGTGCAACATTTTGTCATTTTTACATAATTACATTTTGTCAATGTAATTATTCCAATATTGGCCAGGGTGTGTGGCATTAATCTGTTAAAGGAGACTGAACATCTCAATGGTAGTAGCCACCTGTACCTGTGAGAGGTTTTGCAGTCTTGATTCTCCTCCTTGTATGGGTTAGTAGAATACCAGTCTTAGTTCAGTGAGGATGTGGAAATAAAGATGCAAGAGAAACATCTCGTGTAGATTGTAGTTCACACTGAAGTTTCTAAATGGGTGTGAATGTGCTGTTTTGAACTGGAAGCTGTTTGGGGTTGGATGGGGTAAATAAGCTATTGGTTTGGGGTTCTGATTTATTGTGGGATAGGTTTCCCTGGGTTGTGGCCAACGTGGTATATGGATGCAGTTTGAGGGTACTCCTGGACTGGAACTTTCACCTGGATGTCCAGGTGATAGCTGTGACCCAGGATTGCCATTTATCAGCTTTGACTTGCTAGCTCTCTGTGCCCTTCTCTGAAGATAGCAGACCTGGCCTTGGTCATTTAATGCTCTTGTCAGCTCCAGGTTAAAATGCTGTAATGCAGTTTACATGGGGCTGTCTGAAGATAAGTCTGGAAACTATAGCTGCTTCAGAATCCCATGGCAAGGGTTCTGATGGAAATTTCCAGTTTGGGGCAAAGTGTTGGCTAAGTGTTACCAGTTTGAATTGAGCTGAAATAAAATGCTGGTTTTCAAAGCTGAGCATGGTTTGGGACCAGAATACCTCAAGGAATGCATCTCTCTATGTTAGGCTGTCTGACTTGGAGGATCCCCTTCCGGTCACACTACTGAAGTTACAGTGGGCGGGTTCCTGCTTGTGTGTAACTGTGTAACCTAGGATTTATAATAATCTCCCAAGGGAGATATGCCTGTCTCCTCCCCACTGTCTGCTTTTAGGTGGTGAGTGAAGACCTTTTTTCCTGGATATTTATTTATTTATTTATTTATTTATTTATTTATTAGATTTGTATTCTACCTTTCTCCTCAAAGGCAGCTAACAATCAAGTTAAAATACAAACAAACAAAGATAAAAATAAACATTAAAAATACAAAACACTTAAAAACAATTAAAACAAGATAAAATATATAGCAGCAGATTAAAAGCACACTGGATAGGCCAGTGTTTTATTAATCATTATTTCTTTAAAAGATTTTTATCCCACCTTTCCTCTGCCCGAGCAGATGCCCAAGACTGGCTTACAATTTATAGAAAAAAAATTAAATACAAATTATAAAAACAATGAATAAAATAAAAAGCAATTGGAGGAGAGCAAAACAATTAACATTTAAGAAACTGCTATAGAGGCACAGAAGGCAGACAACCCAAATGCCAAAAAAAAAGGCTTTGAGTCCTTGCCGAAACACCATGAGGGAGGGGGTAGATCTTAATTCCCCCAGTAGGGAGTTCCATAATTGTTCCATAATTTCCAGCCTTTCATCTCATGACACATTGACAAGGTGCTAAAATTGTCATGGTACCCCATCAGTTTTTAAAGATATATTTTATTATTTTAAGAACAAGTACTGTATTAAGATATAGAAATAACAAATGATTAGTGTAAGTCTGCACAGAATAACACACCTAATCTGATCAACAGCCGACTGAGAACTATACTGGTTCTACTGTCCCTCAAACTCCCCCAGTGTCCCTACAAATGACACTCCCCCAAACTGCGGGCCGCTTGCGGCACGCCAACGTTCCGTGACTCAGTGGTTGAAAATTGCTGAGATAGACCATAGCAGGATGCTGCCTTTTAGGATTAAAACTCTTGTGGAATTTGGGACTAGAAGAGCAGGGTCAGTAGCCTTGTTTGATGGAGTGTGCATACAGGGGTCTCATGGGTATGATCTGAGGGTGCACACAGCCAATTTGCTGAATCTAGGGAGGGTCAGTGCCAGGATGGGGGACTACCTGCTGGGGAAACCATACATGATGGGAGCAGAATGGGGTATTAACTACTAATTTGTGGAACAAAGCTATATGTGTTGCTGTTTTTTAAAAACTCGTACTGCTTTTCAACAAAAAAGTTGATTTATGTTAATTTATGCAACAAGATTTATGCAACGTGAAAAAATCATTCCCTTTCCCAGAGGGGCTCACACTTTAAAACATAGTGTTAGCTGTACAATATCTGATATGTTGGTGTGCTTCCATTATTGAAAGATTGTAAGTATGATATTGAAAAGGATGTGCATCTTGGAAGTAATTGGGGTTCTCCAAATGTGAATACAGTTGCCTACTTAGGCCACACTACCTGGAAGAAAAAGCACATTAAACATCTTGTCACTAGCCTAGTCTTGATGCAGTTTGTCGTATCTTTTGGCAGCTTTCTGTAATGTGAATGAAACACAATCTAATGGGGAAAAGTGTTTATTTTTATAGTTCCTAGTTGTTTGAGGCCTGCCTGTGCTTGGATGTGAAGGGAGAGCAGTTAACACACACACGGCTGTGTAAATCCACGGCAACAAGTATATTTAATTGCCAAGTCAGTCTGAGAAATATATTTTGAACTGTTTGCTTAAATTGCCTGAAATTACTTAATAAAAAGATTGATGCCTTAGACCAGCGGTTCCCAAAGCTACCACAATCATGGTGCCCTTTTATGGCAGTGCCATTACCCAGCTCTCCCAGGCACCACCATCTTGAATTGCATAAGCTCTCAAGCGCTTCAAGATGGTGGCACTCAGGAGAGCTGGTAAGAAGAGGCTGCCAGGGACATACCGCGGCACCCCTTTCGCACCCTTGGGAGCCTCTACCTTAGACTGTAATGCAGCTGATGTTCCCCTTGATATGGAAAGGAGAAGCTATTATGGAGGCCATTGTAAAACTCCACAGTCTAGTTTTTATTTACACTTTTGTGTCTCTCTTCTCTTCTTTCCCACTCCCCATTTTTGTTTCTACAGCCATAGACCTTTTGTATGGGGGTATATACTGCTTTATGTGTCAAGATTACATATACGACAAAGATATGGAACAAATTGCCAAAGAAGAACAACGCAAAGCTTGGAAGCTACAAGGTTTGGTTTTCTTTAAGTATCTGCCTGAATGAATGCTCACTTTTTTTCTTAGTCATTTCTGGCCCTCCCACCCATCCATGGGAGAAACCAGTAAGGTGGAGCAAGACTCCTTTGGGAGACCAGTGTAGTTGTGGGAGAGTCCATTTTAGAGGTTTTCTTTTCAGGGGGAGGCTGTATGTGCACCTCAATAAACTGTAGCCAGACTTAAGTTTAAAAAAAAGATTTATTTTTCAACAAAATTATTCCCTTGTGATTGTACAAAAGTTAGTGATGAGGGTATGTTTAAAGTAACTCTGCCTTCAGCATAGTGCATAACTTTAGGCAAGAAATCTGTTTCCTTCATGTTAAATGCCACATTTTCATGTATGGTAATCTCATAGAATGTGCCAGCTTTATAAGCACACACTCTGTTGCCACATACAGTATGTATATCTGTAGATATTGACACACAAGTATATGTACACCCATTTGTTTTGTTATTCAGTTTGCTTTCCCTAATTTTTTCTTTTTTAGCCTTCACCCCAACAATGGTTTCTCACTACCAGTGTACAATGACAGGTAAGAAGTGTGAGCTGGTGACGCATTTCACTAACAAGCGTCCCTTTGCTGATTATCTGCCATTTTAAGACAAGAATTGTGGTTTAAAATGCCAAGGTTTTGAAATAGAAATGGCTTTCCTGTTATAGGGATGTATGTTGGAGGGTCACATGATCAACTCTGATTTTTGCAAGGCCTTCCCATGGTTGAGCTACTCCAAAACACCCCCCCCCCCCAGAACCTCTTCCTAAATCTGGAGAAAAAGCACTAGTAACATAAAGCTTACAATGCCATAGCACCTACTCTTGTGTGATAAATATGGCTTTGGGCTGATAGATCATCTCCCCAGCTCTCAGTATAACTGCCTGACACCTTATCTTGAATTAGTTCAGTCGCAGGAAGGGGAGGATAGCGATGAGTTTCAGAAGAAGAAAACCATTGCATAAATGTCTTATGCCAAAGCCATTTTAAGGAAAGAGTGCAGGAGAATAACTGACGGTAGATATTTTGGAAGGTATTTTTAAACCTTCTGTTTTACTTGGCAGTTGAATAACCTGTTAAATGTGTTTAAAATGTGCTTGTCTTTGGCCTGAGAGGTAACTAACTTGAAAGAGCAAAACAGCTGCACAGGACATAAGTTGTAGACTTTTAGTCTGAGATTGCAGACCCCTTTCTAAACAGGCACCCAAGTCCCAACAAAGTCTGTGCAATTTAATATACAATTTAGATGTATTTGGGATGCAACTTAATGTTCCCGTGATTTCCTTGAGTACTCAGATTTGCCATAAAAACATTGAGTATCCTGTATATGTAAGCACCAAACTAATTTTTATTTATTAACAGGCTAAGGACCCAGTCCGATCCAACTTCCCAGCACTGATGCAGCTGTGCCAAGGGTTTATGTGCCACATCTAGCAGTGGGGGACCACTCATGGAGGCCTCCTCATGTTAAGGGAGTATTTGTTCCCTTACCTCAAGTAAGGGAAACAAGTCCCTTACCTCAAGCGAGGGAAACAAGTAAAAACAAGTATTTGTTCCTTACCTCAGGGCTACATTGCGGCTGCCTCCGAGCTGGAAAGTTGGATAGGATTGGGCCCTAAGAGAGCTTTTTTTGTGACAGTCTTAATTAAAAGCACTAGAATTCGAAAAACCAAAGAACAAAGTGTTACATTAAAGTGTAATATGTGAGCAAAGAAATTTCACCTCAGCCATGAACTCGCTAGGTGGCTTTCGCTATCTCTTGGATTCAGCTTCTTGTGTGCAATAAAAGCATAACACTGATCTTACACTGATCTCATAACACTGATCCTGGTTGTTTCCAGGATTACTGAGGTAGTGTTTGCAATGCTCATTAAGAGCTCTGTAAACGCTTGATTACTATTGTTATAGTGTATTTTTGGAGCGTGGCACTCATCTTGCTTGAAAGAGAGAAAATTCATAGCTGTGTACAGTTTTGTTTTTCTGGAAAATACAAAACATTCACTCTTGAATGCTTCGCTGGTGAGCAATACTATGAACCACCATCTGAAGTGCCCGTTGTCTGGTGAAGTATACTGAACTTGACCACTCATCATTCCGAATTAGGCAGTGGCCCAGCTTAGACAAACTGTGGTTTGTTTGATCATGAATATGGCAGTTACTTCCTGGTTCAGAGATCTGCAGTGGAACTTCACAGCAGTGGTAAGAGGTTCAGGGAAACGGAGGGCTCTTCAAAGTGTGCAAAAACAGCACGCTGGAGCTCATCCTGCCGGGCTGAACTTCCTACCACTGTTTTGAAGCTCCATTGTAGACCTTGCTACTGGCTGGCTGGTGAGCTGCAATGCCCTGGGGGAGTGCCTCAAAACACCCTGCACAGTTTGGGAATCCTTGAGTTAAACTATAGCTCCGTGTTTGTCTGTTTTTTTTCTAATTCCAGGAGCTATGGTTTTTATGCTTGTTTGCAGCCAGGATTAGATCCTGGTTTCATGCCCTTATTTGTGAACTGCAGCTCCTGAGTTCAGAGGAGAAATGGAGCTGTGGTTTAGCTAATCAGGATTCTGTTGCAGTTCGAAGCAAAGGTGGGAGTGAATGAATTTGCTCATTCCTGCCTCATTCCTGATCCAGCAAACCAAAGTCTATGATCCTGAATTCAGATCAGTTGATACTATTATTATCATGATGATAATGCAGAGAAAATCAAGTTTATACAGATTTCTGTATTTGCACCTTGAGAGGGTCGCTGAACATCTGCATAAATATTGATCCAAATATTGTTCCGCATTCCGAAGTATTTGAGAATGGATACCTCAAATGAAAGGCTACCAAATACGATTCCTCAAAGGATATTAATATTCTATGTTTTTTCAAAGAAATTGAGATACTTGTGGCTCATATTTAAAAGCTGAACAAAACTGGTAGTATATACACCTACAGGATAGGTGTCTGTGCTGTTTTGCTCTTGTCCAGATATTTAATTTTGTGTGCTTTTATATCATTTGCTGTTTAAAACTGGAAAGTTCTCACCCACTTAATGTAGAGCAATTGAATATGTTCTGTTGAGTCTTGTGTGTTTTCGTGTTCCCTGAACTCAGATGTTGAAGTATTTAGATTCTAATCCACATAAATAGATTTGCATATTCACCTTTATGTACCTGTGGAGTCATGGGGCTTTAGAACCACTTACAGTTCTAATATTATGCACATCTGTGCATGCAAAATTGGAGCTTTAATCCTTGTTTCGCTCCATGAATAATATATGATTATATGTAATGGATATTGGTTCATGAGATTCCCCCTTAATCAACTCTGTTTGACAGCCTATACCAAATTGCTTCTGTCATGCCAACTGTAGCACATGATTTATGAAGTTTTCATTCCATTAAAGTAGTAGTTTGTGGAAGCAGGTGACTCCTGTAGTAATTACAAAACACATTAATGCTGTGGTTTTCAAACTTTTTAGAGGCCCTAGAGATTGTTGGCTGATTTATAAAAGCCAAGGGGTGTGGCTAAAATGGTGCTTATATCCCTCCTCAAGTATCAGTATGTCTAACCCTTGATGAACATAGCCTGATCTGCCCTGTCAGTTTCATGAATGACCAAATGTTGGCTTATGATCCACTGGTTGGTCCCAGACCCACAGTTTGAGAACCACTGTGTTAATGGGTAATTTGAAAAGGTTTGAAGAAGCCCAAAAGAGGCTTCTGGCAAAGTAGAATGTTGTTGCGTGTGTGTCTGTACAATGATCCCTCATTAATCATTGCATACTATATAGTATAGTAAAAGCTCTGGAGTGAAATATTTCATTGAAGTTTGTTTTCCCTTTATTTTCCTGTGTAATCTGAAGGAAAATAAATATTGCAGCAGAAAAGGAATGTGAAGTTGCCCATATTTCAAGTAAAGCAAAAAGTGAAAGTGAAAAAATTCTGGTGACTGGTGGTGGTTGTTCTTCTTGAGTATAAGAAAAGTTTCATTACTGGAAAATCACTTGTTTAGTCTTAATTTTTTTATTACTTTTTTTGCTATGCTTTCTGTTGTAAAAATGGCAACTGAAGATAATACAAATTTTAAGATCAAAATGTGCTAAAGAGGATTTTAGACATGTTGGGTGAGTGACATTAGTTAAGAGCAGTTTTTGAAAGAAAAGAACAATTAAACTTGTCGTGTGTTCAGCGCAGGATGCGTGAACCGGTTTAGTCACATGTCACCAGCTTTAACTCTCTTTTTGCATATTATGTGGAGCTTTGACCGTTTGTTCTCTGTACTGCAATTTTCAACTGTGCATTCTCCACAGAACAAGATGGTTTTGACTTTAATAAACCTCAAACTTTGCAGTAGTACCTTCTGTAATGCCCAAATGCTTTTATGGTTAATAGTTGCTGGCCTTTCACAGTAATTTCAGTATTTCTTCTCTGGGTCATTTCTCAGCTCTTTATTGCTTCCTTAGCATCTCTAACTGCAAAACAAGTTGTCTGCCTGGTTACTGCAGCTAATCCATTTTTGCAAACACCTCTTCTGATGACCCATTTTCCCCTCTCTTCAAATAGTGACAATTCATTTTCCAAGCATGATGGATTTTATTATAGCAGAAATTTATCAAACTCGTGAGAAGGTCTTAGTGTTTGATGTTGAGCGATGGCAGCCTTAGTCTTTGAAAAATGAGTAAGACTTGAAAAAAATAGTTGGGTGTACTAAAGTCTGCGGCCTGGAATGGATCCAAAGAGCTACTTTGACACACCCAAGGGGTTTACACGAGCCCAATGGAAGTCTGACTTTTTTCTTTGAATAGCTGAGCACCCAAAATGCTTTTGAAACTTGACTCAGTTCAAAGACTGTTTTGCTTTGCATAGCTGGCTATTCTTGGAGGAAAAAGTGTAAAGCTTCCTCAGGCTTATATAACTCATTTTACGGTTCTTTGGGCTCTGACATATATATTGTATGATGTAGTCTGCAGTGACAGCTTGAACAGGAATACAAGATCTTGCATTAGTGTATATTCTGAATTATGTGGTTTAGGGAGTAAACTATTTAATATCACTTGTGTATCTGATTCTGCATTACATCTCTTAAAAATAAGTGTGTAACTGTCTAGCAAGTTGGATTTCTTTTTTTGTTTTGCTGCATTTAACAACTTGATTGAACAGATCTCGACCTAATTGGCCCAGTGGGACTGTGTCTCAGCCTGTCCATGTTTAGCTTCAAGAGCCATGCGAGTGCTGGAAGAATGACCCCTCTAAACTCAGAGAATGGTGGGCGCTTGAAACAAATTCCAGCATGAAGGGCAATCTGCTGTTGTGCTTTTAATGCAGTTTTTTCATCCATTGTGAAGGTGGAGAGAATGGTTACTTGGAGACAGGAATTCTATACAAGGTGTTGCTTTTGTGTGGTTTTAGCACATGTTTATGGGAACATATTGCGAAGGTCAGTTGGTGCCTTTCCAAACTGTAGGAAAAGGCAAGCCAACTGCTACGGTGATATGTGTAGTAAATCTAATGTAACGGGCACTGTAGTTTGTTTTGCAAAATACCTTTTTAGATTTGCATTGTGCAGCCCCCTTAATATGTATATATATATTTTTTATTAATCAGGTATTGGAGAGAAGTATTCAACATGGGAGCCAACAAAACGAGAGTTAGAGCTGCTTCGACACAACCCCAAGCGGAGAAAAATCACAACAAACTGCACCATAGGTAAGCAAGTATTGACTTTTTCCACACCAGTCAAGGGTGCCCATTCTTTGTTATGACCCCTTCAACATTTATGTGTCACTGTGTATTTTTTTCCAGTCCCATTGGGTGCATTTGACTCCAGTCCTTTGTCACTTAAGATACCGAAGCAGTGAATCTCCTGCAGAAATCTTCACACCAGGAGACTGGTGCTGTTCCACTAATTTTAGTTCGAAAATAGTTCTGCTTTTGCTAACATTTACTGTAGCTTGACCCAATGGGAAAATATCCAAAAGCTGTTGGAGCCTTGCTTACCTTATGTCAGCTCTTGTAGCCTCTGTACCAGCGACTTGTGCCAGGTCAAATTCCGTGGCCAAATCAGTGCGTTCACTTCAGGACTGCAGTCCATTGGCAAAGTGAAGCACACGGCTCTCTTCTGCTTCAGCTCATGCCACAGACCTCAGAAGGAATCCTTCAGACTCTCTCACAGGTTGCGTAATTTGGAAGTTCCATATTCTGTCTCTCGTAGTCATTTGCATGCTCACTATGGACCTAAAAGAGAGCTCATTTGAAATGCAGGTATGACTTGAAGAGACCAGGATAAGGAAATTTGCATTGATGCCCTGCTTTTGAACCCCTCCCCATTTTTAAAATAATTGCTGGTCTGTTTGACACTCACTTGAGCCTCCTGTAGATGTACTGTTAAGAGCTATTTGAATTTCATTTCCTTGCCCAACCTTCGACCACCTGACACATCTTGTACAGTGTTTCAATAGGTGTCCTTTGAAATTGGCAGCAATAGCTGCATTGTTTCGGGCTCTGAAAGCATAGCTCCTATTCAGTCATGATGTATAGTGTGCAGGTGTCGGGCAGCGCTTGCAAGTGTAGTTCTACTCCTCTGTCACTTGCAAGTTCTGCACAACTTGTGTAGGGTTTTTATCTGTCATTTTGTAGTTGAAGCCAGGTAATGTTAAGTGAGTAACATTGTCAATATTGTTTTGCAAAATTTATTAATCAGGCAGTAATGACATTAAGGCACAAGTTTACATTCTTATCAGCTGCTTCTGAGAACTGAGCCTTGGACTGGGTTTTACGTAATCTTAGTCTTCATAGAGCTGTATGACTTAAGCAGAGTGTGCCATAGGCTGAGAACTGATTTCACATGGAGCTATATGTCCTGGTGTTCCTAGATAAACTGCTGCTAAGTAGGTCGTGGTACCCGGAGTCTGATTTTTGCCACCAGGGCAGTTATGTTGCTGCAGACTGAAGTACATTGGCATGTTTCTTTTGTGTGAGACAGAAACAGGAGAGTAATTGACATTTGTTATGGGTACTCCCAGCCCCAATTACAACAGGCAGAACTATTTCTTTTACCCAATGAACAATATAAAGATAACAGATATATCTCAAAAGAAGCTAAACGCTGTACAAAGACAAACTTGTTATGTCTAAAGAGGTTGTGCAAATGTCATAAATGCCAATTGTACAATACTTGTTGTGATGACAATGGCTTAATCTACGACTAATTCCTGTGGAGTTTTTTTCCTGATGGGGGAGTTCATCATTGAATTAACTCTCATATCTGGGAGTGTACATCTAGCAGTTTGGCTGCCCCACTCTGACTTGTGTTTCAGAGTTTTCTGGATTTTACCTTCCTGCAAATGTGCTGGAGTAAGCAGCAAAGTGCATGCATCCACGTGCTGGTTCCATAAGTGACATTCATATAATTCTTTCGAAATTTAGTAATGATGGAAGTTTAAGAAAGATATACATAGCAGGGTCTGTTTTCCTCATGTGTGTACATGTTTTGAAAACCAGACCATCCTGTGGTTTATTGAAGAGTGTACAAGTAAAATAGACATGATAGTTTTCACACATGGTGGCATGTACTTTTTTACGCTTGTGCAGGAGAAGTATTGCATGTGAAGTGAAAACTGGTGTGACATAGTGCTAAGAGACAGTGCTGTGCATCAAGATTCCCCCCATTCAAATTTTACATCTGCCTTGAATTCAGTCGGTGGTCTTGGACAAGCCACTCCTTCTCAGCCTCTGTCTTTCCCAGCTGTAGTATGGGAAAAATCAGGGTTGATGTATGTATTTGATGTTGTTGTCACATGTGAAGGTCTTTGTACACTTAGGAAGCCTGATACAAAAAGTTATTAAGTGGTCCTTGAAGGACCACTTGGGTTCAGACTACACCAGCTTCACCTTAGAGTTGTGGTGATACCACGTAAACTGTTGCTGGTTAGTGTTAAAATGGCATTTACGCATGTGATTCTGTGTGTAAATCAATAGTTTTCAGTTTGAGACTTGGAGCCCAATCCTGTGTCTGTCTGCTCAGAGGTAAGTCCCAGTATAGTCAGTATATGGGTTACTATACCCAGTATAACTTATTCCCAGGAAAGTATGGATAGGATTGCAGCCTTAATTATTCTATTGTGGCATATTAGACTAATAACTACCCAGAATCAGAAGACTAACAATGACTAGGTCCAAATGACTAGGTTACTTTGGAACACTTCCTACAATAAACAAGAAAAAAATAGCTTTCCTCCTTGTTTCTGTTTAAACAAAATAATTAAATGAATTAAAGAGAAATGTGCTGGAGGGCAGGCACATGAAGCTTATTTCCAGCCATGCTGATAATGAAAGAGGGGAGAGAAAGCAGCATCCTTTTTTGTTTACTTGCCCTGATTATATTTTGGTATTGTTTTTTTGTCTCCCTCCATAAGATCAGTACTCCTGAACAGACTGAGGTATTAACTAGGGATCAGCCTGCCTCTGATTAGCATATGAAGTGACTTTGTGGCTGAAGACTCTACTGCATTAACAATAGGCAGCATTAGGTTTCCAAAGCGCATGGGTAATTAGCTGGAGCCACCTGGGATTCCCATTTGCAGAGTTGCCAAAAAAGGCAGAGGGAAGAACCTTTTTTTTTCCTATTCTATTCTATTCTATTTATTTATTTTTTAAAGAGGGTGCAAATCCTTTTCAGGAAGAATGATGAGGTGTGGGGGAGGTGCCGCAGACAATGGCGACATAACAGTGGCAGGTGGCTTTTGCAGCTGTGTGACACTCGGCAGCATGACCTGAGAGAGCAAAGCATGAGTAGAATAAATATTGCAATAGTTCTTCAGTGCGAAGGTGGTGCAGGGAGAGCATGTGCAGAACAGTGGCCTGAAAATTGCTTCTGGTTCTCTCTCCGCAGCAGCCAGAAGGATTGCTTTATCCTTCCGTATCATATAAAGTATGCATGAGCTTCTCTGCAGAAGGGCCTAACTAGAGATGATGGGGAGATGTTGAAGACTGCATGAATACTTTAAGGGCCTACGTTTTTCCCCTCTCTGAATGGCAAATGTTCTGCTTTTTGTTCCAGCTTAAGTTTGTGTTCCAGTCCTTCCTTTGACTCCCTTAGATGGTGAACTGAAGCAGGGGAACCTTTAACACGGGTTTAAATTTTAATTGAGGGGTAGGTGTTAGCAAGGCCTTTCTTGAAGTGTGAGAGACTTTGAAAGCAGATTTTCTGATCTCTTAACGTACTTTTGACAAAGCGCATTGAGTGAGAAGCAGTATAAAGATCCCTTTATGTCATCTGTTTGTAGTCACACAAATATTTTTTTATTCTGTGATATAACCTCTCATCTAGCTGCGAATTGTAGAATTAGAGCTGTCATCCCATTAAACCTCTTGTCTTGTTTGTTAATCGTAATTGGAAAGTGTATATTTTCAAATTTTATCTCTATCCTGACAACATTTTAAAGATGGTGAAGTTGGATTTTCCCTAACCAACAGTGGATTAAGTCACTTTCCTGAAATTAATTTGAAGTTCCTTGCTTCATTTGTTTATAAGAATGCTGGTAAAACCGTTCTTGTGGTGAGGGCAAGTTTGTTTTTAAAATGGAGATATAAAATCCACATTTTAAGTCTTTGGTGAGATCTGTCTATATATCCCAATTGCCTTTCCTAATAGTACCAGTTTGCCAGAAAAAGTGTTTGAATTAGCAAGATTGTGTACAGAGGGTACAAAGATCTAAACTCTGCTGTCTTTGAAGTTGATGGTGGTGTACTTACTGCCTTCAAAATGCAGAATTCAGGTCAGAGTTAAATGTGGTTTTGTACTTTCACTTACCCCTGTGTCTTCATCCTCTAATACTTGGGCCCTTCACGTGTCATTTTTTACTAATGTAGTAGTAATGAGAGCATTTGAAACCGTGCTGTGCATTTTTTTTCCCTGCCAGAAGTAAAAGAGCATGTGTATAAATGGCCAGAAAGCTTTTCTGAAAGCATACTGCTCCAGGAGGCTCAATTGTACCAGCCATCTGTGAGAGAAGAATCACACAGCTGCTTCAAGGTTCTAAGGAGGTTTGATGCTTCTGGAAATCTGTGGACGATGTTAAATTTTAGTCAAATCAAAGCTCCCAGATTTGCTGCCTAACGGGATGTGTCTAATCTGGTGATTTGGATGCAGTTCACTTAGGTTTTCAGTTCCTAATGACATTCATGTGTCTGGTGTGATCATGCTCCTTAGTGATGCTACTTACAGATTTCCATTTAGGGGATTGGATGATAAATCACAAGTTGGGAAATAAACCCAACTTTGAGGGGAGAGACTATGCAGCTTGGGCACCAAGTTAAACATAGGGTTTGTTGCTGGCTTTGTTTTATTTTAAAACACTTATTTAACCTTTCTTGCCATATTCTGATGTGAATGGTCACTACTTTCCCCTAGGAAGGATTTTGTGATTATCCCAGTGTGGGATTTAGTAAAGTACAAGGGAACCATTAGTGGAATGCCTGGAAGGATATCTTTAGTTATATTTAACAGAGAGGCACTGTGGTGCAGTGGTTAGAGCAGTGCGTTCCAAACTTTTTAGCACTGGAACTCACTTTGGAAAATAGCAAACTATTGCAACCCACTAACGAGAAAGATAATGCCAAGTAAATAAAATATTTCTGAGCAGTAGTCCCAAACCTTAGGTGTGGAATCTTTTTTGCAGCCACCTCTTATTCTAGGATTGCCTTAGTTTTGGGAGGTGCTGGGTCTGGTCTTGAAAACCACATGCAGCTGCGACCTTGTTGAAACTGTGCAAGTCTAGATTTGGTTAGTGCCTGGATAGAAGACCGTCTGGGAACCATATGCAAGCTGCCTCAAGTTCCATGGTAGAAGGAAGGTGGGATATAAATGTAATACTGATGTGTGAAAGAGCCATTCTACAATGGGTCTTGCACAACTAAGTAATGTCAGATCAGGCTCATGTCCTTCTCTCTCTTTTTCTTGCAGTGTCTCTTAAGTTATGTCCCCTACCTACTTGCTGTTGCACACAACTTAGCTGTGAAGATCCTTTGTTTATGGTACTATGTGTCCCTTATGGCCTTAACTATTCTTGGCACCTGAAGCTGTACTTGATACAAATGAGCAAGAGGTTTTATTGAGTCTGCGGTAGTAAAAACAGCAAGAAGAAACTAAACTCAGATGGGCCTTGAGGCTTTTGATAAATGATGGCAGGTCTCTAAGCATATTGACATTGTCATTTTCCTGTGCTGCATCAATGTTGCAAATGACTCTGACAGTTAGGCTTGTTTAGCATTCCCATTTTTATTTAGCAGTGATGTGGAACAGGATCCACAATAAATCTCTGGTGTCTGCTTACGGCAGGGGCTGCTTAGGTTTTTAAATAACTCTCTCAAAGAATTACCAGAATTTTGCTTTAGTGACCAACAGGTTAACTTCTTGGATTTATGGTTAAAAAGTCAGTGACTTCTGGTAATACACTCCAAGGTTGCTACTTAGAATAGAATATTGCCTTGGATTGAAAAATTACTTCAGCACTAGCCTGAAAGAAATAAGTGCTTACTCCAAAATCAAGACACAGAAAAATATTTAACAAACTGATATATTACAATTAAATTTCTTCTTTTTTTAAAGTCTATTCACTGTCTATAGAAGTACAACTTTTAAAAGAGATGTGATCAAGATTGCATTATAGGTTGTGCTCCAGTATCCGTGGCAGATAGGTTCCTAGGTGGGGATGAATAGGAAGTGGTTAACTTCCGCTTCCAGTTAAACTCATTTTAGTTTTTTTAAGCAACCAGGCTTAAGGTCACTGTGAGCTTGCAAACTTACATTGACCTGGTTTTAAGCAAGGCTTTTTTGATTGGGTAGGTCTTTAAACAGGATAATGGTCCCAAAAGATGGGTGGGGGAGGGCCTGCATCTGTAGAAGTAAAACCACAGGTACAGGATCTGTGGCTATAGGCCTCCCTCTATACAACTTCACAGGTAACTTTGCATAATGACTTTACCCAAGGTAGAGTCATTTTTTTTTCTTAATGGAAATAGAAGCATTCAGAGTCAGATAATATTTAGCTTCCTGTTCCTAAGATCTGTATTCTTTTATTTAAAAATCCATACATATTTAGATTAGAAACTTCATGGAATGTCGAGTGGATATGTGTTGTTGATGCATTTGTAACTTTTGAACATCTTCATATATCAAGCTCTGGAATGACTGAGCTGAACTGACTTCTCATCTGATTGTGGCTGATATAATTATGAATAAGTCAGGTGAATTAATTTAAATCACTTGTATTCATGCCTATGCCTAATAAAGGTTAATTAAATGAAATGATTTAAATCAACTTAAGCATAAGAATAAATAAGAATCCACTTGAATCCTTGATTTTAATCAGTTTCCCTGGGCGTACAATAATGTCCTGAACTCACTTGCATATCTGTTATCTGCTATGTAACCTACATATTGATTTGCAACTAGGCAGAGCCTTTATGCAACTCAGAAGCATGAGCCAAAGTGTTTGGATGAAGTTCACGTACCTTTTGCACTGCAGAATTGTCTGTTTACAGATGGGGTAGATAACTGGGTAGCTTAATGGTTTCTGAGAGCTGGTGCAGCCTAGTGTCTAAGAATGAGTGCGAATTGGGACTTCCCTGGTTTGCATCTTGCCTCAGCCGTGCATTTGCAGCTAAGTAACTTTAGGTGAGCCAGTCCCTCTCAGGCTCAGTTTTCCTTTTTGGCAATATGGAGTTTAGAATACCAACTTAACAGAGTTGGCTTGAGGATTGCATCAGGATCCTATGAAGTGTGCATGCAAAGTACCCTGCAAATATTGTGCAGTAAGCATTATGTCTCACTGACTCTATGCATGTTGTGAGATTTTTGCATTTTGCTTGTATTAAAGGCAGGTTTTGCTTAACAGGTGATTTAAGAGCTACTCAAAGGTATTAAAAGACACATTTTTCATTTTAGATTTAACCCAGTCTGCACTAAATACCCTATACCTCTGTTCAGTATCTTCATACATTCCAGGCAGATAAGGGAAGCCCGGCTTCTAACTTAAGACCTACTGATGGGTAGTATCCCTTTGGTTTTGGTTAAGATCTTTTAAATTCTTTTGCTTTTGCTTTCTTTCGGTTAAGCAGCAAGAGTATTGCTTTGGGTAGCACCACTACTGGACTAGAGCAGAAACTCATTACCACGAAACCATAACTAGAATGGAAAGTTGCAGCTTATTCAGAAGAAGGGAAAAGCCCATGTCGGTTATGCAAAGCAAAATGGGCACTTCAGATAAACTGCTTGCTGGACTTGAATGGCAGTCTTCCTTTTCTCTACTACATTATTGAGAAATTCATGTTTTGTGATTTAGATACCTAATATGAATCACCTTTGGAAAGTGCATTTTTCTGCTAATGAAGAATTGCTCTTTAAAACCTCTTCTTTGCTCCAGTTGCTAAGTGAGTGGAATTTTTCAGCTCTGTGGCTATGAATTTTAGCTGCAAAAACATACAGGGAGCCAGAATCTGCTAGAACCAGAAAGGTTTGAATGTTTAGTGAGGTTTAGTTTTATAGACTTGCATTGTGTTCACGCCACTAATTTTACCCCTGCTTAATTTCAGCCCTTGAAGGTCACGTGTTCAACAGTCAATATGTTAATTTGAAGATTTTATCATTTTAAGTTGCATCCATCATCTGTATTCAATGACTGCATTTTTGAGGGTTAGCCATTCATAAGTGACCTAAACCAGGAGGTGGTGGTCATCTTTGGGATGCCCAAGATAATGTGGCAGTGGCCAAGGATGGAAGGGATACCATCATCTTCCCTCGAGCAGTTGTTGGTGGGCTCCAATAAGCATGCAAGAAGTTGGGTGCACCTTTGTTCAAAACCAGTGATTTCAACCTTTCCTTGTAACTTCCAGCTCCAGTGTCCAATTTTAAGACCAGAAAAGGTTCAGTGCAAACAAACTTGGAACAGCAGATAACGTGTCAAACTAAAAAGAGTTTAGAAGTGACTTTGAGTGAATGTACCCTGGCAGAAACACTACAAAGTATGTGTTCTAAGGTTTGGGTTGATGTAGGCTTTGCTTTACAGTGTGGTTGGCTGTCTTGGTTTAAGCAGATCTTAATCCTTTTTAAAACAAAACAAAACCCTAAACCCTCTTTTAGGAGCTGTTGTTTCATAATTTAAAGGACTCAAGTAGTCCAGGCTTTGTAGCGCCTTTCATTTTTGGTTGTCTAATATGAGTTGGAGAAATTCTATCCTTCAGAGCAATGAAGGACTAACAAACTTGATTTACATATATGAATTTTGCAGAGCATGAAATTGGAGATTACAAGCAGCAAATTCAATGAAGTCAGAAATTTCAGGCTGCAGGGAATTTTTATTCTGGCTGAAAGTCTTGAAGACAGAGCAAGATTTAAATGTCATAAAATTGTGGTTTTGAAAAAGTCTGATTAATTCAACCGTAGTAGTACATGTCCTCTATTCTTTTTTGGACAACAGTTGTGTATATGTAAGAGCTAGCTGATAATTTAGAGAATTGAAAATAAGGTATCATATCTTATGAGATCAAATTTAGTTTGCCATCTCCTCCATTATTAAAGTTTTGAAGACCTTAGCCACATTCTTTTTTTATCGATTAAAAATTGATTCATGCCTGTTTAATCCAAATCCTTTTGAGTAGGGGCCCAATCCTTTGGTCTCATCTGAAGCCTTGAGCACATCATGCATTAGGTGCTCATGCACTCTGGAAACTACTTGAAAGTGTTCTTAGAAAATGTCCCTGCATCTAAGTTGTTTCTGAAGGAATCTCAGCCATTGCATGTGACCAATGGTAGTGTTGCCAAATATTCTGAGGAAGAGATACCTTGACTAAACTGGTGGAGCAACTGCATGATGCATCTTGTGAGTCATGAAGCAATACACAAAGGACAGTGTTGACCTGGTAACTATACCAGCTTTTTAATTATCCCTTTTCCCCTGTCTTAAGACACTAGTTAGGTTTGGGTGGGAAGAAAGCCACCTCACTGTCCACTTGAAGTACCTCAACCCTGGTCACTACATTTTTTCCCTTCTGCCTAGTGGTTTAGTTAAAATCTGTGGAAGCATGGAGAAACAACATCAGATCTGTGCAGCATGTTTGGTATACACAAACCTCTTTCCCTGTGCCATGACCCCTGCCAAAACCAATATGAAACTACCCTGAAGCAGCCACTTCCTTCACAAGCACTGACCTCCCCATGCCTGACTTTCCAAAGTGTAAACTGTAACTGTGTGTGTGCCTGCAACAGAGAGAGAGAGTGAGAGAGAAAGGAAGAAAATTAGGGCATGACTTTCAAACTGCAATAACACTGTAGCCTTTGAACCACAACAGACATAGCTGCCTCTGCCCTTTCACATGTTCTCTTGCAGTGTTCATTCCAGTGTATTTCTCACAGCTTGCACAGCTGGACCCCTTCATAAGTTTATCCTGAGAGAAATAACTAGTCCATCCTTACCACATTTGGTCAAAAGCTAGCTGATCAGTTACATAGATAATAGTTTATTATAGTAACGAATACCATTAGTGTTTTTATATAGCCTTATAGCTGTTTACAGTTATGTAGATTGAAGAGATCTAAGGTATGCTGTTATCTCTGCTTGATTTTTCCTGCCATTTGTAGGTGTGAGTCAGAGTCCCCCCCATCCTGTGACATTCCTACATACTTTCATTTTCTCTCACAAGTGACTATTATGTTGCTACCTTCAGGGTTGGAAGGCAGGAAACCTTCAGGGTGGGAAGGAAGGTTGAACTCCCTACCTTGTTCTGCCATCAAGCACAGTGAAAGCCTTGAAAATTTTACTCTAAGATGTGGTATTTAATTATTGCCCCTTGTACAAAGACAAGCACTGTGTTTCTTGCATGTGGGGAGGGAGGAAAAAGAAGCAGAGGCTGCTGTTGGCATTGGGGGGATGGCAGTGAAGAGGTAGCAAGAAAGTATAGCTTCTTTGACCTCTTGGGTCTGTGTGGTCCATCTGTCGGTGATTAGCACACCTAGAGCAGCAGCAACATCTTTCAACCCTTCCAGTAAAATGCTTGCTGTGCAGTATCTTAAATCAGGTTGAGTTCAGTGGGATTAGTATACTACGAACAGGATTGCAACCATGATGCTGGAATTGTGGGTCATGCTAGCACAGAAAGCAAGACCATTTCAACATGTTCGTTTATTCCGCTCCCAGTAGGATAGAAAATGCCAGTTCTAATCCGGCAGAAGCTGAGCTAGGCTCCTTACTTTGTAAGCACCCATGCATGACCTGAGGTGGTGGAATGGTCAATGCATTTTGAGAAACTGGGAAAATATTGATTTGATTTATAATCCACCTTTCTCCCCAAAGGGCACCCAAGGCGGCTAAACAATAAGTACGTAAAATACAAAAAGCTGAAATACAAATGAAAACTATAAAAAGCAATAAAAAGCAGACCTAATAGAGCAAATAATCAAATAAGATGTGTATAGGTTTTGTTTTTAAATAAGCTTCTCGCTCTGGATAGGAACTCCCATGAGTGTGGTTCCTTCTCCCCTCCTTTCCTAGTTTTGGTCACTGTTCTGCATGGTGACTAAATGAAAGCATTAGCCTACTTGGATAACAAACTGAGTTCCCCTTCCAAATAGCCACTTCTTGTTTCACAGTTGTCTATAGTATGCTAGGATAAAATAGTACCAGTTCCATGGAAAAGAAGGCAAGCTTATTTGATTTTATATTAAACAACCAAGAAAGAGCCACCATATGAGGGAACCCTTTCAGAAAAAGAATGATTCTGAGCAGTGGCAGGAAGAGTTCTTACTCTGTTGTGATTCTCTGCAGTACTAGATTGAAACATGCTTAAAATCCTCTGCTAAGAAAAGTGATGTGTGTAGTGGGAAGAAGGCTAGAGTATAAGGGGCTTACCTGTATGGTAGAACACATGCTTTGTGTTCAAAAAGGTCCTGGGTTTGATTCCTAGTAGAGCTAGAAAATATGTGTCAGCCTGGAAACCCATTGCCAATTAGTGTCATCAATAACCAATCTAGGTGGACCAATAATACCTGTGTAAGGCTGTTCTTCATAACATAGTTACCCCTTGGTTTGTTTGTTTTTTGTATGGAGGAATATTCAGTCTTATGGGCTTCCCACCTATTGTTTTTTTAGAATGGTTCAGTCCTGTTTACCATCTCATCCACTTTTTGCAAGAAAATGTCTTGAAGCCATTACCAGCGGGAATAATCCCAACTGGTTGTTAACAAAATGTCAGCTGTAATAGGACAGAGATTTGCTCTGATTAAAAGTGAAGTAATAAATGTCAAACCTGCACAAATAGGACAAGCTCAAATGTTTGTAAGTCTTTTCACTTTCCAGAGACGGAAGTGCTCTGCTGATTCCTTCAAACCTAGATTTGAATTTGAATCTAGATGTGCATCTAGATTTCTCATGGTGGAAAGGCTAAGAGAAGATACAGAATTGTCGATATAGGGTTTGGGGGGCTGTGGAAGGGTTGGAATTGCATAGTTCACATTAGCACATCTAATGCATTTTCATTTATTTCAAGACATATAGTTTGTCTTCAGTCTGTTAGGAGGTGGCCTCAGTTTCTGTCATTTTCAAAACATGAAATCTGTTGTGAATAATGGTAGAAATGCATGGGCAGCATATGGTGAACTGTTGAGGTGGGGTGGAACAAAGGAATTTGTGGTGTGAACTTCATCTTGTCGGTTTAGTGGGAGTATCATTTTCTAAAGATGCCATCTGCATAACATTTTCATTCTGAACTTGGAACACAACAGGATTTGGACTTTAAAAAAATCTTAAATCATTCGTGTATACCAGGACCTTTCATCTCTAAATACATCCTTGTCATCCAAGCTTCAAAAGCATGTTTGGTTCAGAGCTTTTCACAGGAACCGCTAGGATTTTGCAGAAACTCCAGTGGCTTCTACTTCTCTGGAATAAGTTGGGTATAAGTGGGAGTTGCTATTTCAGTTGTCAGTCTTTGCTTAACAGACAAGCTGTTTGTCCTGAAACTCCTGAAGAGGAATGAGCTTATATTGGTCAATGTATTGGCAGTCATCATAAGTTCTATGTTGTATGCACAATAACATGAATTTGTTCAGATTCATGTTATGACACATTAGGGCTATGTGCTGGGGGACACGCACATTAAATCTGCCCATGAGGTATGTCTGTTTTGTGCCCAAGCTGCCGATTGGATGTATGTGGAATGTTTCTCCTTGGGTCTATGCAAGAAGAGAAAAGTTGCACAATCAATTCCCAGATTGTATGTGGGATACTGACTGCATCTATGTGATGCATAGGCAAATGGAATGCCCTTCCCCCCCATGGATTCATGCATTGTCTCCTACATTGTTGCTTCCCCAACAATGAATAGCATCTGTATACCGTAAAGTTCTTCTAAGAATGATGGACGGAGTTCCTGTTTGTGAGTTGGTTTCTCTATATTTATTACACACACATATCAGGGTTGGAGTTTTCTTTGGGAGGGGTTTCAAGTTTCTGAATTATCTGTGGTTCAAATGACACATCTTCATTGTGCACAAATATGAAATGGAACATAAGTAACTGGTTCTTATGTTTCCCAGCTCCAAGGTATTTTGCAGAGATTCTTTCTCCTACTTTAGTGTCCACTACATGTGTCTGTCTGTCACCATGTGTCTTATTTGCACTTACAAATCTGTAGGAATAGATGTTGGTTCAGATTGGTTTGAATTGGCATCTCATTTAAAAGCTGTTTCATGCTTGGTCTTATTTTTGTGACTGATCCAGAATGATAAAATGTCAAAACCTTGTCTTCCTCTAGATTTCTTGTTATGGAGCTTTCATCAGCATAGCTACCTCTCTTCAAGATTTCAGCTAGAACGTTCAAACTGGGCAAGGCAGATAGTCTTTGCATATTGAATTCTAGGTGTGCAGGTCATGATTCTGATCTTGTCTGCAGTATCAGTGTGGCAGGTGGTAGAAGAACGGAACATAGGAGATTGATTTTTTTTTTTCAAGCTTAGAGTTCCTTGAGCATCTTGTGGGTTCTTCTCTTAGTGAAGAAACCCTCTGCTGTGATCAATGTTTTCAGTGCCACTTGAAGTTCTTAATCATCAAGTAAGTATCCCCTCCTAAATAAGTGCCTGGCTGCTGCTTGTTTCCAAAGAAAAGGACTGGATTACCCTAATTACCTCAGCATTGACCCTGCCATTATTCTTAACCTTGCTGTTGCAAATTGCACATAATCAAGATAGAGGGACTAGCCCTGGATTTGTATTTGCTCCGTACTCTCTGTGGTGGTTTTTGTGTAATGCTAGAAGTGCAGAATATTCCTCAATGTTTATCACATGTTAATCTGACACTTGAAGACCACAAAAGTCTGAAGTAATTGATTGCTGATATGAAAAGACTCCCTCCATCATACTCCCTTTAAATATATATTTAGTTAGTTTTTCCTTTTGGTAGCTATTTTAAAAATCCCTTTAACTTCGAGATTCAGTCCTCAACATAAGCCATAAGGCCTTGTGTTTTCAATATCTTTACCCATGTGCTCTCAGGTTTGCAAAGTGTCAGCTCATTTCTCAGGGCTCATATATGTTCTCTCATTGTCAAACTGTTGAGAACTAAGGGAGTCTTATGCTTTTCTCGTTTGGAGGCTAAAGGACAAATTTGCGTGGCACCTCATTTTGCATCTCTGCTGAGTTTCTCATGGGACAAGCAGAAAAGTTAGGTATGGAACTTCGGTAGATGTACAAAATGGTGCAGTGCAGAAGATGACATTCGGTTTAAGGTGAAAAACATTCAACATTGCTGTGTTTCCTGGCCTGCTTAGCAGGATGCATCAAAACAGAAAAATGCTCGGTGCCCTGAAAATGCGGAATTAGACTATATTAAAGAACAGACGTATTTTAGGCATATAAGTTTTGGTATAAACACTGCTGCTATGTCACATCAAGAAATCCAGTGTCTCTTTGAAACAGAAGATGAACAGGTTAAAGAATGCATGATCCAGTGGGCAAAAAATGTGGGTTATGAACTTTCAATGGACAGATGGGAGAAATTATGGATAAAACAGACAAAATTTACTTTGAGTGTTAGCATTAAGGAAAATATATATAAGATGATCTATCGTTGGTATGTGACACCAAGTAAATTAGCTAAAATGTATGAAACTATGTCCAATAGTTGTTGGAAATGTAAGAAACAAGAGGGAACATTTTACCACATGTGGTGGACGTGTTCAAAAGTTAAAAAATATTGGTCACAAATTCATGCACAGATACAGTTGATCTTAAAAACAAATATACAATTGAAGCCAGAAGTATTTTTATTAGGTATGACAGATGAGTATGTGGAAAGAAAAAATGAAGTTTTATTTTTGTATATGATAAGCGCTGCCAGAATACTTTATGCTCAAAATTGGAAGACTATGAATATACCTTCGGTGGAGGAATGGTGGATAAGACTTATGGATTATGCGGAGATGGATAAATTAACAATTTTGCTTAGGGAGAATTCAACAGAAACCTTTTTGAAGAATTGGAGTCCAGTTATTGATTTTTTGAATCAGAAAAAGGATGGAGATTTGAGGTATTTTGGATTTGAAGATTGATTTTGAAGTATTAGTGGTATAGATTAACATTTGTTAATGTTTGCTGTATGTATTTGGATTATAAGTATGGGAATGTTTTGGCTTCGCTTGTGCTGCTTTATTGGAATTTTGTTTATGTATGTATTTGTTTTTCTATTTTATGTTTATTATAGTTAAATAAATAAATAAATGACAAAAAAATTAAAAAAAAGAAATCCAGTGTCTCTATGCTATGTTGTAGGCCAAATACTCCCAAGATAATTTGTGATCGTGTGCACAGATCTGAAATGGCTTCATTTTCAAATAACTAATTTACAAGTCTTTGTTCCTGATTCAGGAAATCTTGATTAAATTTGCATATGAATATAGTATTGAAAAAATTATTTCCTTGTTTGTTGTTGATACCTGCGCATATCACAGTGCACACCATCTTAGAAGAAGCATTCTTGTGTGTGTTGGGGAAATGTTCCTCTAAGATGGTGCCTACCATCTACAGTAATTTAGTTCTTGTGGGTGGGGGGGGGGGGGGAACAGGCCAATTAATTAATAGAGCTATTATAATTAATCAACTAAGTTTTGCAGCGCTAACTTCTGCACATTCTTATTTTTGCTAAGCTTTTGTGATTGGTACATGCCAGAATAAAACTTAGTCTTAAGGTGGTAAAGCCAGCCTCAAGACACGTTGCTTTAGCCCTCCATCCAAGAGAGTGTTACAGCAGGCGCCATTACAAGGATCCATGTTGTATCTCGGGATGCACCTTCCAGAGTGTGAATTTTCCTTGGTATTGGCAACCTTCAGTCTCGAAAGACTATGGTATCGCGCTCTGAAAGGTGGTTCTGGAACAGCATCTAGTGTGGCTGAAAAGGCCAATCCGGGAGTGACAATCCCTTCCACACTGGGAGCAAGTGCAGTCTGTCCCTGGTCTGTCTCCCTGGCTATGGGCCTTCCTTCTTTGCCTCTTTGCCTCAGACTGTTGGCAAAGTGTCTCTTCAAACTGGGAAAGGCCATGCTGCACAGCCTGCCTCCAAGCGGGCTGCTCAGAGGCCAGGGTTTCCCACTTGTTGAGGTCCATTCCTAAGGCCTTCAGATCCCTCTTGCAGATGTCCTTGTATCGCAGCTGTGGTCTACCTGTAGGGCGCTTTCCTTGCACGAGTTCTCCATAGAGGAGATCCTTTGGGATCCGCCCATCATCCATTCTCACGACATGACCGAGCCAACTCAGGCGTCTCTGTTTAATTGCCGCATTGCAACGGATAGCGGGGCAGAACTCTTGAATCAAGTGCTGCATTCCCTCAGCTTCCTTTTAGTGCCACCTCTAGATTTATGTTGCTTCAGGTAGCTGTTTGGAATGCCTGTGATGTTTGACCAGTTTTGACCGTGGAGCCTCACATACTAACAGCTTGCATTTTGTTTCTAAGAGATTTGTGGAGGAGAGGCTATTTCTCTGTTACAGAATCATTTTTGCCTTCATCTGGACTGTTCGGTTGCAAACAGACTTAACGTGGTTTCATAAGGTTGCCATCCAGTTCAACTACCTTTGCAGGCCCACCCCGCTGTGCCTTTAGTTCAGCACTGTTTAAGCTGCCTTGGCATTGATTCTAAATGAAGGTGCACAGTTTGATGCAAGGTCACTGCAGAGCTCCTCCAGTATTGATTTACAGCGCTGCTGAGAGCTGCAGACTTGAACTGTCTTTCTAGCAGAGGGCCTGGTATGGGCCGAAATACGCAAACTTAATGCCAGCTGCATCTCCAAGTCATTGTCCTCCATTCTCCTTTTTTGTAGGTAGTAGGCTGTTTGCCGCTGTGTATTCTAAATGCCTTTTAGCTTCTCTTTGACTCCTGCAAAATGCAATATCCTGTTTTCAATGAGAGGAAGTTGAAGGGAGAGTATTGGCTGATTGTTGTTCTCCATGAAAATGCAAGGATCTTGACTTTGGGGTTTCCTTGACATTCATTCTAGTCGGAATGGAACATGCAACTTTGTGGCTTGACAAGAGGGAAAACTTGTATTGATTAGTATGAGTTGGGAGTTTGGGAGGGCACCAGGATGAGGTCTCTTGTTATCTGGTGTTATCTGGTGTTAACCCCTGCTAATTGGGTAAGAGGCACTTTTTCAAGTGGGTGCTCCTTTTTTTAGCAGGGGGAGAGTAACTGGCCCATCTCACCCCAGCAGTGTCTGTTCTAGTGGCTGTCTGCTGGTGTTCATTTGCATCTTTTTAGATTGTGAGCCCTTTTGGGACAGGGAGCCATTTAGTTATTGGATTTTTCTCTGTAAACCGCTTTGTGAACTTTAAGTTGAAAAGCGGTATATAAATACTGTTGATTGATTGATTGATCTGGTGTGCTCCCTGGGGCATTTGGTGGGCCGCTGTGAGCTACAGGAAGCTGGACTAGATGGGCCTATGCCCTGATCCAGTGGGGCTGTTCTTATGTTCTTATGAGTTGTGTGTGGAGGCTCCCCATTCCTGTATTAATAATACCTGTATTATTATTATTATTACCTGAAAGGACCTCTGTCAAAATTGGACACATGTTGCATGTACTTAAAATGCTGAGAGCTGCCTACCAGTAATACAGTCAACCTTTCTGGACCTGCACAGAGAGAATCTTCCTGATTGGTTAAACATTTAGGAGTGACCAGTGTGATTTTTGCACTTCCTTACCTTTCTGGAAAGGAAAGCACTACATCTTTCATGACAGTGGTTAAGCAATATATTGGTGGTGACACTGACTGTGATTATGAGGCTAGTTTAAAACTGTGGCCAAGCCAGGTATCCTGCTTTGGAATTCTGTGAACAGTGGTGGTCATATGAATGCGTACCATGGTTAAAGCCAAAGAGGTGAGAATTCTCACCCCAGTGAGAGCAGAGTCCTACTCTCCTAATTGCTTTTCCTATGGTAAACCAATTGAGCATCAGGCCTCTAAGCAAGCGAGGGTAAACAAAAAATAATAGACTGTAAAAGAGAAGAATTGAAGTAGCACATGGAAACTTATGTGATCAGATATTAATTCACAGAGTCATGTTCAAAATGCTTTCTACCTACCTTTCTCCATTTAGCTGTTCGGGGTGAATCTCTCTTCTGTGAATCACATTGCAATGTAGTGTCTGTTTTTGAATATTTCATCAATTCTGGATGACATTTGGCTTATCCTGTTGAGAGAAGGTAGAATGGAGCTATTAATGTCATGTTAGAGTTTGCCAGGGGAAAAGCCTATGGCACCAAAATCATTTTGAAAGCTAACTGAATTTCACAACCAGCCTTTTTTTTTTTCCCTCTCATGATGTAGCTATAAGTGGCAGTAGAAACTCACAAGAAGTCCAAGTGGTGGTTGCCATAGTAACTTTGACTGAATATCCCGAATGTATTTGTGTATTAAACCTCTTAACCGTGAATCCACGCCATTTATCCTGGTCTTGGTAGCCAATCAGAGTTCATGGTTGCCATGCCCTTATGGTTGGGAGTCTTGCCTCTGTCAACAGTAAGACATCTAGCAAAATTCCCAGAACACCTCCAAAGTTTGGAGTAAATTTGGAGTAAAATCCTCATTCTAAGCAGGAAAGGACAGCAAAGGGTTCTTCCTGCGCTCTGTGTTCAAGGTAGATCTTTATAAACAAAAATTGATATGACTAAATGTGTAAAACACAATCTTCTGAAGTTTGAGAAACACTGCATTAGAAACTTTCCAACAGCCTTTAGGAAATTACTGTGGAGAAATCTCTGTGTAGTCCTGGTAACTCCCAGTATTGACTACTGTATTATAGTTGTTCAGTATTAGTTGCCACATTGAACCATCATTTTTATTTTGCCTCGGGCTGGCAGCAGAAAAACTGACTCATGAGCATGGTAGAGCAATAGGGTGAAAGCCACCTACAAATTCAACTTGTAATTCTGGAATTTCCGATGATCTCAGGACATAAGACTTCCCATTCAACTTGTGGATATTGACTTCAACATGTGATTGATTCCCAGTCCAAAATATGAACAAAACCTGTATTGTTTGCATCTGAGTTGTTGCAGTAACCTGTATGCATGTTACGACATTTTAAATTTTGTGTGTTTGCTGTCTTTACCTCTTTCTCTCCCGTGCATTTTATCACCCGGAAGCATCACCTCAAGGACTTCATCAAGTTTCAAGTTTCAGTAGACCTTTATTGGCATAAAATACAGAGAAAGAACAAAACAAAACAAAAATATACAAAGACACCACAACATAGACATCAGTCTTTTCCTCACATACTGCCCAGAGTTCCAGAGCTCTGCCTGGCAATTACCCCAGATAAAAAGGCAGCGACCCTATCAAGGGTCTCAGAGTCAGATGTGGAAAGGAGAGACTGAAGCATGATTGAGTCCTCCCAGCCCTGCATCCTAGTTAGCAAAGGGCCTAGATATTTCTTGCGTGAGACGTCATGAAGTGGGCAGTAGAAAAGGGTATGTGTTATGGTCTCAATACAATCTTCATCATTGCATTGAAAGTTGCAGTCTTGAGTTTTTGTGCCTTGAATTTTAGTAATCTCCTTGGATGTGTGAGCTGCAGAGGGTGGTAAAACATGTGGCATGGTCTTCAACCCTCTAGGTATGCTATTTCAGTATTCATCTGAGGGCATACATTTGTCAGAATATCCAGAAAAGCTAAGGTACCCTGACAGGTTTTTCAGCCCCAAGCTGGTTCAGCTTCACACAAGCAGATGCATTGCTTGGCTTCTGGTATGAAAATTCCCTCTCCGGTGCTACATCTGATTCCCTGTTTGCTATTGCAAGTTGATTTAATCATCACATGGTGAATGTGCTTTGTGAACCAGCTGTTTTCTTTCCAGATTTACCAATAGGATCCACTTCTGCATTACATATGGCGCTGGCTAACTATTTCAACACACACCTTCATCAGAAAGGTCTGCAGCACTGCTCTAGTCTATACACTTGATAAACATGGAAACAGTGAAATTTGCACAACATAATGAAGAGAACAACCTTTAAGATTAGCCTTGCAGAGAATGTTTCAGGCAGTTGGTAACAGGCTGGTGTTTAATAGCATTGAATCATTTTTACTGACAATGAATGGCTAAACTGGTTTTACTGGATATTCTAGATAGCTACATATGAATCTTTATTAGAATCCTCCTTTTTATCATTGGTAATGAGGTGCTACATACCTTTTCTTTGAGGAAAGCTACATCCTCCCTTTATTTGTTACATTTGTTATGCATTTCAACACAATGCTGTCTGCCATTGCCTTCAACAGGAGATAGATTGAACCCTCTTCCTCGGTTTATTTATATTGTGAAAGAGCATCTTAAGAGCATTTCCTTGTTTTCTTCCAAAGGCTTTGAACTCTAGGACTTCTAGGAGCATGACAGGTGCATCTCTGAGACTATTGAAAGATAACACTTTCCATGCAAAAATAAACCTTTGACAGGTAACCTGGGAGTATAGCTCTGTTCCTAGTGAAGATGAATGCACCCTCAGGATTCCTGCAACAAGCAGGCCAGAAACACGTGTGACTGAGAACAATTTTGCAGCAAAGAAAGGTGGAGTGCTCCTGTAATGATGTATGTAATCAATATGATTGATGGCATGGGCCGAGCACATATGTATAGTACTCTCACCCCCTCTGGTTTCAATGGACATCACAAAACCAACTTAAACTTAATAGGCAGGGCTGCCTCCTGTGGCTTGTTCTAATTGTGTGAATATATGGCATGGGTCACTGCTGCATCCAACCTCTACCCCCCACCCCCAAAATGTGTGTTGGCTTCCTCTTTTTTTCTGCTTCAGGAGTTCTGTGTAAGGCTGGCTTGTCCCAGTGCTGCTACAGTGGCTGTGCCAGCATGGAGGTGGACTGTGTGTGTTTCCCAAGGTAAGAATTATCTAGTCATTTGTGTGGAATGTTGCTCTGCTGTGTAATGTGAGGCTTAATTGAATGTGCGGTTTCTTCCCCAGGTGATAGGGCAAAGATAAGCTGTACCAGTCTACATATTGCTCCACTGGTATAACCCAGATCTGAACTTCATCCCAAGTAAGTCAGACTTCTAAATTCAAATCCTTCTTTAAAGAGTCTTTAAGCTGTCTAATGTCTAACTCCACTGCTGTCTTGTGCATTACAGGGTACCGTGTGACCAGTCCATCAGGCTGCCGTGTGACCACATTAACCCCTGCCTCCTGGATTCTCCCCCCCCACCCCCAATATAGAGTCTGAAGAATTTTTGCAAGCAGGTCAACCATTTACCGAGAGAGATCTTTGGGCCTGTCACAGAGTGGGATAGTACCGGATCCCCCAACTTAGTAATGAACTCGCTGGGTGACCTTTTAGCATCAAGATCACTTGGGTTTAGTTTCTCACCCTGAAATAGAAGACAAATAGCTGCCTACCACACAGTGTTGTTGTGAAGATAAATAAACTGGCATTGTGGTTTCTTGAAATTCAACTTTAGTTTTCTCAAGCCTCTTAGCAAAACCCATGCAAGTGGTCTCAACATGTGCATTTGATTCCACATTCCACCTTTTGTGGATACCACTTTCATCCAAGTGGTAGTACACTTGGGTGTGGGGGGTACTGTGTAGTACACAGGGGTGGGGGACTTGCTTCATAATTGCCCCTGCAGCAAGACAGAGAGGTTTTTTCAGTTACTGCTGTCCCTTGAACCTTTCTTGCCCAGCTTGAACCCTGATGAAAGACCAGGTCACTGTACAGCTCTACTTTGCCGTTGGTGCACTGGTGTCCTAGCCATCTGCACTCCTAGTGGGGCAGGCTTGGCAGAACAGTACCTTGTAGTCACCATGGTGGTGGGGTCAAGTAACACTGACCAAGCATTGAAAACCATCATTACTAGTTAAGAAGCGCTGTCCTAAGAGCACCTGAAAAGAAGACGCACAGGCCTGTGAGCAAACACAAAGTGTGCTGTCCCCTGCAGTCATGTGGAACTTGGTCATCCTTTCCTGTTCCCTGAAGCAGCTTCTTTCAGTCTGCCCTTCTTCAGGCTAGAGCAGAAGATGCTTTAAAAACAGGAAGCAATTTCATCTGTCTGCATTATGGGAGGTGGAGGAACATTGTCAGTCTGTGAAGTACCAGTAGTGCTGCAGATGTATTATGGGAGCCTGGACCCTGGCAAAGTTTCCACTCACATGTGCAAGTATCTATGCAAAGCCCCAGCTGCTTTCAGTGAGATTGTGTCTCATATTTGCATCAGGCATTTAGGTGTATAACCCATTTTTCCTGCACTTACTTTATTTATTCTCCCTTTCGCCAAGCTGGTCTCTTGGCTAACATATACAGAGTATTTAAAAAGTTTTATAAACAAATTGGAAATCAACAAACAATATATTCTAGCAGCATCTAACAGTAGATCACGTGAAGATGTGACAGAACAGAGCTGCCTCTCTTCTTTAACCCAAACAATTTTCCAAGTTCTACAAGGAAGTGAAGCCAGGAGGTGAACACACATCAGCAGGGATTACCTGTGCCTGAGTTGCATGCTGTATTTGATTTGAAATCATTTTTAACTTGAAGACAATGACTTTTTGTTGCATCAGAATTATAGTCTCACTGTATATCCCTCCCTCTTTATCTTGAACACAGCACATACAACTGTATCTAAAACAGCTACTTACTTCACACCTCTGGTATATTTACCTTTGCATCTCCACAACCTTTCTTGTATTACATTATAGAACTACAGAGGCAAATGAGAAGCTAACCCTTAGATAAGAGATGATCGGTACATACCAGTGTGTCCCCCTCCCCCCCAAAAGCAAAGTCGAATAACTAATGCACTGAACTTCTCTCCAGATAAAAATGACTGGGGAACTTAATGAATGAACAGAAGTGACGGTTCAATTAGGGTGGCAATATTGTGTTAATGACAATGATTCAGGGAAGATCTGAGTGTGCATCGGTTGAAACTGTGTAATCGAGCACAGTGATAGTTCATGGTAACCTAGCAACAGCTATGCACCCTTTCTGTAAAGGATGCTGTCGTCTTTAATACGTTCTTGTATATCGCAATGGCCATTTTAGTACAGGTTGAGTATCCCTTATCTGGATTGCTTGGAATGAGAATGTGTCAGAATTTTGAATTTGTCTGGATTTGGGAATTTGCATCAATATAATGAAGTGTTTCCAATTGCTTTTTTCAGTGTTACCCATATGGGTGTCTGCTAGCCTTTTTGACATTTTTCAACAATGTACAGGTACACACCACAAAGCAGAGAACAGAACTTAACAACTTTTACCTACACTGCACGTGGGAATGAGCGCAAGACCTACACATTACAGAAAGCTTTAAAAAGTAAAACAGTCAGTTCTCTTTATATGCAGACTTGCTTATCTGTGAGATACAGAACTGCTACCTACCTCTCGTCATCTGCGACTCTATTCTTGTTACCCGCTAATACTGTACTGGTGCTGCATTAAATGGGCATTGGTTTTGGTCCATGGAGAATTGTTGGACAGATTTGTGTCCTCTTCCAGACCTGCCCCATTACCTTGGGCGCCATCTCAGGGGCTTCAGCTAAACCTTCACAACCCTGGTTATAATGAGAGGCTGATGATGAGAAGTTTGTGGAAGGCTACCTGAGGGCTGGGGCAAGCCAAGGGAAAGAGCCAAGAGGGAGGAGGAGGAGGAAGACAGGTGAAGTAACCCCTTCCCCACTGCTGAGGCCTCATTGTTGGGCAAGAAACCTTCAGTGAGTCAAGGGATAGCCAGCACGGAGGAGGAAACATCAGATGATGGAGATGTAGGTGAACCCTCGCTATCACCCAACCTCATAGACTGCAAATTAAGATTCAGGTTCATAAAGTGTGCAGTGAAGAGGGACCTCTGAAACATAGTCCCATTTTCCCCATAGGCTCAATGAATCAGTATCTGCTAATTCGGTATCCACTTGATTTTCCAGTAGTGTAACTCTAGCGGCTAACGAGAACTTACTGTATTATTTCACTGTGGTGATACAAATTTTACAAGTAACTCAATCATTTGGATTGGGACAGTTTCTTGGTGATGTTACCTAAGGGCTACTGGTTTATATGAGAACATTTTATTTACAGACTACATTTATATACCACTGTTCTTTGTAAGCACCCAGCGCTGTTTATAGAGCTTAAAATAAAAGCTTAAATGTCTGAGAGACCTGACTTATTTGTGGGAGGAATAAGTAAGAAATGTAAGCTCATTCAGGTATCCCCTCTTTCACCTTGTTACACAAACCCTCTTGATACAATGCTCACTGAACTTGCAGAAAGGGGAGTACTCTGACTACATAGAGGACCAGGAAGTGTTGCTAAAGAGGGTATGGAGTTGCATAATGACCAGGTGCAACACGTGTTGCGAGAGGCAGTCCTGAGAGGGAAGAAGTTGGATGGTGTCACCTAAGCAACTGAAGAGGGCACCACTCCTTTCTCTGGACCAACCAGCTGGAATGACTGCTGGACTCTGTGTTATTTAATATGAGGCAGGCAGGCATGTGGTGGGGGAGGGGATGCACAAGCATCTCCTGGCATCGTGCTCTGTGTGTTTGAGCAAGAATGGAGGACGAGGTGGGGGCAAGTGGGGAAATAAATGCAGTGGCTGGTGGGTGTGGGACCACAGCCATCCGTTGTCCCAGCACTTTGCCTCATGGATGAATTGACCCTAGATGAAAGTAAAACACTGGTAGAAAGCATGCTTTGCTGCTGTGTAGCTGTGATCCGCTTGTATCTTTGACTCTTAAGTGGGTGGTGCATTGTCATCTGTAAGTCTGTGTAAGACCTACAGAGAGTTAGTGGTCACTGAAAGTGGCTTCTAAAGGCAACGTTTTTAGAACCTCTAGTATGAAAAACACAACTGTACTTTAGGGAGTAATATTAGCTGCTTTGCTCAAGAATATATAAAACGATCCAGCAGTACATATTTAGCAAGACGGACTCTTTTTAGATAATCAATACTTGATGTAGTCAAATGTGATCGGGAGCCATATCTTGCTGGGCTGTCTTGAATAAGCTGTTAACTATGAAGCATAAACATTTCTGAAATGTTCATTTATAAAGGCCTCTCTCTCTCTCTCTCTCTCTCTCTCTCTCTCTCTCTCTCTATATATATATATATATATATATATATATATATATATATATATATATACACACACACACAGACACACGCACCTAGGTTTATATTGTAGCCTATCTCAGAGTCTTGATAATGAGCACTAAAAGGTCCTTATAAAGAGACATCTTGAAAGCTTTATAATGGAAGGGTCTTTCTGGTGCACTGGAACAATATTCTGCGTGAGAGTTAAAAAAAAAAATCTAAATACCACTATTATACTTGCAATTATTGAATGCCAAATATTGTGATTTTTTTTTTAAAGACAGAAGTTAACTAAAGTGAGCTATAGCTACAGAATGGAGCTATACTGATTTCCTGCCTCCTCTTCTTGTCTTTGTTAATGTAGGTCTAAGAGGGCTAATCAATCTTGGGAACACGTGTTTTATGAACTGTATTGTCCAAGCACTTACCCACACTCCACTACTGCGAGATTTCTTCCTCTCTGACAGACACAAATGTGAAATGCAAAGCCCCAGCTCTTGTCTGGTCTGTGAAATGTCTACGCTTTTTCAGGAGGTGAGTCATTCTTTCCCCTTACCCATAACTTTATACATTCTTCCTATTTTGACACATTTGGTGCTGTTATTTGATTTAGTTTTAATTCGGACATAGCACAAACTATAATTTTTTAGCTTCCAACCATTAAGCAAACAGTGGTTTAGAACTGTTTGCTTTATTGTCCATCCTCCCAGCACTCAGCTTCATGAATTAACTCTTCTCTGTGTGGTACGGCAACCTTCTGAGGTGTCCCAGTGGTCAAAATTAGTGTTTGTCCGTTCAGAGATCATGCTGAACTGTGATTAGTGCAATCTGTGGTTTGCAAACCCAGTTGAAAATAGGATTTCTGATTCCGGCTTCACTGGCCAGTTCAGAAGACCAAACAGTGCTGGAGGAACATTCGTAAGCCCTGCTGGCCAGACCAAGATCTGATGATGTTGGAGAAAGAGTTAAACCACTACCTGCAGACCATGATCTCACTCCAGAATGCAGAATATTTTGGTCCAGTGAGGGCATAATACTTAAACATGGTTAGCTATAGCAGTGCTTTGTTTCTTTAATTCTGGTTAAGATCCTAGCCATGTGGTTTAGCTTGCCAAGTTTAATCCTAAGCCTAGGGGGTGTATTATTAGAAGTGATTGATGAGACCTTGTAAGCAGAGTAGCTAAGGAGGCAGGGAAGTTGTCTTAACCATAGATTAGTTGTTGCTGATGTGTTACTTATTGCAACCATGGTTTTCATATCCAAACTGTAGCTTTACATCCTAGTTGGCAGCCATATGGGTGTTCAGACACGAGGCTCAGCTGTGGCTATGTCTGCATAGAGCAGCAGAGATGTGTTCCCTTTAGTGCAGGGGTCTCTAAACTTTTCGGCCAAAGGGCCACATCAAATATCTGGCACAGTGTCAAGGGCCGGAAAAAAAATTAAATATAAAATTTAAATAGATCTTAGATAAAATAATGAATAAATGAATGGGCTTAAATGTTCAGGATTCCTCCAAGCACCAACATAGCCCAAGAAATAAAGCACACACTTAAATGGACCCCCATTCCCGCAGCCCACAAGCACAACTCCGGTTGTGTTTGGTCAACTGGGCCAGAGGCTCTCAGGGGATCAGAGGCTGGCTGTGGGCCGGATAAAGTCTCTCCGCAAGCTGCATCTGGCCCCCGGGCCGGGGTTTGGAGACCCCTGCTTTAGTGGAATAATATCAGTGAGTGTCTTTGTTCTGTAAAGTTTGAATGTATATATTAATGTATATATTAATGGCCGCAGTTGCATCAGGTCACTTTTACAAAACTTCTTGCAAATAGTGATAACTCCTAATACCATTGAGCTGCTCCTACTTCTTTGCCTAAAATGAAAATTCAAAATATTAAGGAAATCATTCATCAAGTTGAATGACTTAAAGGAATCAGGAAATGGCCTTTTTCTACAGCCGCTTGTCACCATAGAAAATTACCCATGTGGCACGCTTCCTGAGATATGATTATTCAGTTTCAAAATTACTGTTCTTTTGTGATATGATTGACAGCTCATCTCTGAAATAAAGGTGGGAGGTATGATGAACTGTAATAAATATACAAATAGGACTTGGCTAATTTCTCATCCATATCAGAGGAAATAGCAGCAGCAGCAGCAAGTATATCTTGTGACTTGAAAGTTTCAGCTTTCAAGATAATAGAAAACACGAAACTTGTTCATATCTAAAGAAGGTTTGTGTGATCTGAAAGGTTCTTTTGCTTGCATAAAAGAGGAGTGTGATTTTTCGTCCACCTCCCTTTTTCCTTTGGCCACTCCTGGCATCATACTTAATGCTATTCCTAAGCATTCCTTATGTTCAAGATTGACTTTTTGTGGGAGACTGCAGCATGGAGGAGAGAGGTCAGGAGAGCCTTGTTCCATGAGCTGAACTCTGCTTATGTCTCTCTGGATGGTAGCCTGTATTCCAATAGGGCATCTTCTGTACCTCTTTGTATTTTTCTTTGTAGACTCCTCCAACACTTGGTTCTTGCTGCTTTTAGTGTTCTAGTACAGCCGTCCCAACCCATCAGGATTGGGAAAGCAAAATTCCAAAATGGCAGAAAGGGGTGGTCGCTAAAGGGACAGACGTTTTGCCCTCTGGAGTGCACCTTCATTGTTGCATCACTATCTTGACATTGGATTAACAACAAAACTGGATTTCAATCAGCTTTACAATTTAGTACAAACTGAAATCCTAGCTGCAGAAACCCTGCTCCAAGAGATTCGTTCATAAGTGAAGTCCATTGTTTTGTCTTAAACTGGAGTGTGACGGTTGTGTTTGAGGAAAGATCTGCCCAGACAAAATGAAAGGAGGCTTAGCAGAAGAATTTTGGAAGACCTCTGGCACGCTCCGATTTGGAGGCTGTGGACAGAAAGGGTGTGAGTTCTCTGTGCTTACAAAGAATATGAAAATTTTGCACACAACCAGCTGAATTCAGTGAGCTGTGCAGACTATGTAGATTAAGCTCCTCTGTATAGATTTGCTTATTTTTGCATAAAATTGATTCTGCTCTTTCTAGTCTTTGGAATTAGTACAAGCTCTGCAGTACTCTTCAATTCTGTGCACAGCCATTGGAAAACCTGCCCAACTTCTCCTTTTGGCTTCTGAGATTTCATCAAGCGTGGGCTTGGAAGGCGAGAAGTCAGACTTCACAGTCTTGTGTGTTTAGGAAAGCCAAGGTTCTCAGAAGTTCTTTGTCCACTGCAAAATTGTGAATGTAGGCCCATTTGGCAGGCAGGTTCCGGACATGTAATGTCTGATCTTGGTGCAGGAATGTGGACTAGATTCCCTCCTGGTTCCTTGGGGTACTGTGTGTGTAATCTTTAGGGATAACTCCCTCGCTTTGTAGAAGTCATCTAGCATAGTACTGCTTTTTCCACATCAAAGGATAGAGTTGGTTGTATCCTTCCAGGATCTGCTCTGTCTCTTTGCTTGATTATTCTTATCTGTTGAAAATAATGTGCATGAAGAACGGCACTAAGGTCCTTTGGGGGGGTAGTCTAGATGAGATATGGAGTAACTTTGCTAAATGTGTAGCATCATTTGTGCTCAGGCCATGGCTTCAAGGATGCCTTGTTGGGCCTGTTGACACCTTCTGCTGTGAAATACCTGCTTCATTAGGATGAAAAGGCATCTTAAGAAGTATTAAATACTGTCCAGCTGGATAGCTGCAGTGGAATAATTATGGAGAGTGCTGTTGGTTAGAGTGACCAGATAGTGCCAGGACTAATTGTGAGGCCTGATAGTACAGAGGAGTTTTATTGCTGCGGTTCCCTGAATTATGTTGTCACAGCAGCTGTGTCAGCAGATTTCAATTACCACACCCCAGCTTTAGTCCTTCGATGTCACTTTTGTTGGAATCCAAGACTTACTTATTGATCCTATTATACATAAAAGAGGTGGTTTTTTTTGCTGTTGTTCTTTGTCTTGTTGCATTGCTGCAGTGTAGTCTTGTGCCAAAAATATTGGTAGCTCTGCAAGGAAAAGCTTTACATTATGTATGTGCGGATCTCAAAGGTACAAACTAGGAAGGCTACCCCCCTCTCCTTTCAGGATGTTCAAACAATATGCCATGCAGAATTTGCTATCACTTTACTGGTTATTTTCTTGAGCTCTGATGCAGTAGGAACCACCAGCTCTGTATGCAGTTTGTAAAACCTATTTGACCATTGTCTCACACTTGAGATCTCCTTGCCCTGCAGAGTTGTATTTCTGCAGGCATGGCCTAGCAGAGCAATTCCCAAACTTACCCTGGTCACAGCACCCTTAGTGTTACAGGAATTCTGTCACAGCGCCCTATCCCAGTGGCGCTGCACTATGGGAGGACGAGACATCTGCCAGCACACCCCTGAGATTGCGCAGTATCGCACGAGATCACATGAAATCTTGTGCAGAATTATTTCACCCACAGTCTCAGCCTGGCCAAGATGGCCACACATGGGAGAGCCCATGCCCCCTTGAGTTAGCTGGATCACACAGTTTGGGAACCACTGGCCTAGCAATGATGATACTCTGTTGTTGCCTGTTGATGAATTGTATTGAAAACCCCAGTTCCTATGGCAGACACAGCTCTGCATGAACAGCCTGTTTCAGAAAAGAGGACAGATCTGACAAACAAACAAAAAAATCCAGGACTGTATTTCAGCAAGTTGTATCAAAGAGTCTCAACAAGAAATGGCATTAAGAAAAAGCATAAAATGTTTCTGTACAATGCAATACAGTAATTGCTAAGAGTGGTGAACTGGACGTGGATATACCACTAAGGAGTTGTTCAGAAGCACCAAAGTGTAGTTGGGCATTACATGAATGGACACCAAAGAGCTTTGAATGCATTCCTTCCCTCTCTTCTCAGAATGGCCAAACTGTAATTTGTGCTTCCTTCAAACAAGGATGACAAAGCAGGAGGGAATTGCCACCCACAGTGGGATCAGGGTGCCTGAGGCTTCTTGGTACTTTTTTTAACATAACCATGGTCTGGCACTGTATCTGAACAATCCCTAAGTATTACCTAGTTCTGGTCTTAGTAAGACTCTCTGTGGCATTCTAGAAAGTTCGTTGTAAAAATAATGAACTTTGCCTCACAAGCTGACACTTCAAAAAGGGAAAGAGTAGGAGTAAACAGGAGAGACCAGAGCGCTCTGACAAAAGTATATTATGTTTTCATCTCTTATGGCAATTGATCAGTCAGCCCCAAAATAGCCCATCTACGAGTCTAGCTAGTGTAGCATAGTGGCTAAGAAACTGAGCTGTGAATTGGGATGAATTGGATCAAATCTCGCCTCTGCCAAGAACGTGCTAGGTGGTCTTGGACAACTCATGCCCTTGCAGCCTTGGCTCCCCAGCTGCAAATGTGGGGAAATAATGGTTGCTTCCTTTGCAAGACTGTTGTAAGAACATCATAAAGATAAAATGAATGTGCAAAGCATTTTACAAAGTGCTCTGTATAAATGCTAAGTATTAATATCGCTTTGTAAAGTTTCATTAGTGTGGTAGAATAAGCTGCAGTAGAGACAAAAACCTACATTGTGAATTTGCCTGGCCATTAGAAACAAAACACATCCTAAAAGCAAGGTGTTTGGTTAGAGCAAACTTTTTGTTGTTGACGTAGGTGTTACGAACAGCTTGAGCCAAAGAGATTTGGGGTGGGCTGACATTTTTACTTTTTGCTTTGAATATCAATGAGGAGAAGGAACCAGACTCCCTCTGGTTCTCATTATTTTGCGAGTTCGGATGAAGCGCAGAACAGGTTGTCAACCATGCTTGTGATGTGCAGCCAAGTTTGCTCTGCAATAAGTTGAGAGAAAATGCAACCACCTCCTGGATGCCTGGTTGCCAGTTTGCTGGACCGGCATTGCAAAATGGAGCCTGAGCACTCTTGCGTTCAGATGCTCTGTGGGCACGGCCAGATACATGATGAATGCGGACTTGCCTCTGAAAATGGTCACCCCAAGGATCAGGTTCTCTCTCCCATTATGTAGATTTGGAAACATGTGCTATGATGATGTCCTATTCTTTTCTTCCTCCCCCTCGCCTCAGTTAGCAGCTAAAAGTGTGGAGCACCATTCCACCCTTCTGTAATTGCTACACATTATCAATAAGGGGGGGAGACTTAACATGAGGTTGCTGTTTTCAGCATGGCATGTACCCAGTGTGTGCCATTTCTAAATCTGCTCTTGTAAGAATGTGTTAAAAGGTAAGTATTCATTGTGAGATATCTGTACCACAGTCAACGTCGAGGCAACCGTGTTTGTCGCACAGGGTGGTGACTCCTGGTGTTGCCTGCCAAGCATGTAAATATATAAGTAATTGATGGTGACTTGATGACATCACTGCCAGTTACTTCCGGGTTGCAATCTGGTGACTCAGATAGTGTAGAGCAGCAAGAAAGTGATGAGTCAGTGGCTTGGCTGAGTGGCTGATCCATATTCTCATGTCTGAAGAAACACTTGGAGGCGGTGTAGAGTGCAATCTTACTGTGTTATCCCCCCTTTCTTACCAAAGAAGAAGTGGGGGCACTGGGATCACACCTGCTTCCATCTCTAAATGTTTGAAGAAACAGAGAAGGCTGCCGCCTCTATTTCTTCAAACACTTAGAGATGGTGGTGGGTGCGATCCATCATCTTGGCTGGCCTTGCGGTGGCTTCCCCTCGTGTGACAGTCCAAGATGGTTCTCGGAGCAGACGGCCCTCTGCTAGCTAAGTCATAGACCAGAGTTTAAATCAAGCTAAGAGATTTATTTTTTTTACGAGAATGAAAACATATCTGACCATGGTTTCGATTTTGTTCTTCTTTTTCTTATGAATAGTTCTACTCTGGGCACCGATCTCCTCACATTCCATATAGGTTATTGCACCTGGTATGGACGCATGCACGGCATTTAGCAGGGTACGAGCAACAGGACGCGCACGAATTCCTCATTGCTGCATTAGATGTGCTACATCGACACTGCAAAGGTGAGGCTTTCCTGTCCTGAACGTCTTTATCCACAGAGGTATTTTCTTAAACAAGATAATTCCAGCATTAATCAAGTTTCTTTCTCTTCCAGTATATCAAAACATTTTTTGGTTATGCTTTCATTTTAGGTACACATAAAGGGTTTGTCTTTGGTCTCTCCACTTTCTTACCAATGTTGAAACGTCTAGCTTAAATTTCAGGTGACAATCTGTTTATACTGAGGATGTGCTTGACCACTAGGTATGGTTGCTTGTGCCAGGAAGGAGGGTTGGGTCTAAATAAGTGAAGTGTTTCCTGCTTCTCAAGATAAGATACTGTGTGCATTAGTTAGAAAATAGTTCACACAAAGTGAGCAAACGAAGACTGAGCTAAGTCACTCTGATTGGATAGCATTTACCTAAATGCCTTGCATGTTGGCATCCTTCAGTCTCGGAAGACCATGGTGTCACGCTCTGAATGGTGGCTCTGGAACAGAGTGTCCTCTCCAGTGCGCGAAGCCTGGGTAAAGTAGGTATGGAGGATAGGCTGTTACCCAAGCAGCAAATCCCCCCTCTCCACGTCGCTGAAATGGTCCAATGGAAAGGCAGAAGCCGATACGGTTGGTTCCAGCGGCGTCGCAGGAGTTGCCAGAACATGACTGTGTTCAGCCATGAACTGAACTCAGGGACTCCGGCTGCGGATTTTGCCTCGAGGTTGACTCCTGAAGCCTTTTCCATAACTGGATGTAGCCACAAGGCAGTGGAGGTTTGGGATCAGAGTTTTCCTTCTCTTGGATGAGCTGCCTTCCCAGGCTGACGAGTCCCATCTACCCGTTGGCTGTTCAGTCGCCTCTTACGACAAGTACAGCCAAACCGAGGGCCTGTTCTTATCCCCAGCCCCCAGGGGGAGATCTCTAAATGCCTTGGAGAGCTCAGATATGAAATGGCTGATCAATGATAAACCAGTTACTAGACCAGTGGTTCTCAAACCTTAGCACTGGTACCCGCTTTTTAGAATGACAATCTGTCAGGACCCACCTGAAGTGATGTCATAACCTAGAAGCGATGTCATGGCCAGAAATGACATCATCGAGCAGGGTAATTTTTAACACTCCCATAAGGTTGAAATCAAATCAGTTAGTAAATCCAAAGTTTTTACAAAAAGTTTAAAAAATTATTTAGAATAAAGAAGCCTCCTAAAGCTCTCCAGCAGTTTCTGATCTGTTTAAAAACAAAAATTCCCCCAACATCCCAAAAGCTACAATCTATCCACACTTACCTGTAAGTACGCCCCATTAACTATCATTGTTCAAAGAATATACATAGTAACCTGTTTAAAATACAGATCTGTAACATTTTCCCCAAAGGCAGTCACATACCATGGTAGCATCAAGTCTAATATATTAAAAATAAAATGCACATTGAAATGAATAGGAACCTACCTAATGGATCCTGACCCACAATTTGAGAAAAACCGTACTAGAGGATTGGAGAATAACACTTGTTTTTTTTTTTTAGAATAATAGCATGTGTAACAACTTGACCATCTAAAATAATTTAAAGAAATGGCCAACTCCTTTGAAAATTGGCAGGTTGAGCAGCTATTCTAACAGTAACACTTGCATTTTGCACAGAACTGTCAATAAGTTACTACCTCTGCTGGTTAGACAGCCCCCTCACCAAAACAATAAGTGAAATAGACCAATGCTGGTCATGGCTTACAGCCTGACCCAAAGATGGGTGGGTCTGTAAAGCTTTCAAAGCTGACCAGCCATGCTCAGTTTAAACCCTCCAGTTTGTTTTATGTTGAATTCATTGCTTTAGAACATGTATTAAGGGAAAATGCTGCCCTGTGTGCCCCAAAATGACAATATGGCACTCATAAGCTACTTACAAACTTTATAAAATGCTCTCTACTTTTGCCTGCACCTGCAGCAGCACAATGGCTAGAAATTCTCTTTCAGCTGCACCTTATTATTTGCTGCTGCTATTGTTTTACATATTGACAGTAGCAGGTAGGTGGTAATTTCATATTTCCTCCCAGATGTCATGGGAAGCCCTAACGAGAGGGTATTACCTCTCTGTGTGGCTGTGATCAAGCTTTCAGGAGAGTCTTTTGAGACGCCCCCCCTTCCTCACTGAGCCTAATTGACTTGGGTAATTGAAAAGGGAGCAATCTTGTCCTCCTGTGGGCAGAAATGGCTGTCGATTAGAAGTATCCAGCAGGGATATTACCTGAGGGCCAGTGGAAATGCGAAGAGGCCATTTGTTTGCATAGAAGCCAAGAGAACAAAATCTGAAGAAGAAACATTTGCTAGGTGCTGGGATTAAATCAATTTTTTTTTTTAACTTTTCACTGAAGCAAAACAAGAGCACTTAGAAATAATCAGTAGAAGTCATAATTGGGTTTTAAATTTTTTAAATAAATGAGCTTTATAAAGGGGGGGCAGTCAAAGCTGTAAGGTTATACTTTTTCTCCCTTTTGTATGTGTTTCACTCCACAACCGAATGTTAACTTTGCATGGCTTCTTGAAAGGGAACAGAGAGTCTATTGTGTGTTTTTAAGAATTTAGCGATGTGTTTCTTTAACTGTAGCCAGAGTAAGTCCCTTTTTGAAAGATGATTGGGCCATACTGACCTAGTTCACTAAGGAAAGGCCATGCAGGATTAGTATTTCAGCACTAAAAATAAATGAAGTTCTAGCCAGTCCTATGCGTTGTTAGTATTTTTTTTTTTACAACTCATAAGAAATTGCACACAAGAATGTGCCAGTTGAAGGTGCCACTCATCTTGGGGCCCTTAATTTCATCAGCGTAATGACAAATCATGCTCTGTTGCTGCACATACATCAGCCATAATGAAGGCCTTTCCTAACTGGGAGTGCGTTGCAGGATTATATTCTTTCATCTTGGAGCTGGTTTCCCCATACGTCTTAACTGAGGTTTAGAATATTTCAGAACAGATGCTAATCACAGTTAAGGCTAGCCAGGTTCTACACTTAACCAGGATTGTTAATCCTGGTAACCTTAATTTCAGTTAGTCAGTGCTGATGAATTCCTTAACCACTGTTAAGTCAAAAAAGGGAACTTCATTGAGGGCAGGGTATGTTTGGTCCTGGTCTTTTAACTGCCCCTTTTTTGTATATATGTACTAACCTGACTCTTTGGATTGGACAAGGTGAGGGGTGGAATTCAGAACATAATGTTGCCTGTTATGTAAGAACTTACCCCACTTATTGGTCATGTGAGGGTAGCCAGATTGCCTTACAGAATTTATAAAGTGTTTAAAAACAGCTCATGCCCTCTCTTCTGCTTAACCTGCTTTTAGCAGTTTTCATTCAGGCAGCACTTACGATTGCATGCATTTTGCTTGCAGAGCCTGGTTGTTTCTGTAACTACACATGGTGCTTACTGGCCCTCTTAAATGGGGTTAAGTAGTCATTTTCATTACCCACCGTGGCAACGCTGCCTGTTTTGGAAGCGGTGTTTGGATCAGGCTAAGCAAAGCCATTCTCCTGGTTTTTATAATACGAATAACAACCTTTTTAAAAACCCTTCCACACTACACGTGACATGGACTTGGTCAGAGTAAATTTTTGGATTAGTTGACATTTCACTTTGTGTTCAAGCCTCAGTGCAATTGGAACTACAGTACAGAAGTAAATTCATCATTTGCTGTTTAGTATTCTTGCCTACCACTTCTTCCTTAACTCCTTCGTTTTTCTTGAGTGTGTGTGCAGCACCCTAAGAGCCTATAAAGTTGTGTTCTACTGAATCTGGCCATTGGTCCATCCGTTCCGCTATTGTCTACTCTGTTAATAGCACTTTCAGGTCTCATCCTTGCCCAGTCTTGCAGCCTGGAAGATGCAAGGGGTTGAAATTGGACCCTCCTGCATGTAGCGCATGTACTCTAGCACTGAATTAAGGCTCCCAAGTGCACTACCTGCGCACACTGGTGGGACTCAGTCCTATCCAACTTTCCACAGTGATGCAGCCATACCAATGAGGCATGCGCTGCATCCTGCATTAGGGAGGCAGTCACTGAGGCCTGCTGAAGATGATGATAAACTTTATATCCCGCCCTTCTCCCCGAAGGGACCCAGGGCGGCTTACAACATATTAAAAACAGATTAAAAGCGTAATTTAACCGCAATTAAAAGCATATTAAAACACATTAACAGATACCCATAAAAACAGTAGTCAGATAAAAAGTCAGATAAAAAGAGCAAAATGCAGCAAATCATTGAGGAATCAGGCCTGTAAAAATACTAAAAGATATAGAAAAAATGTTTAAAAAGGCCATGAAGTCAGCAGGCTTGTTTAAACAAAAAGGTCTTCAGGCCTCGCTGAAAAGTCTCAAGAGAGGGAGCCATTCTCAAATCAAGGGGAAGGGAGTTCCATAACGTTGGTGCCACTACTGAGAAGGCCCTGTTTCTTGTCGCCGCCCCACGTACCTCCCTAGGCGGCGGCATTTGTAAAAAGGCCTTCTCTGATGACCTAAGAGGACGAGCCGGATTGTACGGAAGTAGGCAATCTCTGAGATACCCTGGCCCAGAGCAGTACAGGGCTTTAAAGCTCAAAACCAGCACCTTGAATTGGGCCCGGAAATGAATGGGCATCCAATGCAGCCCCCGGAGAAGCGGGCTGACAGTCAAACCACCTAGCTCCAGTGACCACACGGGCTGCCGCATTATGCACTAATTGCAGTTTCCAAACCGTCTTCAGGGGCAGCCCCACATAAAGAGATCTTAAAGATCTTTTATCTTTAAGATTTCTCTTTATCTCTTAAAGATAAGAGAACGGTTGTTCCCTTGCCTCAAGGCTGCATTGCGGCTACACCAGCATTGGAAGGTTGGATAGGATTTGGCTCCAAGTCATCTACAAGGGTCCCTTCTGTGTGCAGCCGCTTGAATACTTTTCGAGGTCGTTGCAACATAGTCTGTTTGCTTCCTTTTCTTCAGGTGACGATAATGGGAAGAAAGCCAACAACCCCAACCACTGTAACTGTATCATAGACCAAATTTTCACAGGTGGACTACAGTCTGACGTCACTTGTCAAGTCTGCCAGTAAGTGTCACGGATTCTCATTCCGATCAAGCTGCAAGATTTTGTCACTTTTGATGTTGGAATGGCGAGCACAGAATGCACAAGGTTACTCTGCTGATCTTTTTGGCGAGGAGCGCGAGCTTCACAGGAGTAGAGAGGGGATTTCCATGGCTGCGGCAGTCATAGATGCCTCAAATGTTTTGGTTTAGAGCAGGGTGCTTCAAACTGCAGCCCGTGGGCCAGACCAGCACCCTGTCCTTTCCCTCCCCTGCATGCTTACCGTCACGTAGGGAAGGCTGCCATTGTTGTCACCCATCCCTCCCCCCCATATTCGCTCCACCCTGCTGCTTCTGTGTTCTGCTGCTTCGGCAGGCTATGCACCAGGATTTCCTTGCAGATGCAGCAGGGTTGGAAAAACGTGGGAGGAGATAGGTGGTGACAACTGCAGCCTCCCCGACAGAACAGTAAGCTCCGGTCATGCCAGGGAGGTTGTCTGCAGTGCACAGCAGTCTCCAGTTTGGTGACCGCTGGTTTAGAGCATGGTATTTTCCCACTTTAATGTACAAGTCTTGGATGTACCCTATTTGGGTTTCCCATGTGCACTATTAAATCTATCTGGTATTTCCACTCTCTTTGAGCCAATGTGAACATAGCACTCCTGATCTCTTAACCACAGCTGGAGGATTCGGATAGGGCTGTAGGATCTTGTACTCTTGTCTTCTTGCAGCATCTTATCTTGACAGAGAATTCTCTTGCCATGCTTAACCCTGGCTGGATCTTACACTGCCATCAGCAATAATGCTTAACATGAACCAGGGTTTGTTGTGATCAGACCTGGAAGCCAGGCGTGGTTAAGGCTGCCAAAGGGAATGGACTGCAGTAAGGGATTGCAGGATCTCATAACCTGATCCATAAATGATGGCTTAAGGAATCAGGAGTGTTCTCTGCACAAGCCTGCTGTTGCTGCTTCTGGTTTTTCAAGCACAACTGTACTGCACTGATTTGAAATAGTACTCAGAAAACCCAGCGCATGCCATTTTTGCCTTGTCAGAACCTTTTTATTGACTGCATCGCAGCATGTTATTGCCTGGTAAATTACTGCATTATGACGAAGGTTCAGAACCTATTAAGGCAAGAGATGGAATTAGAAAGTAAGTCACAAGGTTTGAATCGCAACACTCAGGCGACTCGAAATAGGTAATTTCCAGCTTTGCATGTTTTGTGCACGTCTCCCGCTCCCAGCGCCTTGATATTATTGTGCTTAATGAAACCAGGGGAGTGTAAGTGGTAATATGTTCAAGGGGGTGTGACAGAGGAGAGGAAAGGACAGCCGCGACTTCCAGGGAAACTGGTACACAGTAAGAAAAACCCAGCGTGGAAAGAGAGTGTCTGTAGGCATCCCTTCAGGACAAAACAGCGATCGCTTTCTCCCACCCCCTCTGGTTTTTCAGTATGCAGTGGGGGGGCATAGTTGGGTGAATCCTTATCTCAGCAGTCCATGGGGGTTCTCTCTGAATCTTCCATAGCTGAATATTGGGACTGTCTCTTCAGTCGTTGGTCTCTGCTGTAGCCATGCTATCTTCAAGTGAAGTATATCCTAAACCGTAACCCTACTCAGCCAGGTGTCTCCAGACAGGCGCTTAGTGGGTTTTAAGTTGGATGTGACAACAGTTCAGCATGCAGCTTATGCTGGATGTATTTATTTAACGTCTACCCTGCCTTTCCCTGTTAACAGGTACAAGGCGGCTTGCAATAATACCATGGTTACAAACAGTAACTGTGGAATTAAAAGGCAGCATGAACAAAGTCAGCATATAAACGCAGCAGCCTGAAAGCAGATAAGTTTCGTCCATCAAAAAATTTTGTCTGTGCTCCAGAGGCCTGGCAAAAATAAAACATCTTTAACTACTATTTTAAAAACCGGCCAGTGAGGGAGCCTGCCTGCCTCCCTGGGGAGCATTCCAGAAATATGGCACCACCTTTGGAAGTCCCTGCCACTATTGCTCAACCAGTGTGTCTCACTTAAAAGGTGAGCCCCCTTGCACAACCTCTGAGGCTAATGGAAAGGCTCCGGCAGGTTCATTCAGGAGCAAATCTCACTTTATTATCAGGCAGTCCTGTGGCCTAAACGTATTTGTTTCTAAATGGAGACTGAATGTCTAGTTTAAACTAAATGAGTTCTGGGACTCCATAGAGTGCGGTGTAGCCAAAGCTTGGGAGTGGGGGCACTTGCTGTTGTTCCAGTAGGTTGTAAATAATTGCTGTAGATTCCCCCAAATTTGAACCCCTTCATGTGTGCTCAGTCTCTTAAAGAGGTTGACACTGTAAATGTGTTGTCTGAGATGCTTCCTGTAGCCTGAGCTCCCTCTAGAGGTGAAGTACCAGTTTTGGGTCCACTTGAAGCGAGGGCTGTTTATCACATTCATTTTGGAGATGAAATTGTCACCACGAGAGGACTTTTTCATCAGGCATCCCACACAGTAGAATTGTTTCTGTGAAATTGCTGTTGTGTGTATGTACTAGAAACGCTCTTTTCTCTTTTCTCCCCAGTGGTGTTTCCACAACGATAGACCCGTTCTGGGACATCAGTTTGGACTTGCCAGGGTCCTCTACCCCATTCTGGCCTCTGAGCCCAGGGAGTGACGGCAGTGTGGTGAACGGGGAGAGCCACGTGTCGGGAACCACCACGCTTACAGACTGCTTGCGAAGGTACAGACTTTGCATTTAGCAAAGAGGAACCTTAACTTCCCTCCTGCTGTCCACAGACAAGCAGTTTGCAGGCAGACGGCCAAAGAACAGAGCGGCACCTTGGCTGCTGTGTTCCTGCTGAATCACTCTGCAGAGCAATTCAGTTCAGTTGCCGAAAGAGACCAGGACAAAATTAAGCCTGTAACGTAAGCTGCCAGGAACTGGTAGGTAGCTAAGACAAGTGTCCCCACCTGATGACTCTGGGTCAGCCTCGGCACCCACTGGGGTACGTGCACATAGCAGAAAACAGTTTTCATTTGGCACAAAACATTGCCCCTCCTGGTACCCCAGGTTGAAAGGAGAATTTAGAGCTTGATTTCTGTCCATCAAAACATTTCTGCAACGTTTATGTTATTGAACAATATAAAAAGTGTATGTTATACGTGTTGTACCCTGCACCACACTTTTGTGCAAGTTTTCATAGGAAGTAATAACTTTTAAAAACAACCTCCCTATTCTCCCCCCCCCTTCCACTCACTCAGCTAGGGATTATCTCAAGTTCAAATACTAGAAATTCACCTTGCTGTCACTGTGGATCAAGTAACTCTGAAAAGTGGCTCTGATTCTTCCATGTTATAGAAATCAATCCTGGAACAACCAAGATGCACAGCATGACGTGGGGTAGTATTTGCAAACTGCTCAGGAAACCAAACTGAAAGGTTGCCGGCTGTGTGGTGGGAGGGCAGGGGCAATGGCTTCAGCATGTCAGCAGAACAGCTAAGCAAAGCAGTCAAAGTGCCACTCCCCAAAATGTAGAATCAATTGATGGAATTTGCTGTCTTGAGGTGCTGTGACAGCCAATAATTTGGATGGGAAGTGCACCCCATACTCCTTTGAATTTCTCATGGTGGTGATTTGCCATGATGACTAAATGGAACCTCGCAGGTTCAGAAGCAGCATGCCTCTGGCTTTGCTGAGGGTCAACGGTGGAGGAGGTTGTTGGCTGCCTTGTCCTCCTTGTAGCTATTCTGGAAGCTTCTGGTTGGCCACTCTGGGAAGCAGGAGCTGGACTGGATGAACCTTTGGACTGGTCCAGCAGGGCTTTTGTGAGGTACAGAAGATCAATGCAGGGTGCTGCAGATAAGCCCACAGTGGATTTTTTGTTGTTGTTGCTAGGGGGAACATTCCATCTATGAGCCCTCATAAGCAGTCTGCAGTAATGCAATCCAGAGAAAAGTTTATCATCTCAGTGAGAAGTAGGCTTATGTTGGGGTCGTGTCTTAAGAGTTCCAGTATTGCAAAGATTGGTGTTTTCAACCATATGCCTAAGAGTATTATTATTATTAAGAATATTTATATAGTATACTGCTTTCCAACCCAAAAATTCACAAAGTGGTTTGCAAACAAAAACCATATAATTAAATGTTTCTCTGTTCCAAAGGGCCTCACAATCTAAAAAGATGCAGAAGAGACACCAGCGAACAGCCACTAAGAAAGATACTGTGCCGGGGTAAAGAGGAAAGTTGCTCTCTCTTAGCTAGAGATAAGAGGAGCACCACTTTAAAAAGTGCCTCTTTGCCCAGTTAGCAGGTTAGTTAGGAGTAGAAATGTTTAGGCTGGAATAAAAGATTGTTCTTGCATTTCTTTGTGAAGAAGCTCCAGTGAGAGAGAGAGAGAGAGAGAGAGAGAGAGAGAGAGAGAATTACCATTTTTCTGGAAAGGGGGGGGCTCCAAGAGAGAACCGTTACCCTGTGTGTTACAGGCTGATTAAACATAACAGAAATTGCGCAAAGGAGGCTGAGAACTGGGTAGCAGTTAAATAGATGCGATAACACTGAGACGCTTACAGAACGAGAAAGAGAAAATGGATGTATTGAGCTTCCATGTGTGTGTTGTCAAGGTTCTGGAATAGTGAGATCTATAAAACGCAGAAGCCCCTGTATTTGCAGGCCAATTGGTGTGGTGTGCTCATTGAAGTGGCAGCAAGTAGACGGAATTGCAGGTATATTTTGGGTTTGAAGATTGCAGTCTGAAAGGGCAGCTTAGGGTGGGATCTTGAGACCAAGCCCCATACTTCCATGCGTGTTATCCTTGTCTGCTTTTCCAGGAGCAACCATGTTCAAACACATCCCTCTATCCAACAGGGCTGGGACCTAGGAAAGCATCCTGTAGTTTGGTCATATAACAGAACAGTGGCTCAGCCAGCAGTTGCCTTTGCTTGACAATTACTGTAATCTTTGTCTTGCTTTGACAAGCAAAAAGAGCCGGGTACGCCGCCTAGGCAGAAACCCAACGTGCTGTTTTTGTGGATGACCAACTAGCAGCCTCTCTCCTGTCATGGTGGCCACATAGCGGTAAACAGTCACATTCTAAATTGAAACGTGTGGGTTTTTCTTAAGAGTTGTTCCTCTCTGCAAATGAAATCACAACTGCATTGTGGGCACAGGTCTCCACAAAGGGATTATAACCTACTTTTTATAACAGCTTGTGCAAGTGGCTGTGCTATCAGCCCCCTCCCCCCCCCCCCCGGTGCTTTGTAGAATGCAGAAATACGAGCAGGGTATGAGGCTAGAAACAGTTGCATTTAAGAAACAGTGGACTTGAGAAGTGAGCCAACATTTGCTAAGAAACTCTATGCAAGAAACCTTTGAAAACATGAAATAAAAACTCTTTATGCAGTAGAGAGGTGTTTGCCTGTGCTGTACATCCACATTTACTTAAAATGTTTTGCAGGTTTACAAGGCCAGAACATCTAGGAAGCAGTGCCAAAATCAAATGTAGCGGTTGCCATAGCTACCAGGAATCTACCAAACAACTCACTATGAAGAAATTACCCATTGTGGCCTGTTTTCATCTCAAAGTAAGTTATCAAATCGCTGTTTGGATTTGCAGAGGTAGATCCTGCCCTGTAGGCTTTCAGAGCATTGGGGGATCTGGGGCTTCGAGGCTAGGATCAGGCTTACCCAGAACTGTGCATACTGAGGGCCCAGAACCCTCTTCAGAAACAGGAGGGACTAGCTTTTTGCAGTGTCATTCCATCTGATAGGTAAGCAGTATGTGGTCTCTGGGGTGCTTGGCCTAGGCTGTCCAGAGACCTAGTTAGAATTTGGCATGCACTATCACCATCGGATTCACCCCTTTCCTTAGCCTCCTTGCCCTCATATGCCACCTCTTTGCCCCTGTTCTGCCCCCCCCCTCGCCTCTCCTGGTAGGCGGTAGGAGAGCCGATGACATGGTCAGGAAGGTGCTAGCCTTCCCACTGGTGTCCTGGCAGAGCACTACTGTGCGCATTGCTGGAGAGCACGTTCTGTCAGCACTCACAGCCCGTAGGATTGGGCTGTGAGTTACTTAAAGCTTAACTAATATCAAATTCATTGACAAGGGCATGTTCTTCTGCTGCTGGTGCTGTGAACAAGAACAGAACGTTTAGTCTGTGGGATTTCTGTGTTGTGTGTTTAGCACCCTGATCTGTTGCTAAGGAATTGTTATGCTGCTGTAAGCTGAGAACAATTAAACGAGAGCGTAAATAGGGCAGGAGTTCAAAGAAATGGAAGAGATGCCATTGTCATAAGGAGCAGTTCATTCATATTTGGCTTCTGGTTCTCATCCTTCAGCAGTGTTCCGTTGAAATGACGGCGAAAGGATGACATTTAGCACACTCTCCACTCTCAGAAATAAATCTCTTCCCTCTTTCCCCTTCAGTTTGTTTCTTGTCAGGATATGGCATTTCTCTAGGGGTTTCGGTTCACCCTGTTGAGTTGGCCTTTTGTTTTATACCTTGCTCTTTTCTCATACTAAAAGTGAGTGTTTATTATCAACCAGCATAGATCCAGTGGGGAGAATGGGCACCCTGGGTTAAAATCTGGATGCTGCCATAGATCAAAGGCTACCTCCTTGTGAAGGATTAATATTTATAAAGGGAAAAGTATGTACATCGATGTGTGAATGGCAGAGCAACTGCTTGTTCTGTTCCTTTGCTGCGCATCAGAAGGCTGAAGCGGCTGTTGTCTGCCCTGGTGTGCATATCTAGAAAGAGAGAGCTGTCCATTTGCTCTGCAGTAAATGACTTCTCTCCGGGGCTTGCTGAGAAAATGGGTGAAACTTTGTTTGCGAGACTCTTTGCCAACTGTGGAATTGTATAAATGATAGTTTAGAATGATTCATCCTGGTCTGATGACAGAGTGCTTAACTGAGTGATTGGTTCTGTCAGCTCTTGTGATGCGGGCTGAGCCTTGAAGTTGGGACCATTGGTTCCCACTCAGCTCTGTGTATGGTGGTGGGGAGCACCATTGCATCCACTCAGGAATGGTGGTGGGATGTGGTGGCAGGCTGCATTGCCCCTGGACCGACCTCTTGGGAATCTGGGGGAGTAGGAATTGGACCCCTTATGGGGCTTGCTTGCCTCATGCACTTAGAGCCCAGGAAATCAGCAGGTGTTGTTAGTTGTTGTAGTTACGTAGCAGTTGCTGCTTCAGCCCAAGGGTTATACGTGTGCCTTAGCTGTTTATATGTTGCAGATCTGTGCTGATCAATAAATTGTGGTCCATGTTTTAACCCAGTTAGTGGTGCCTTGTTGCTCATTTACAAGTTGTGGGTGTTAATGTGCTGTCGCCAATCCTACTGGAAATAGGAAGTTGTCCCACAGACATGGTCCAACCGTGTATAAAACATGCTCAATCACTTGTTCCCATGTATTTCATTACCGTAGTCCTGTTAAGGAGTTCTAATGTCCTTTTATCCTACCTGAATCTACCAATGAGATGTGTTTTTGCTCCAAGGATATCTAAACCTTTTCTCTACAAGAACTACCTGTTTTCTTTTCTATAGCGGTTTGAACACTCTGCCAAACTAAGGCGAAAGATCACTACGTATGTTTCTTTTCCGCTGGAGCTGGACATGACACCTTTTATGGCCTCCAGGTACGTACAATGGTCTGCTCTTGCCAGAAGCCATTCTGGGATAGAGCATTGTTTAAAAAGATGGTCCTGTGGGACAGCGCACGCACGCACGCACACATACAGAGAGAGAGAGAGAGAGAGACAGAAGCAATTTAGCTTTCTGGATGGAAAGCAGTTTCAAAATGATCTGGCAGCAGGGTTTTTTTTCCAGTGCCTAAACCAAGTTGGTTTCTAAATTTGGGTAATCAGAAGTATTTCTGAAGTGAGACTAACCCAGCCCCCACATCTTACGGCACAAATTTCATTCAGGTAATTTTAAGTATTACGCATCTCGGTAAAGCAGCTACCACGTTTTCCAGACTCACAAAGAGAGTCTGGTCCAACAAGAAGCTGACGGAACATACCAAGATCCAGGTCTACAGAGCTTGCGTCCTGAGTACACTTCTGTACTGCAGCGAGTCATGGACTCTTCACTCACAACAGGAGAGGAAACTGAACGCTTTCCACGTGCGCTGCCTCTGACGCATTCTCGGCATCACCTGGCAGGACAAAGTTCCAAACAACACAGTCCTGGAACGTGCTGGAATCCCTTGCGTGTATGCACTACTGAAACAGAGACGCCTGCGTTGTCTCGGTCATGTCGTGAGAATGGATGATGGCCGGATCCCAAAGGATCTCCTCTATGAAGAACTCGTGCAAGGAAAGCGCCCTACGGGTAGACCACAGCTGCGATACAAGGACATCTGCAAGAGGGATCTGAAGGCCTTAGGGATGGACCTCAACAAGTGGGAAACCCTGGCCTCTGAGCGGCCCGCTTGGAGGCAGGCTGTGCAACATGGCCTTTCCCAGTTTGAAGAGACACTTGGCCAACAGTCTGAGGCTAAGAGGCAAAGAAGGAAGGCCCATAGCCAGGGAGACAGGCCAGGGACAGACTACACTTGCTCCCAGTGTGGAAGGGATTGTCACTCCCAAATCGGCCTTTTCAGCCACACTAGACGCTGTTCCAGAACCACCTTTCAGAGCGCGATACCATAGTCTTTCGAGACTGAAGGTTGCCAACCACCATTTTTAAGTATTGCCTGCACATTTGTGCATGACAAGTTCTTGGTTTAACTTGAGTGCTGATGATCAGAGAGATGTTTTCTCAGTTTGGATGAGTCTGTTTGCCAAGAGGAGGAATAGCAAACAAATACACATCAAGCAAACAAACAATCCAGGAGTCCATCTGTACGATCTGAGACTTCTCCCCTGGAGACTCACTTTCACATTAAGTAGTGGTAGCAAATGCAGAAAATGCATAAAAATTCAAGGCTTTGAGCAGAGTTGCCAAAGCATCAAGCTACACTTGCCCATAGGAAGTGAAAGTTTGAAACATTTAGTCACAACTCACATTTGACTCGAGAGCAAAACAAATACCTTTGAAGTCTCACGTTTGTAGTCGTGTCCTACAGAAAGCGGGAGATATGCTTTAAAACTATCCAGGTTTTGAAACTTCAGAAGGTCAATATGAAACTCATTCTTATTCCTCCTGCTCTTTGCAGATGAATTTTCTGTGTCCACAATAGGTGGGTATTTAATTTTAAAAGAGTTTCAGAAATAACACGGCTATACTCGGCTTCTAGATTTGGGCTTTTTCATGTTCACCGGGAAATCAGCAGTCATTTTCAACAACCTGTGAAATTGAGAGTAATCCAATTGCTGTGGTCAAAAACATCAAGCATTTTAATAGGCGAAAAGCAAGAGTAGTCCAGTAGTGTAAAGAAGGATAATGCAATTAAGATTTTTTTTTTCCCAGTGAAGAATGGGATTAATTTTCTTTTTCCTTTCGGCTTCAGGATTTATGTAAAAGGGTTCCTTAGTCCTTAGATCGTTATGAAATCTGTCATGGATGATCTCAACACAAAAGGCCTCCCGGGGTTCAATTCTTTGACAAAACATCAAATACAGGGCATCATTGTGATTGGGGTGATGGGCAGAAACTATTGGAATGAGTGTAGCTACCCATTGGCCACCTTGCTGCAGTGCTTTTGCCCATCACCACTTAAATAAGTGTAATATGTCAAAGCTATATTTTCTTCCTTTTTATAGCATGGTTTCCAGCCATGCTATAAAAATACAGTCAAGTTATGTTATATGAAACCACCTGGGGGGGCCTGTTGAAGCCTATCTTCATTCTGTGTGTGTTGTGATCATTTTTTAAAATACCTAAATAGTCCTCCATGGGTCTCCCCAACTTTGTCCCTTTATATTTTAGAGTTTTAATTAATTGTGAATTGTCTTGAATTCCTTAGCAACCAGGAGAAAGGCGGGATACAAATATTTTTTTAAAAAATATGGGTTTTTTAGTTCATTAGGAAGCTGCCTTTTATTGAGTCAGACTCTTCAGTCATCAAGCTCAGCACTGTAAACTCTGACTAGGAGCGGGCAGGTTTTCAGCCCCTCCTGGAGTTGCTGGGAATTGAACCTGGGGCCTTCTGCGTACAGAGCAGGTCCTCTGCCAGCAGCAACAGTCCTTCCCTGTAGATTTGATTCTGAGTGGCTGGGGTTGCTATCTGCAAGGAAGCAGATTCCGCTCCCATGCCAGTGTGGTATTTTCTTCCGCATAGCTTGTGAGAGCCAAAGGGCAGGGTATAAATGCATGCAATTAAAATAACAGAATGCTTCATGCTCATCCCTCTAGGGCAGTGGTTCTCAAACTGTGGGGTCCAGGACCCACCAGTGGGTTATGATCTACTTTTTGGTGGGTCGCAAAACTAACAGGGAAGATATGTGCAACAAGGGTAAAACAAGCTGCTACTTGGGGGGGGGGGGGAGCACAGCTACCCAATCACCGTTATAGCCACACCCCGTGGCATTTAGAAATTGGGCAGCAGCCTCTAGGGCCTCTGAATGTTTGCGAACCACTGCTGTAGGGTAGTAGTAAAAATGCAGCGCCCCAGCCTTGACAGCATCCCTCGGAGAGGATGACTTAACAGAAAAGCGCCATGTGTCCACGCTTGGAATATGTAGACATGCGCTGCACACGTGTACACACCCAGCCCCAGCTCCTTCACCTTCCAGAGTCTTTGCGCTTCAGAAACTCTGTCTCTCACATCCCACCTGTCATGCCAACAGGGATTTTATGAGTAAAGGCCAAGTGCAGGTTGCAACACGCCTCTATTTTGCTAGTTCTGTTGATAGGAGGGTGGGTGACCGTCACTCTTGAATCTCTGCTTAAATGAAGATTTTTTCATGCTGGGAAACATCTTGAGGAACATAAGTGAGGAGCTTTTAACCCTTGTTAAATTTACACCTTTTAGAAATGCAAATTACCTTTTAAAAAAACCGACTTGATGTTTGAAAACAAAAATAGCAAGAAGGGGCTCTTTGTATAACCTGTTGCCTTCTTTGTCTTTGAAATGACGCTGCATCTTTCCCTGTGTGTGTTTTGTAGTAAAGAGAGCAGGATGAATGGGCAGTACCAGCAGCCTGCGGATACTCTAAACAATGATAATAAGTAAGTGGCTCTCTTTGTTGGGGAGGGTGGGCTCAAGCGGAGTAGAAACCTGTTCTGTGTCCTGCAGAGCTCAGCTTGTGTGTAGATACTGGTGGTCATTTTGTGGGGGGAGCTGCATCATTGACCAGCCTTGAAAACAGTGGTCCAGGAGCCAGGTGGGGGTAGCAGCTCAGCCAGCAGTGTGTTCCTCCCCCTCCCCTCCACGACCAGTTGCTAACCTCTTCCTCTTGCAGGCTTCGGCAGGTAATGTCCTCGTGCGCTGTGCCTACCTGCTAGCCCTATTGCAGCACCTTCAAATACTAGGACTGACCCTGGCAGCTCTCAGAGAGCTGTGAGTATAGCTGTGAACTCAGCTAGCAGGGGTGATAGAGGACTGACACAGTGGGAGGCAGGGCAGAATAGGCAGGTGACAGCAGAAGATGGAGGCAACTGCAGGTGAGAAGGTCGAGTGGTCGCATTCTGCTTTCTCTCTGCTAAATGAAGCTCGTCTTGTGTGTTCACCTGGGTATATATGTTTTACTCATTTTAATTCCACACTTATGATACAGGAAGGAGATGAAAGCCCTCGGTTTAGGGATGTGGGGAAGACCAAGGCTGTTAAGTGCTCCCATAATAGAGTGCTGACAGCGACCTGGGTCAGTTGTAATGGGAAACCATTACTTGGCTTAGTGGTATGTGAAGCCCTGTGACTCACAGGCTTCTTCCTGCCCCCCTCTCTTTGTGTGCAAGCAAGAGAGACAAAGAGCTTTTGTTTTGGGTTTTAAAATCCTGTGTTAACTAATGATCTCTGATAACTTGGCTCGCTTCAGACCATAGTTAGGGAAACCAAACCAGGATCGGACTATGGGTAACTGGCTTTTGAAATAAACTACGTTTCTTTGAGTTTACATGTAACATGAACTATGGTTTTGTTCAGAGCAAAAGTGCTTTTTTTCTCTCTGCTCCTCATGCAAGCCTGTGGCTCTCAAAGGTAGCCAGAGGGCCAGTATACCTGATGAGTACATTCTGGAAACAAACAGGATCCAATGGCTGGCTGCCAAGGCACAATCAGGCAAGCAGAAGACTGATCCCCCCCAGCCCAGAAGATTGCCATGGCGGGAGGGGAGGATGTGAAACCCTGCAAAAGGGCAAATAGATGAGTCTGACAAGCAGCTTGATCTTCAGTAGATTGTTTACTTGGATTGAGGAACCAGACTAGAGTCTTCAGGTTCAGTCAAAAATCTCTTGGGCCCTCCTGTCACCTCTTCCTAAATGGTGGCACTGGTGACCAAGAGCAGACCAGCAGCTCCCTCTTCTGGCAAACAGCTGCAGTAGTGTCAAAAATCAGGGGGTTCTGTCCAGCTGTTGGAGCCCACTGTCAAAGCCCTCCAGCACTCTTAACAGGTGATGCTAATGGCCGCCATGTGCTGTCTTACGAGCTTCTCTGAGCTATTTTGTTGATCAGAGGTAGGAGATCAGGTGCTGGGCTCCGTGGACTTCGTTTGGATTTTAGCATCCTTTGGTTTTTTAGTTCAGCTATTCTCAACCTTTTTTTAACTCCCCTTATGAGCTGTTCCCTAGTTTCCACTCTCCCCCCCCCCATCAAACAAGGATACCACGTGAACAGATAAACATAAAATCATTTATTTTGGTTTTCAGTCGGTCACCCCCTTCAGATGTGCCAGGGCACCCCAAGGGACCATATGGCTGCCATTGAGAAATGGCTGATCAAGTCTGAGCCGCTGCCATTGGGCAAGACATGATGTTTTCTTAAAAGGAAAGGCTTTGAGACTTGCATTTCCCAGGCTAAATTTAATCCTCTAGCACCTGTCATATCGTGGACTTAATCTTTTTCTTTTTAATAATTATTTTCATAACTTTTGGTTTTAAAACATTAACAATGGTAAAACATAGCATGTAGAGCCACAAATGACCAGGTGGACTTGAGTGGACATTTCATTCAAGTGGTTGAATTTTCTGTTGACCTACTGACTTTGTCTTCCTGCCAGGTATTCCTTGTTCGCAGTAGTTAATCACCAAGGAACCCTTGAGAGTGGGCACTATACCAGCTTCATTCGGCAACACAAGGACCAGTGGTTCAAATGTGACGATGCCATCATCACCAAGGCTAGCATTAAGGATGTACTAGACAGCGAAGGGTACGTCTTGAGCAGAACAGAGACAGAGAGCATCCTGACCACTCATCAGAATGCCGTCCTCATCATTTGCTCTTCAGGCTTCACGATGATGGTGTAATGTAAAATGCAACCAGGTCTAGGCCAGCAGAACTTCGAATAAGGTTCTAGCCTGCCCCCCTCCATTTACTGAGGCTGAAACGTTACAAATATATAGTAAAAGCTATTGGTGCTGATGTGTAAAGCAAATGTAAACTCAGAAAGGGCAGTCAGTAGGTATTCAAGCATCTTCATGTTATACTGGTTCCCTCGGTGTAAACATTTCCTCTGTAAGAATGTTGGTGGGGAATTCTGTTTAAATCTGGAATTGCATCCACTTGGGCAGTGTTCTTCTACCTTGGGGTCAGGACCCCAGTGGAGACGCAAAGCCTCAGGTGTGGGGTCGCAGCAGCTTATGGGAACAAAAACGGTTGAATACCGTTGAATAGAGCATCACCTGCTCAGGTTCTTAGAATTGTGCTAAAATGGCTTTCACTAGTGCCAGGCTTCCTGGTCATTTTTTCAACTCTCTCTAACAAAAATATTTGGCTGCAGTGAACAGTGCTGGGAGGGCATGATGAGGTGGGGAGTGGGCAGTGATGGGGGTGAGATGGGTAGATAAGGTCCTGGGAGGGGCAGGATTGACAGTGGGTTCCCAGTCTCTGTTTTATTTATTTCTACTTAATTTATTGGGATCGTGGCACAAAAGAGGTTTAAGACCTGACTTGGGCATTCCTAGCTCTGTCTTCTGGTGGCAAGAAGGTGAAGCCTTTCTTGTTTAACTCCGTGATTGTTAAAAGGGAAGGTGGGCTGAATTAAACAAAACAACAGAAACTAGTGTAAACTCATTTAAAACTCAGAACACTACTAACGCAGAAATGGTGGGCTCTGCTGAGGGCCCAGGGTCCTTGCACTTTGCACACTTTTAAAAGTTTACCTGTACAGGTGTGAGGGGGAAGTGTGTCTCCCAGTACCAATTCAAAGAAAAGTGCGTTTGCCACTAAAACACTGCTGTAGACTAGCGTGGGCTGAGGCTGAAGCTCCTTGCGTGGATCGGAAACCTGATTTTTCAGACAATTAGCTATCCGAGTGCCCCCTGCTGGGTTATCCCCACCGTTCTTGCAGCGTCAGGCCAGTCCTTTAGGTCGTCTTCCCCTGGCAGTGTTTTAGCCCAAGCTCTGCTTTAGCTTTCAAGCATTAATCAGTCAAGGACGGTTCAGAATAGATGGGCACATACCATGATGAGTCATTGGCTTTAAATTATTTAGAGTGTCACAACATGGCCGTGAAAGAGCTAGCAAACACCTCCCCAGAATCGTTCCAGCCTCATAAGAAAGAATCCTGCTTTTTAAGCTTGGCTGTTTGCACCAGATGGGAATGTAGATCAGTTGCAGAAGTTAAGCAGCATCGAAATAGCTCCTTTTCTTCTTCTTCTTTTGATCTTTGTGTGTTTGCAGATATTTGCTGTTCTATCACAAACAGTTCCTGGAGTACGAGTAGCCTTATCCGCCGCTTGAGTGTGAAGTAAAAGGAAGCAAAATGAACAGCAGCCTTCTGAAAAGACACACAAACCTACCTGAAATGAAGACACCCATTCGACACCTAGCACTGAGCTGCGACAGGACCTGCTTGCTGCTGGCTCACGGCCTGGGAGAGTAAGAAACGAACAATGTCCACTGTGTATGCAGTCCTGCAAGGACAGAAGAGGAGGAAAAATGTAAAAGGAGGCTACAGTCAGTGACTTTTGAGAGGAAATATAGTAACGCAAAAGATTGCTCTGGATGGGGAAACTGGGAGCAGAGGAGTCCGGGTGCTGCCACATCTCCCCACGTTCCTCCGAAAAATGTGTGTGTGGGAAGGCCGGAGGGTGTAACTCTCATCTCCATAAGCATCTTCTCCATTGGTGCTTCAGCTCCAACTGACCAATCATACAACAGTTATAGTTTAAAAAAAGGAAAAAAAAAGAAATTCAAGCCCATTCTTTTTTTTTTTTTTAAATACCCACGGGGCTGAAAGCAGTACAAATGGAGGAGAAATCGAGACAACGCAACGAAATGGACTTTGCAAGTACCTTTTTATTTGTGAATTTTAGTTATTAAATAAATACAGTATGAAATTATTAGGCTCTTTGTTTCTCGGCAAGCGTTTTAAGACGTCTGGATTTGTGGGACTGAAGCCGTGATTCTGAGCGAGGGGTCTCGGCTTGCCTCTTCTGGCAGCTGTTGCTGCTGCTGTTGTACAGGTAGCTCCGGATACCTTGGGACTGCTCGTCAAAAGCGTCTGCTCAGAGTCATTTTCTGTTTGAGCCCCTCGTATTTTTTTTTCTATAAATAGCTATTTTCTTAATTTCCCCCTCCCTTTGTTCACCCTTTTTTCTCCACAAGAATGGAATTCATAACTGCAACCATCAGTAAAATGAATGAATTGGCGTGTTTATACTGTAAAAGTGGTCTTGATTGTTTTATTTTTTGAAAAAAAGAATTACTGTGAATAAGCCTGATTTCTCTGTCTCTATGGGTGGTGCTGTTTGCTGGGGGTGGTTTCTTCCCACCCTTCCTCTCCAAAGAAATATCATATGAGATACTTGGAATTGGGGGGAAAAAAATCTGCCATCTGCTAACTGTGGCAACTGGGTGCCATTGTTGCAATTAATTTTCAACTGTTGGGCACCTCTGCCTTAACACCAGACACTAAAGTAAACAGAACATTTACCACTTGTTCTGCTTTTATTAGTCCCTTATCTCTCCAATATATGTATATAAATGGTCTCCTACATCACTCCTGTTCTGTATACAAAGCCCAACTCTCAGCTGTGCCACAAGCTTTTGGAAGCTTGTGCTTTGTCACAAATGTGTTTTTATGTTCCTTTCCCCCTCCTACTCCCCCCTCCTTGCTGTCTAGACACTGGCTGGGAGTCCACATGGGCTGTATATTTTATAAACGAGAGGCGGGGCCATGTTTGACTTGCAGCTTATGGGGAAAAGGATTACTTGCCTTCTAAACACTTCAGAATGTGCATTGTTCTTTAAGAAAAGAGAAGAAAATGTGTACACAATAACAATATTTGGTTTTTGTAACCCGTTTTCTATTTACAACCAGTTCTAGCATTTTGTTGTTGAATGGGCCGTTACGAAATTTATGCTAGAGAGTGCCAGCTGTCTTTCTGTTACATTTTTTGTAGCTAGTTCTATCTCAAAGGATATGCCCTTCTTCTAAACATCTTAATCCCATAACTTCTGCAAGTCCTTATTTGTATTTTAAACACCCTCTCAGACATTTTGAGAAAGTTTCTGCGATTGAGCAGTCTCTTAAAACATGAAGAGCTGGTGTTCTGTGGGTCCAGGCAGACATAAACTCTTTCTGTGTGCAGAGGGGGGAAGGTAGAAGATCTGCCTTTCATTTGCTCTGCATTCTACTCAAAATGGGATCCTGTTGTGCACGGTAAACCACATGGGTGAGGAGAACAGGACTTTTGTCTCACCTTGGTATATGCAAAGCCCTGCATTTGTGGCTATGGGTGCAATTTGGGTGGGTTCAGCCAAAATACAGATACTTGGCTTCTGTGCTCAGTTTCACCTGACCATTAACTTCAGGTCTGTGCTGGCAAACTCTAGCTTGCAGTGGAGATAAAAGGAATGGCACAAAGGCAACTTATATCCATAGAAATCAAGCATGGTTAAAAGCTTGCTGCCTAAGTGCGCTCTGGAAATTCTGTTTCTTCCTGATATAGAAACCCATATTTTTCAAACAGATTATGGTAAACTGGAATGCAGGGATTCTCTGAGGAAAGGCAGGAGGGCGTTCAATATTCTTTAGTATATTTCATCCCCGCCCAGGAGGCAGGGTCAGCTGCTGATTGGTTCCTCATTAGGAAAGATCCCCATATTCCTCAGATCAGCCTTGCCTGCCACAGTGATTTTCTGTGTCTGGCTAGGAAATGTGTTTGACGCCTTCATTCCTTTGGCTGCTTCCTTATCTGTCCTTTTCTCCCTATTCCTGCAGCTGTTAAGGTACAGAAGGACCTATTTGCCATGTGAGTTCACCCTGTGGGCCTACTGGCTGCAGGAGGGAAGGTTGGGGTAAGAGATTCTCCTTGGGAACCCCTCCTCCCTTGTGCTTGCCTTGGGAAGCAGACCGTGACAATTTGTCTGCACTCACGGCTTGCTTTTTTTACTGGGCAGGGACAGGGAGGAATAGCAACCATCTTGTCCCTCCTCTGTTTCTCCTGGCAACAAAGAGGAGGGGGAGACTTTCCCCTTTCCCAAGGGGCCTGGGCAGCCCACATGACACTGCTGTTCCCCATGCCAGAGGTCAGAAGGAGGTCATCCCTAAGTTCAGGTCACGGTTGGTCTTCACTATCCAAGCCATAACCTCTGGCAGTGCAACTGTCTCTGGCAAGAGCAAAGACCATGAATTGTGCTGGTTGTTTCCTCAGCCAGGCCATGGTTCAGCAAACAATAGCTCATGCCTTCGTTTGGTGCCAAAGTCTTTCTCCTGCTGCCTGGCAGGTCTCCAACACCTGAGGTGAGCATGAGCAGAGGCTCTGACTCTGCCCCCAAATGCCTCCTGGCCAAACCTTATCCTCAGGGCTGGGTTTGGCCAAGAAGCAGTCTGTGTCATTTTTGTATCCAAAAACACAGAAGGTAGGCAAACGGGGAGTGTTCTCCAGGCCAGGAGCTCAGGAGTGGAGCACACTGCCATGGGTTTCTCAGGGTCTAGATTGACAGCTGCTGAGCATCTGGCGCCTGGAGTGGGTCCGAAGTAATGCCTCGTGGACATCCAAGTACAAGAGAAGCACCTGAGGCAAATGAGGTAAGGTGTGTAGAGCAAAGCGCTAAGATGGTCAAGGCATACTGTCAGTTTTTTGAAAATTGATAAGGCACGCAGCACTGCCAGTGGAGGGGGACTCACACCCCCGATGGTCCTACGAATTAATGACCCCCCCCCAAACTCTTGTGGCACACCAATATGCTGTAGCATAGTGGCTGAAAATGGCTATTCTAGGGTGATAGCTGCTAATGGATAACCAGGTATATTGCACCACCATCTCAGGAAGTTGGGACCATCTTGTCACGGGTGATAGGCTACACCTGGGGAAGTAGGTAGGGTTCCTGTTTTCTTGATGGCATATTCTTCCTGTCATCCATGTTTTTCTGTCCTCTTACGTTTGCTGCGTTTATAATTTCATGGTTTACACTTCTATTTTATTAGTCTGGTCTGAGAAAGATGGAAGATCCCCTCCAAGGAGGAGTCTGTGACCTACTGATGAGGGGGCAGGAATATCACAAAGGATATTGAATGTCCTGGTTTTCCTCCAGAACAGGTAAGTATAGGAAGAAATCCTGTGTTTTCAAACTATTTGAAGGAGCCCCAATCTTCCTTGAAAGCTTATTGGGGACCTGTTAAGAAACTGTACACAGGTTTCCATGCAAGATGGCCTGCTCATCGCTGTCAGATTTCTCCTGCGACATACAGAAATGTGGTGGGCTACATTCTTCCTTTACATGGTGTGTTGGAGGCCTGAAAACCCATCCCAACATAAGAACATAAGAACAGCCCCACTGGATCAGGCCATAGGCCCATCTAGTCCAGCTTCCTGTATCTCACAGCGGCCCACCAAATGCCCCAGGGAGCACACCAGATAACAAGAGGTTATCCCAGTGCTGTGAGGGCATGGCCTAGGTCACAGGGGTGTCCAAAGTTTTTGGCAGGAGGGCCACATCATCTCTCTGAGACTGTCGGGGGCCAGGGAAAAAAAGAATTGATTTACATTTAAAATTTGATTAAATTTACATAAGTTTACATAAATGGATATATTAAAGATGAACTTATATGAATGAATGAAGGTCTTGCAATAGCTCAAGGCCTATAAAAGGCCTTTCACAAAGCAAGGCTGACCTTTCTTTTGCTGCCGCTGCTGCATCACAGACGTGAAACAACAAGCAGTGGAGGGAGCCCTCATCCCACAGCTCACATGAGAGGTCAAACAGTTGCCCTCACGCTGAGAGCAGTTGCTTCGGGCCAGTGTGGGCTCCAACAAATCTCTGGAGGGCCAGAGGCCCATTGGAGACGGGGGGCTCCCTGAGGGCTGCATTGAGAGGCCTCGAGGGCCGCAAGTGGCCCCAGGGCCGGGGTTTGGGCACCCCTGGCCTAGAACATGCTTCAGAATCCTCTGCAATGCACATGGTATAGATGGTAGACAACTGGATGTGGACTGTTGAACATCCCTGTCCTGATGAGTCTGGAAGAAGCAAGGATCTTGGGGGACCAGCAGCCATGCTGCAGTGTTGTCACTGAATTTGGATGTCAAAAAATCTTAGTTTTCACAGCTGGGAGTGGCCAGGCAGCATGGTTTTTTCCCTGAGTTTTAAATACCTGCAAGGTTTCTCATGCTTCTATGGTATTGCATGTGTATGATCACCCTACTGCACATCAGTGTGGTGTTTTGGCCAACTTAAAACGAACGCAGTGATTGCTGGCTGCAGCTAAGGTAGAGATCTTGAAGACCCACCCCACAGCGTGAGCTGGCTGTTGCAGTGCTGTCTTCCTGCTTCCTTTTTTAAATAATGCAGCAAAGCTTGCAGTGTGAGAGGAGTTGCCCTCTTAATACTTCCTGGCTTGGCTCTCCTGCAGCAGAAGCTCTGAAATGGAGTTCTGGCGCCCTCTTGCGGCTGAATGGCCGCAAGAGCCACAATGACTATTTTGGCTCTATTTCTGACTGCCTTCGATCCTTTTTTTTTTTTTTATAGTGAGATGTAAAATATACATTATATGTTTATTTATTTGGTCTACTAGCATGGAATTTGATGCAGTTTTTAATTCTGGTGTGCATCTTTGAGAAGTGCCACACTCACAGCGCATGTTCATTTCTGAAGGCAGGGAGGGGTGTGGAACAGAGAAATTGATTGATCTGAGATGTTGGAGTGCAGAAAGATTGGCATGAATTTTTGGCACTGATGAGTGTAGGAGCTGTCTTGAAGCTGCATATTGACAGCTGTTAAGGATCAGCTTGTGCCATAATGTACAAGTCTGTACTTATTATCTTGTTGCTACCACAGATAGCAGGGAATGATATTGCTGTACAAGGGGAGAGTCTGTTTACTACCTGCATATTGATTCTTTCAACACTGTGTTCCTTCCCTTTCAAAATCTTTTTGTGGCCATAAGGGGAGGGATCCACAGAGAGGGGAAGAGCCGTGAGGGTGATCGGAGGACTGGAAAACAAGCCCTGCATGGAGGTGTTGAGGGGACTTGGTCCGTTTAGGCTGGAGAAGGCTGAGAGGGGATATGATGGCGCTCTTCAAATACCTGAATGGCTGTCATATGGAAGAAGGAACACTTTTGTTCTCAACTGCCTCTGAGAGTAGAACCAGATCCAGTGGGTACAACCTGCACGAGAGGAGGTTCTGGCTGGACATCAAATATATAAATTCTTGACTGTCAGGGCAGTTTAGCAGTGAAACAGATTGCCAAGGGAGGTGGTGAATTCTCCCTCACTGGAGATCTTCAAGTGCAGCATCTGCTGGAGATGCTCTAGAAGGAGTTCCTGCTACAGGCAGGAGGTTGGACTAGATAACACTGTTGGTCCCTTAAAAATCTATTATTCTGTGGTCTCCAGTGGGAACTGGATGCTTCTGATTCCTGAGCTTTTGCTTGCAAGCTGTGCACTGAGAGAGCTCAGTGAAGAGGGTGAGGTCCGTCTTGGCTGTTCCTTAAGCTTTAGGGCAGTTGGGATAAGCAGAAATCTCTCTGGTTTTTCTCTTAAGCATCAGGAAAGGTTGGAGCTGGAGAGACAGACTTGTCTAGGCTTTTCACCGGCCTTAGCAAATTGGCAGAGCAGCTGTTTGTATGCAGAAGGTTCTAAATTCAATCCCTGGCATCACAGGGTTGGCAAGATGCTGCCCAGAGCTAGGGAAGCTGCTATTTATCCCCAGAGCGATGAGCTGTGAACAAATGAGGAGCCAGGCCCTTGGTCCAACTAGTTTGGTTGATGCTGAACTGGAAGCATCTCTCCAAGTGGGTCTTTTTTAGCCCTAACTGGAGGTTAAACCAGGGACTTCTGCATGCAAGGCATCTATCTGCAATGCCACTAAACTTGCAGTCATTTAGAGGTAAGCAGAAACATTCCTTTCTTAGCACAACAGCTGAAGACCATAACACGTGTGTGTGTGTGTGTGTGTGTGTGTGTGTTTGCACAGAAGATTGTCAACCAAATTCAGAGGGAGGTGAGACAATTTTCTAATCCTCTCTTTGATCACCCCAGTGCAACAGCAAAATAAAACTCACCCTGCAGGGCCATTCCTCAAGGTACTAGTTCCTTTTAAACCCTAAACTTGGCTAGATCAGGTTACCTTTATTTTTCTTTTATATATTCTAAATGTTCTGTGTTTTTTTAATTGCCGTTCTAATGCAAGGTGGCAGAGGAGAAGGAAGAGATGAGCTTGAGTTAGCCTCTCTCCTCCTCCTCCTTTTTTTGGTTTGTTCCAATTCATCATTTATTTTCAAAGCTGTCCTGACAAGTCAAATACGTTTGGAAGTTGGACAGTGCAAGACTTCATTGTGTCCTGGAGCATCCCAGGATTCTGCCTCTTCCTCATCGCAGTGAGGGCTGAAGGCGGTCCTCGTTTAACCAGCGCTTGTACGCATGGGCGCTACGTCTCCATTGGTTGCTTGGTAACCAGATGGAGGCCTGCCCAAGGGTGAGCGGACTCTGAATTAAGTAGCATCCCCAGTCATCTTAACACTACTTCCCGCTTGCTGCTGGGGACAGGCTGAATGTGTTTTGGGAGGGGGCTGAGGAGGTTTGGATATCTGTAATTGTCCCTTTGTTGCACCAGAAGCGCTTCTCTTCGCTGAGCAAGGTTGATGGGATGAGAACGTAGGAAGTGGGGTGTGGTCTGTCCTTAATACATAATAAGGCTTATGTGCTGCTATTATAAAACACTTTCAAACGTTCAGCACACTTTGTGTATACTGGAGCCAAGTTCCATGCCGTGTGTGCGTGCGCAGCTCTGTTTTTATTGTAAAAGTTCTGCCTCTCTGCCCATGTGGGTGTCCAAGTCGTTTCAAAACAAATAATTTAAGACGGGGGCATCGATTACACAGGCCTACCAAAACAAAAACAAAAAAAAACCCCATTTTTTAAGTTGCCAAGGATGTTTGAACTAATTTAGGATATTTTGGGGGTTCCGAATTCAAAAATGGCATTGGTTTTATCCGATTGGCTCCCTGCACATGCCTGATCTTGTCTGATCTCGGAAGCTAAGCAGGGTCAGGCCTGGTTAGTACTTGGATGGAAGACCGCCTGGGAATACCGGTGTATTGTAGGCTTATACCATAGTCTTTCGAGACTGAAGGTTGCCAACCATAGTTTTGGGGTTACAGCATAGCTACTCTATGTGCCGATTCAAGAAATTTCCTTGTGAGGAAGAGGACCCCACTGTTTCCTCATGAGGAAGCTGCTTGAATCGGCATATAAGGTGGCTATGCTGTACCCCCAAAACTAGAGCCAATCGAGTGAAACCGATGCCATGTTTGGATTCAGCTCCCCAAGTATACAGAAGAATAGGACTCACTTTAAGGTAACACAAAGTATTGCCTGTATTATCCCTCCCTTGCCCCTGAAGGATTTTCAAAATGGGAATACCAGTTTACATCTGCTAATTCCTCATCCTCCCAAGAGCTCCTTCCCGTCAAAATAGAGGGGAGAACCAGGATAGTGTAGTGGTTCAGGAATTAGATTTGGAAAATCCAACTTCAAATCCCTGCTCACCCATGACGCTTCCTGGGTGACCTTGGGCCGGTCAACATCTCTCAGCCTTGCCTACCTCACAGGGTTGTTGTGAGGATAGGAGGAGGGAAGGAAGAGTGTACACCACCCTGAGCTCCTTGGAGGAAGGGCAGTATAGAAATGTGAAGAATAAATAAAATAGTTACAAGAAAAACTTGGAAATGGATAAGGTACAGACAGGCCTGATCTAAGAATTCCCCCTGGCTGTTCTTGCTTCCCCTCTGCAAGGGTTTCAAATGGCAGAAAGGGTTGCAGGGACAATATACTAGAGTCTTGCCAGGGCTGGTGTTTTGGTGACACCTTCCCTGAAGCCCCTGTAGCACTCAGGATGCTGCAGTAAATCATCCCTTGATTCAGCAGGCCTCTTCTGCGAACATGTTTAGGACGGGAAGCTTGTCTCCTTATTAACACCTTGTGTGGGTGGGTGAGGGAGTGATCTGCGAACAGATTCATGGCAACACATTGCAGAAAATGGGCGTTTTTATTATAGATTCTCAACCCTAGAAATGTGGGGCTCCACTTATTTTTAACTTCAACTTAACTTCATTCAAGTACTCAGGTGCACGTAAAATTTTCAATTCCTGTGAACAAACATCCTCTTTAACATCCATCATTTAACACATCAGTGGTTTAAAAAACAGAAGGAAACAAAAAGGGCAGAGCTTTCATCCTGGCCTACTAGCTGTTCGCATTCTATGGGAATATGGGCAGAAGAGGCAGTGACAATGTGGACGTGAGTAGCTTGTGCGTTGAGGAGGAAGCTAGGCTTTTCCCCCCATGATAAGGCGACTTTCTGTGTGCAGAGAGTTATTTCTGGCGGGGGGGGGGAGAAATGTGAAAACCTCCCCTCTGGAAGTGGTACGTTCTCAGAGATGGCTTCTGCAGGTGAAACGAACTGCTTCTTAAGGTGAGGCATATCTGCAGTGGTTGTGGTATAAAGATCTGAAAAATTCAAGCAGCTTTCTTAATAAGTGTGTGGTGTTCTGGGGCTGGAAGGCACTCGTGACGTATCTCGTTTACCTACTGTAGTACTGCTCAAGCCATTTGCATCTTTTCTTGCGAGGGAGAGCATATGATTTGGAAGTGGCTATCTTCAGGGGTAGGGATAGTTCCCGCGCTACCTGAGCCAGGTATCCCAGCCATGTCTGCTTCTCCCTGGGCTCCAAGCTGGTAAGTCCTATAACCAGCCCTGGTCTCTTGAACAGCAGGGCTTTGTTCGGGGAAACAGAATCCACAGGTTTCAACAGGCTCTGGGGTCTGGCTGCCGCTGGAGCCACTTCCTACGCTTCCAGCTTCCACGAGGCGATCTGAAAAACAAATCTGTGGGTGTTGGAACCGAAGTAGCCCCAGCGTCTCCTCTGAGCCTTGAACGACAGCTCTTTGAGCCCACTCTGATCTACGCATGAAAGCTAGGAAGGTGGTAGGAAGTTGAAATGGAGATGTGTTGTGTCAGACTCAAGGGGGTGTGAGCGGAGGGGACCGTATCATTCAGGCATTGGTCCAGTTAGGAATTGGCCAAGAGCCCATAGTACGGCAGGCCCTGACCTCTCAGTGGCAGTGCCCAGCATGCCATTAGGGCAGCATAAGAGCAGCCCCACTGGATCAGGTCATAGGCCCATCTAGTCCAGCTTCCTGTATCTCGCAGCGGCCCACCAAATGCCCCAGGGAGCACACCAGATAACAAGAGACCTCATCCTGGTGCCCTCCCTTGCATCTGGCATTCTGACATAGCCCATTTCTAAAATCAGGAGGTTGCGCATACACATCATGGCTTGCCACACAGTTCCCAAACTTGCCACAGTGCCATTGCATTAAATCTCATGAGATTTTGCAGGATCTCAGCCCAATGGACTGGGAAGAAGAGGCTGCACTGTGCTCCTTTGGGATGCAGTTCCCAAACCACTGCATTAGGGTTCCCGTGGAGAACCCAGTGTACATTTTGGCAGCCTGACACCATCCAATTGCCTCCTACTTAAAAAGCAAACTCCGCTGCATTGAAAATAAGGTGTTCTAGCCCAGCCCACTTCCTGCTTGCCTCTTCTCTGCTTCCAGACTTTCCCCCCCATAGAGGAGCATTCAAAAATACAACCCCTGCCCCCCTAGTTTAAAATGTTGCCATTCATTCTGCCCTCCTCATCCCTTGCCTCACTTTGCTGCACACGCAGACCATTCTGTGATTAGAACGTTCTTGACTTGTCCAAAACTATGTCAAGTTGTTTACCTTTGGGACTGTTCCGCATTTTATGGCAGGTGACAGGGCTGGGCTGGCAGGCTCCCACCTCCTCCTGCTTTCGAAAGTAGAGCCACATTAACAGCAAGGAGAAGAGCAGAACACACAGGCAGAGTCCCAGGACCATGTAGACTACCAGTTGCTGGTCGCATGTCCCGTCCAGTTTGCACTGGGCGCTCTGGAGAGCAGCTGGCATAGGCAAAGTGGCTACAGGAAAATCTGAAAGGCCTTTGGGGAGAAAAGAGTGTTAGCAGCTGATTTGTATATTGCCAGGCAGCAGTGTAGGTCTGGAAGCAACTCTGGATTTTGTGCTGGCAATGCACACAGTGAATACAAATGAAATAAGTTAGGGCAGTGGTTCCCAAACTGTGGGTCACGACCTGATTGTTGGTGCATTGGATCGTGAAACTGACAGCTGACGAGGAAAATGTCTTGAACCCTATGGAAAGTGAATATAAATACTGTAATAAAATATTCCAGTGTCACCCCTTGGATTTTGGGAGCAGGAGTGAACCCAAGTGAAAGACCAGACCAGGTGGTGCAGTGCCCGCATATTCCAGCCCTGCGTGCTACTCAGGAGGAGGAAGTGGCCAGAAAGGGCGCACATTCCAGAGCTGGATCCTGCTGCTGATTCAGAAAGAATTGGAGCAGCAGGGCTAGCTATAGAACTGCTTAAGTGGGGCTTGGCCACACTGCATCCACACCGGCTCTTAGCTCCTTAACCGGACAGCTCCAACGTTCTTGCGGAGACCTGGCCCCCTGACTCCGCTGAACAGCTCTCCAGCTTAGCCAGGGAGGTGGGAACTGGAGCTGCCCAGGGGTGGTGGCTGTGAGACACGGCCCTGCCTTGCCCACACTTTCTATTTATTATTGATACTTTCAGCTTGCCTTTCCCCTGTGTAAGCAACTTCTAAGGCAGCTCACAAACACACAGTAAAATCACAACTCGATAAAGCAAAACAAAACAGCCATCAATAATGAAAAGGAAATTAAAACGGGTATAAAGCTTCAGTTACTCAGCACGTTCTTCTTGGGGGTGGGTGAGAGGACAAAGCAAATTTTCCTGGTGGAGAGCACTGAGACCATGGCAGGAGCCCTTTCGCCCACCCCAGCCTGTTTGAATCATGCTGGTGGATTGCAAAGAAGGTTCTCCCTGCATACCTGAGGTTCACACATTGCTGCTGTAGCACAGTGGTTAAGTGACTGAGCTGTGAATTGGGTCTTGGTTCAGACCTCTGCCCCAACACTGAACTGGGCTTAGAAGTCGTGTTTCAGCAAGCGTCGCTGATCGGAGTCCGTTATTACTATAGTTGGGTTCTGCATTTCCTGAACTTTAAGAAGTTCTGCAGTTTGCAATTACCAGCAAGTTTTACTTTTTTGAAGGGTGCCTGCCCTCAAAGAAGCCTGCTCCTTGTATGAGTCAGTGTTGTGACTGTCCTCCTGAACAGCACCTGGCCACAAGCCCAGAAACATCTTGTGCTCCTATGCAGGAGGCATCTTCCTCTGAGAGCAGGTAACTTTGCTGAGTCACTGCTCTGGGAGAGGGGAAATGACCCGGGCGCACAGCGATGTCACTGAATGGCTGACCCCTGAGCAGAAGTGGGTTGGAAGGAAGTGAGGCTGGAGTAACAAATCAAGCAGAGATGCAACAATTAGCATCTGCTGCGGTCCCTGATTTTGTGTTTGCGTTGTGGCGTTTAAAAATTACTGGTTTGGCTTTTGGGTTGATTCAACAACACACCCTTGCCCCTTTCACCAGTGCTCTCCTTGTCCAGCTACCTCTCACACAGCCTTCAATGTGTGCAGCAGCCAATAGATCTGGGTACATTTTTGAAACACATATGAAACAAAGCCCATCGTTAGGTCAGTATATTGTCCCTGTTGGTGGGCAACAGCTCTCCAGGACTTCAGGTCACTGACTCTGTGCTTAAAAAGCAATGACACCATATGGGGGAGTGCCTGTTTCTACCCAAACCTGAGCTAATTCAGATGCCTCTAGTGTAGAGCTGCTGTTCCCCGGTAGATTCCTGCTTTGCATGTAGAGGGTCCCAGGTTCAAAGTGTGACATCTTTAGGAAGACGGGGGGGGGGGGAGATTTGTCTGAAACCCTGGAGAGCAGCTGATGGACCAGGGCTCTAACTCGGAAGGCAGTTTCCTACATCACAATACTTTTTAGCACACTGACCAATCTGCCTTCCTCCGTACATTGCTTTTTTGAAGGCACTCTTGTATCCCTGGCCAACTTGCTGGTTCTACCCCTAAATATTGTCACCCACAATTAAATGGGTTTGATTACGGTTGATATGCAAAAGATACACATGCTTTAGGTTAGAAAGGGGGAGAAAAAAAGCAACAGGTGTGGCCAAACTGTGCTGTGACCGCATTGCATGCCCCAGACTACGCAAGGTCCAGCCCATGCTCTTACTTCTGCAGAAAGACTGGCATTCCTGTGGGTGTTGCCCACAGATGGCAGAGCAGTTGATGCACTTCCTCAGGAGATGGTCGTAGTAGAATCCCCCTCGCTTGCTGCAGTCCTGGGAGCCTGTAGGGAGAAGATGAAGGGGGGGGAGGGGAGAGAGTTGCATCCATTGCATTAAATAAATAACGAAGAGGCTGTTTCAGTTGCGAGTCAGCACTTTTCCCAAAGGCTCCATCCAATCTTTGGTAGCCTGTCGCTCATTGGCTACCCAGTTGCGTTGCCATGGGAACAGCAGCATCCTTCAATGTGGCGAAAGTTGGAGGAGGAATTGCTCTCCTTTGGATGCTGCTCCAGCAGCTGGCTTGTCGACCAGCTTGCTCTGCTTAGTGGGGACTTTAGCCCTCCTCCCCAGCTGCTGAACAGCTTTTTACCCGCAGAACATGGTGACTCTTCAGATGTCGTCGCAAACGGCATTTTCTCCAAAAGGGGACTCCGTTAAAGCAGATGGGAATAAAGACATTATTGGCTTTTGAGTGATCCTGGTGGTCCATCTGCCTCAGCTTGGTGATACACAATAATTCCACTGAATTCTAATTCTCGCTGATCTTTGATTAACGTATATAAATGCCAGGGTGGGGTAGTGGTTCAGGAGTTAGAGCTGGAAGGTCCAGATTCAAATCCCTGCTCGGCGACAAAGTTTCCCGGGTGACCTTGAGTCAGTCACTCTCAGCCTCACCGACCTCATAAGGTTATTACGAGGACAAAAGGAGGGAAAGAACCATTTCTACCACCCTGAGCTCCTTGGAGGAAGGGTGGTATAAAAATGTAGGGGGGGATTGGTAATAGATAACTACAGTCAGCCCTCTGTATCTTCAGCAGATGCATTCCAGGACCACTCACGGATACTGATTTCCACAGATAATGAGATCTGCAGAAGGGCCTCATAGGACATCCCAGATGCAACCAGAAGTGTCTTTTGGTCACATCTGGGAGGTATTCTGAGGCTTGGGGAGGCTGCACGTGACCTCCCCATGCCACAGAAGGACTCCTGGAGGCCTCCGAAAGGCATTTTGCATGTTCACCAAAAACCAAACGTGCCTTCTGGATGTGTCCAGGAGATCTTTGAGGCCCTCCAGACACAGGTTTGGCACCTGTGTTGAGTCAGATCCGTGGGTGTGTGGATTAGGAAAACCAACCGTATGTCTATTAAGGTGTGTTGAACTCTGGAGTGCCTTGTAGCCTGAGTCACACTTTTACCTCTGGGTAGAAGCTGTGGTTTGAATTGAGGTGGTGGTGGAGCATGTTGTTAGGCTTTTTTCCTCTGCACTGTGTTCCTGCTGACAATCGCACCCCCACAAAGGGGCTCTCTAACCTTTTAAAAGTACCATTTGCTACAGTAGCACTTTAAGTGTCCACTGACCGCTTTAGGGACACGGGTTCCAGCAGGAAGATAGCATGGAGGGGTAGTAGAGTCAGGCAAGATCCCTTGAGGAGACAGGGTGTGGTGTGGACAGTGGCCCTGACAATTCTGGGAAGCATGAAGTAAACACCAGGCCATAGGTTGCAGTGAGTGTGCTGCACAGCCGCAGCCACTTGGAGGCAAGGAGGCCCTCAGGGATAGAAGCACCACCTGCAGGAGGGCGAGTTTGTGGGTAGCAGGTGGAGTAAAGGTTGAAGGAAGGAGGACAGATGGTGGTGGAGAGCTAAGGGGGCACTGCTGGACCTAGAAGAGCTGCTGCGTTGAGGAGGGAGGGACCCTGCAGCCCCACAGGCCAGCTACTTACTGGTTTCCTTCCTGTTGGTGCTGGAGTTCAGCAGCAGTTGCTAGAACTGCTAGAACTGCTAGAACATGCTAGAACCATGTTTGAGCCAGGGGGACTAATTAGCTTAAAGTGGGCATAAGTTTCCTAGACCAAGTTTGGAAAGGGCTTTTGGCAAAACAGGAGGGTAAGGATTAAGTGTACCCTCCAACACAGCAGTAAAGGCAACACCCAAACTCAGTGCTTTGTACCCCCTCTAGTTTCACCATTAAGTTTTGCAGGGAGCCCCCACTGCAGCATACAAGCAGGCCCTTCCCTTCAGTGTCGGGTGTACACCTCCATTTTGCACCCACTGCCCAGAATGACTCTGAGAGGGAGGGGCCCCTTGAACTCCCTGCAAGACTTAGTGCTTTGCACCACTGCCCAAGCTACAGGGTTAAGTGGCAAACACACCATGCACTTGGGGTCTCCATCTGTTCGATGTAACATTGAACCCAATCCTATGCATGTCTATGCAAAAGTGTCGTTACAGTCAATTGAGCTTACTCCCAAGTAGGAGTGGATAGAATTGCAGCTACTGACACTAAACTTGAACTAATCTAATCTAATGGAACTAATCTAATGGAACACACTAGATTAGTTAAAGACCAACATGCATTTGTACCCGAGACAATGCCTGAGCATTGAAGTCAGTATGCCGGAGTCTGTCCTACTGTGATGACTAGTTTTGCAGGTTCGATAACTTGCAGTAACAGGTTTTTACAGGTTTTTGGAACCTGAGTGGAAACCTGCCACACCTATTTACTAAGTGAGGGCAGTAGGGCAAAAATGAGGGGGTTCCTGGTGATGATGCCCCTTAATATACCACCTTCAGCATTTGCAAAGAGAAACAACTGCCTGTCTCTTATGCCAGGCTAAGACAAACGCATGCACACAGACATCTTTATGTACACTCACTACAGTAGTCGACGCATTGCTTGAACTTGGGGGGCTGACACCATGTGAACTTGCAGGACATGCACGCATTCAGGAGCTTGTCCCAGTACTTTTCCTTTGGGCACTGCATGGTTGCTGGAGGCACTGGTGCTGGCTGAGGGAGGTCTGCAAAACAGAATTAAGGTAAACCAAGGGGCGTGATGCCAAGCTCACTCTTTTGGGCAGAGGAACTGCAAATCTGTCAAGGCCATTCCCTGGCACTTGGGCATCCCCTTGTTAGCAGTTCTCAGAAAGACTGAGTCACAATCCCACCCCCAAGGGTGACTCAGGCCCTTCATTTGGGCAGGGTCTTAACAGCTGTGGGGCCCAACTGGAAACATTTTTGCAGGGTTCCAGGTTCACACGCAAGGTCTGTAGAATCTTAGAGGTATAAATAAAATTATCTATGCTTTATCTACGCCTAATAAAGGTTTATTCATTCCTTTCCTTTCAATAAAATTCATGATAGGCTTTCTAACTCTTAACGTAGAATGGAAAGCTGTCAAAATATGCACTTAAAAAGTGCATGTGAGTCAGTGGGCCAAATGGATCTAAGCAGATTGAACATAAAATTGCATGCATGCAAGCCTTCAAGTAAACAAACAAAAATGTGCCATTAGCGCTGAAAGTAAATGGCTACAAAACCACTTGTTTTAGTGACTGTGAATTGGTTTTGAAAAATATTGTATTTTACCCTAGCGCGGGAGGGGGGGGCAGTTAGGCAAGTGGTTGGTCCAATTGACTTAAAACCGATCCTGACTTCCAGTTAGGCTTGCCTGCATCCCAGCCGGTTAGGCAACCACCCCAGAGTGGGAGGGGGGTGCAGCTCCCATACTTTGGGGTTACCCTGCACCTGCCTGATCTTGTCTGCTTCTCAGAAGCTAAGCAGGGTCGGGCCTGGTTAGTTCTTGGATGGGAGACCGCCTGGGAATACCGGGTGCTGTAGGCTTATGCCATGATCTCGGAAGCTAAGCAGAGTCAGGCCTGGTTAGTTCTTGGATGGGAGACCGCCTGGGAATACCGGGTGCTGTAGGCTTCTACCATGATCTCGGAAGCTAAGCAGAGTCAGGCCTGGTTAGTTCTTGGATGGGAGACCGCCTGGAATACCAGGTGCTGTAGGCTTCTACCATGATCTCGGAAGCTAAGCAGAGTCAGGCCTGGTTAGTACTTGGATGGGAGACCGCCTGGGAATACCGGGTGCTGTAGGCTTCTACCATGATCTCGGAAGCTAAGCATGGTCAGGCCTGGTTAGTACTTGGATGGGAGACCGCCTGGAATACCGGGTGCTGTAGGCTTCCACCATGATCTCGGAAGCTAAGCAGGGTCGGGCCTGGTTAGTACTTGGATGGGAGACCGCCTGGGAAAACCGGGTGCTGTAGGCTTATGCCATGATCTCGGAAGCTAAGCAGGGTCGGGCCTGGTTAGTACTTGGATGGGAGACCGCCTGGGAAAACCGGGTGCTGTAGGCTTATGCCATGATCTCGGAAGCTAAGCAGGGTCGGGCCTGGTTAGTACTTGGATGGGAGACCGCCTGGAATACCGGGTGCTGTAGGCTTATGCCATGATCTCGGAAGCTAAGCAGGGTCGGGCCTGGTTAGTACTTGGATGGGAGACCGCCTGGGAATACCGGGTGCTGTAGGCTTATGCCATGATCTCGGAAGCTAAGCAGGGTCGGGCCTGGTTAGTACTTGGATGGGAGACCGCCTGGGAATACCGGGTGCTGTAGGCTTATGCCATGATCTCGGAAGCTAAGCAGGGTCGGGCCTGGTTAGTACTTGGGTGGGAGACCGCCTGGGAAAACCGGGTGCTGTAGGCTTATGCCATGATCTCGGAAGCTAAGCAGGGTCGGGCCTGGTTAGTTCTTGGATGGGAGACCGCCTGGGAATACCGGGTGCTGTAGGCTTCTACCATGATCTCGGAAGCTAAGCATGGTCAGGCCTGGTTAGTACTTGGATGGGAGACCGCCTGGAATACCGGGTGCTGTAGGCTTCCACCATGATCTCGGAAGCTAAGCAGGGTCGGGCCTGGTTAGTACTTGGATGGGAGACCGCCTGGGAAAACCGGGTGCTGTAGGCTTATGCCATGATCTCGGAAGCTAAGCAGGGTCGGGCCTGGTTAGTACTTGGATGGGAGACCGCCTGGGAATACCAGGTGCTGTAGGCTTCTACCATGATCTCGGAAGCTAAGCAGGGTCGGGCCTGGTTAGTACTTGGATGGGAGACCGCCTGGGAATACCGGGTGCTGTAGGCTTATACCATGATCTTAGAAGCTAAGCAGAGTCAGAACATTTTTGAGACTTTTTCTTCTGTAGCTGCTAAATGTTGAAGGACATACATTCTGCACATGCTTAGGAAACTATTGCACATGCCCCCAAACCCCAGCCCAGAGTTTTCTGCAGTGGCTTAGTGGAGGAGATGTCAAGTGTTTGACTGACTTGGGGAGCTCATGTTCCCCCTACCTCTTTGCTGGGAGCGCATTCTTTGATTATGTACAGCAGGTGTGATGTGCCTGTATTCTGGGAGTGGAGCTGTGTGTTTAACCCTTGCCTATGCAGCCCAAATGGCTCCGCCTTCATTTTTTTTTCCTCCCCCAGAGGTGGAAAAAAATGCAAGTCCCCATCTCTCAAGATGAGAAAAAGGTGGGGAGGGTAACAAACAGCTGGGAAGGAAGGAGTGAAACAGCCCCCCCTTTTTCCACCTCCCTCCATGCTGGTCTTGGCCTCAACCTGAAGCCACCTGCAGCTGCCTGACCTGATCACAGAAACACATTTGAAGAAAAACAAGCCTTAAACCTGTCATTCAACACAAGACAGCCAAAAATGCAGCATTTGTGATCCTGAACCTTTAAAAAAAAAAAAGAAAAAAAGGTAATTTAACTGGTGCGTATTTTACTGTTTTGCTTTGATAAATTTCTTGTTTAAAAGCCGAACATCTCCAGGCAGCTTTTAAAAAAGAAATTTAACAAAGCAAAACAGCAAAAATGAAACCACAACAGTAGCTGTGAGTAAAAGGCACTTTGGCATCAAAAATTTAAAATCCAAAAGCAGAAGTCAGCAAAAAGGAAGGCATCAAGAAGGCTTGGTTTAAACAGGCAAACAAAAAACTGCTGTTAGTGGGGACACCCCAGAGAAGACCTGCTTGACTTCAGAGAGCTATTATGCAACACCAGCTGAGAGCCAACTGCTATTCAAGGCTTACATGGGTTTGGGCTTTGCCCTGTCAAACTTTCTGCATGCAAAACAGCTGCTCTGTGCCTCAGTCTTGCCCATCTGCAAAATGGGAATAAGAATACTTATTTCCCAGTGCAGAGTTATTGTAAGGATAAGGCAAAGCTTCGGGCATTGAGACAGCGCTATGTGTGTGCTTGATATTTTCTTGCATGTATGAGACTGTTCTGTCACTGAGCTGTGACTCCCTCTTCCCAGGGTGAGACTTACAAAGGGGCCTCCCCAGATGGTCAGAATATGAACAGCTTCTACATGAGAGGAGGCAAGACTCTTGACAGACTCTTGCCTCATTTTGTCTAGGGTAGGCCCCCTGCATGTCAGGTCCTTGAGGAAAGAGAAAGTGTAACATGTTTTGCCAGGATGGCGTAGTGGTTTGGGAGTTGGACTTAGGTCCAGGTTCAAATCCCTGCCCAGCCACAAAGCTGGGTGACTTCAGGCCAGTCTCTATCAGCCTCGCCTACCTCACAGGGTGGTTGTGAAGACAAAAGGCAGGGAGAAACCGTGTATACTGCCCTGAGCTCCTTAGGAAGGGTGGTATTAAAAAAAAAGAAGCAAAAAATACAAAATATTTGGAGATCTGCCTTCCTGTTGTCCAAGGAGGTTCTGCAGTTCTCTAGATCCACCTTCTAGAGGTTTGTTCTGCAGATCTCTTAGGAAAAAATGAAACCTGTTCTCAGGGCTGCTACCTTTAATTCAGAGTTGCCAGGTTGCCATCAAGCAGCAGGCATCATCGGTGCTGAACTCTCTCGAACCTGGTCACTTTCGACTTCTTTCCCCCCTATGGGGATAACATTTGATGACCTGATTCTGCAGTGATAATTTTGGAGGGGGGTGCGCCCTCGTGTGGGCACAGCTTGGGAAAGGCACTGTGAACTCAGTGGTTGCGCAAGTTTCTAGCACCTCCAGGGAATGGGAGGAAAAACTCCCTGAAAAGCTGCTACCAGCCGCCTTGAGATGGGCCAGGGGTCTGACTCTGCGCCACGCAGCCTGCTTACATCTTGGGTCATATCATGGCTTCTTTTCCGGGGAGCCGTTGAGCTCCTTAGAAATGGTACACTCGGAATGGTTGCAGGGATAAAGGTACACTAACTGTGTGCATCATAAAATAATGCTCCCCCCAGTCTTCTGCAACACAAGGGGGATCCTCAGTGAACAAGACAATGAGGAGAAAAATCACAGCTTCTGTTCCTGACCTCCAAAGCTTTCCATGACCACCCCCTCCAGACCCCTCATTGCCCCATTGCTCCCCCCGTGAGTTCGAGTGCCATGCCCTTCAGCTGTGTGACAGTCTCGTGCTCCCCCAGCCATAAGAAGACCCCTGCTGGATCAGGCCAAGGGTCCAGCTTCCTGGATCCCCCTGTGGCCCACTAGTTGCCTCAGGGGAGCACTCAAGACACCTACATCCTGATGCCACCTCCTTGCACCTGACATTCTGAGGTAGCCTACTTCTAGGACCAGGAGGTTGCACATAAACTTCATGGCTTCTAACCCGCGATGGGCTTTTCCTCCATAAATGTGTCCAAACCCTTTTTAAAGGCATCCAGGCCTTCAGGTGCCATCGTGACATCTTGTGGCAAGGAGTTCCACAGATCTATTACATGCTGGGTAAACAAATATTTCCTTTTGTCCTAACTCTCTCGACATTCAATTTTAGTGGATGTCCCCTGGGTCTGGTGTTGTGTCAGAGGATAAAGAGCATCCCTCCACCTTATCTATTCTCTGCCTCCATTCCTTCCTCTCTTGTCTCTTGTGTGTACATGCGTGTCTTGCAAATGTGTTTGGGGCGCCACATTGTCCCGCACCCCTTTCAAAACTGAAAGGCCTGATGGAAATTCCTTGGATAAACCAACAGACGGCGAGCCCTTTGGGGCAGGGCCCTGAGCTCTCGCTCTGAGCCGAGTGCCACATACAGAGATGACACGGCATGATAAAATGGAGAATGGAAGAATTTCCTCAAGGGTGGCCATTTTGACTAAAGGCGGTGTTGTCATATTCACCATGCAAAACAAATAATGGTAAAAATCTCCTCTAGGAGGATGTCGGCCCGACGCTGCGTCATTGGTGGATCAGGCCACCTCGCACGTAGCCAATGAACCCCAGTTCTGCATGCATATTTGCTGAGGGGGGGCAGGCTGAATCGCGTGTCGAGTCTTGGAGCTGTGTCAAGAGGGGAAAGGAAAGCGAATCCTTGGGTTAATGGGAGACACTGGCCTTCTCGAATATGCAATGTTTGACTGCCTGGTCCCACTGTGGACTGGAAAAATCTCTTATTATCTTGGTCTCTCCAAATTAGGTTTTGGTCAAAACCAAAAAAGTAGAATATGAGGCGATTTTGGGGAGTTGGGGGGTTTGAAATTTATGTGGTGTTGCCCTCATAGCTGGATGGTCTCTAACAGGGCTAAACCCAGTTACCCTCATTGACCTGCAACCTGACAGGGCTATGGGGCTTTTGGGGGGGAAAACCCTCTACCCCTGTTAAACTTGGACTTTTCACATGGTTTTCAGAGCCTTGTGTGTCTCTCCTTGTCTGTTGAATTCTCTAACATTGCAACTTTGTATTTCCTGGTTCCTGCACAGCACCCCCTTGTTCTCACTGACTTTTTGTCACCTTTGTGGCAAGACTGTCGTTCTTCCCCTGCCACATGGAAGCTGTGTGGACATGGTTGCAAAAGTCATGCTTTATAGTTTTATCCCGCTGTAAACTTGGCAGCTTCCCCGCAGAGAATCCTGAGCATTGTAGTTTGAAAGAGGACCTGAGAACTCTTAAGAATTGTAAGGCACTCAGCAAAAATACAAAATGTTGTACTGTGTGGCTATTTCAGTGGGGTTTTCGGTCATTTTTCTGTCGCTCAGTTTGATGTGAAATGTGTTTTATCACCTTTCCATCTCTGTCTCTCTAAGCCATTTCTGCCTGAAGTTGCATATATGCACCAAATATGTGGATCAAATGTGTACACCTGTGGGCTGGGCAGAAATAGGTTAAAGCTTGAAACCAGGCCGGGGGGGGGAGGAACCCAGTAAGGGGAGATGGGGTTAACCTCCTTCAGCCCTTCACAAAAATTTTCACCCCCTGCTATTAAGACTACAATGCAATGTTGAACCTTTTAGTTGATTAAAAGGTTAAATGTTAGTTAAATGTTGAGCCATTTAGTTATTTGATTTTTCGCTGTAAACCGCTTTGTGAACTTTTAGTTGAAAAGCGGTATATAAATACTGTTAATAATAATAATAATAACCTTTTACACCAGCCCAAGTTCTCCACAAAAATTCCCCCGTCCTCCTGTGCTGTGGTCCTGATTCCAGTGCCTGGTGGTGGGGAGGTTGGGTGCCATTGAAATTGCATGAGATAGAAACATGAGATGTACCCTGAAAGAAATGACGATGTCTTTCCTATGACTTAACCCCAGCCTAAAAAGTACAACCTTATCACTTTGGGGTTTGAGGGGGTGGGGGTTGTTTCAGGTCAGTCAGATGGCAGGCAAAATCAATAGGGCTTCCAGGCAGCTATGAGAAAGTGGTGCCCTGTTGAATTCCTGCCTGTTACACTGTCGTTTTTAAAGATGCACAGAAGCCCTGTCAGGAAAAAAGGTGGCCTCGTGCTGCTAAATCACATGCCTGGGATTGTGGCGGGGGGGGGGGGTGTTTTGAAGGATCTGGAGTTGGCTGTTGGTCTGAGTCCTTCCCCCTTGAAATGACTTCTTTTTGACAAAAGTTCAGCATGGATTGGACTCCGTCTTTCCCATCACAGCAACCAAAACAGCCACCCCTGTGGGACTTCTGCCTTCCATGTAGCTTTTGAAGGAACCAGAGACCTGCATCTTTCAAATATAGTTGCTTGATACCCCTTGATTAAGTCATGCTTTTTGTTAAAAAAAACTTTTTGTCGCATTTGGGAAAGCTGCACAGGGATGCTTAGAACATAATAGGAAAAGCCAGGCTGAATGACATTCCCACATCTGTGCAACTCCCAAAGGTGCAAGCACTTTCAGTTCTGATCCTCGCACTCCTTCTAGGGGGTTCAAGTGAATAGCAACATATAATTCAGTCCCCGCCAACTTTCTCATCCAAACCTGACCCCTCTAAGAAAAGAGACGGCTGTTCTACTTACGCCTTCCTCTCCCGCGGTCGCAGCTCATCTCACCCTACAGTGGAGCATCTCCCTTTGAGCCTTGCGCACTCTTGTCCTGACTCGAGTGGTGTATTATTAGTCCTCGATTTGATTAGAGCCTTCACCTTGTGTTTCCTGGGGGTTTCCCCTTGCATTCTTTTGATGCAAATGAACCTCACAGAACAAACTCTTGAACTAGAGGGGAGGTCCTTTCCTGAGCTGCCCCCAGAGGGACACAGAAACTTCTCCTGATTCATCTTTTGTAGAGCTTCTTCTAAAAAGCATCATGTCCAATTTGGTTTGTAAATGTCCTAAGGTAGAGCTGCCCAGCTTAAACCAAGTGAGGGCTCTTGGACACTCAAGATGTGTTTAGAAGGGGCAATGCTTTCCAAGGGGGCCTCTCCCCGCACTATCCTGCCTCTTCCTTATTTCTTTTTGGGGCCGGCCTAAACTGTGAGACAGACTGAGAGGCAGTTGCTGCAAGTGGCAGAAGGGATGCCCTTCTCTTCCTGTCCCCTGAATTAAGAAGAGAGAAGTAAATGTGGTGGGAGAGGTAGAGGAAACTATCTCCAATTCCCTAGAGCAGGGTTGTCACACTTGCATCATATAGTGGGTCGAATAGCATTCATGATGCCCGCTGAGGACTGGAAGTGATGTCATTAAGTAGGAAGTGACATCATTAAGCAGGTGATGACCAGAAAGAAGCACTCCTAGAAACTCATTAGCTGCAAATGACAGAATAGAAAATGTGCAAATCTTAGTTGTGTTTTCAAGATATCGGAGAGACAATGATCACAGGGGCTGCCCTTTCAGCAGTGCTGCTTCTGCCGCAAAGCGACACCTTGATCTAGGCCTCTGTTCTCTTCGCACTTCCTCTCATCCTCCATTTCCTTTTCAGTTGAAGCTTTGGGTTAGTTTGGGTTTTTTTATAACTGTAAATAACGCATGGGGCAAAGGGGACTAAGTGCTAAAACCCTCCTAAGTCCCCACTTCACTATGCAGCGTTTTGTACTTTATGCTATTTTTTTTTTAAGGAAAAAAACTTGAGCCAAAGTAGCACTTCATGATGTGGTTAGGCCCTGGCAGAGCGAAGGTCTCATCTCCCACTGCTCTTAAAAGCCAGGGACGTGCATATTCTTTTGGCCGAAGACTGACTAGTAAAACAGAATTATCTTATAATCAAATTATTTGTATCTAGAAACTGAGCACTGCAGGATGCCTTAAAGTCCCTGCACATGGCGTTGATGCTCAAGGAGCTGCAGCTACTCACCACACCAAAATTTAACCTGAAGAGGGGACGGAACCATAAAGGACAATAATAATAATAATAATAATTCAGGTATTTTTATACCACCTTTCTTGGTCGTCAGATTTCTCCTCAGACTTTAATTCAAGATGCTTTACATAGGCAGGCTATAATAAATCCCTAAAGGGATTTTTACAATTGAAGAAGGTTCTGTCTTTCAAGAACTACAACATTTCAGATGGATCCTTTTATGATCTGGTATCACATTCTGGCCTCCAATTTCCTCCCACACAGGCTGACAATCCTTCAATCTCACTTGAAGGGCGGCCAAACAGCAGGTGGAATAACTCGGCTTGGCTTGTCAGCTGCTTCAAGGTCTCACCGTTCACAGTGCCGGTGGCCTCGAACTGGCGACCTTCGGATGTTATCTTCAGGCAAACGGAGGCTCTACCCTCTAGACCAGACCTCCTGCCCAACAACATCTCCGGCAAATTGCACTGAAAACTTTTGAACCAGGCACCTGGAAAAGGCCAAATGAGGTCAGTGATTTATTGGGAGCAGGTATCCAAAAACAAGGGCTGCCTCTGGTATAAATAAACAGGTGGAGGGTCCGTTATCTGCTGTCTGTCTTCCGAAGCACCTAAGGCGGTTTGTCATTACAGACAACCACAGAGTCTAAGAAAAACTTTACAAAGGGTGGAAAAAAGAAGGGAGGCTAGAGGAAAATAAGCAAATTAGGGTATTGCGTATTTTGCACTGTGATATAGTGAAGTTACAGAACAGCCAGATGGAAGGATGGGGCTTGCTGGAAGAGGCAAGTGGCGGTTGGTGGACCCAGCCAGGCCGTAAGAGTGGAGCTTGCTGTCTTTCCGGTCCAAGTGAGATGGCCACTGAAACAGCAGGAAACCTTGTGGCGGGGGGACAGGACAGGACTGGGGGACAGACTGAGATCTCTGGAACAGACGGATTAAATGCTTAATTCAGGCAGCAGTATAATCCGCGGGAGCCCTGAGTTTCCCTTTCTGAGTAAGGAAGTTCCATTAAGATAAAAGGGGAGATAAAAGGAGACTTAGAGATGGCAGAGAAATTAAATGAGTTCTTTGCATCTGTCTTCACGGCAGAAGACCTCGGGCAGATACCGCTGCCCGAACGGCCCCTCCTGACCGAGGAGTTAAGTCAGATAGAGGTTAAAAGAGAAGATGTTTCAGACCTCATTGATAAATTAAAGATCAATAAGTCACCGGGCCCTGATGGCATCCACCCAAGGGTTATTAAGGAATTGAAGAATGAAGTTGCAGATCTCTTGACTAAGGTATGCAACTTGTCCCTCAAAACGGCCACGGTGCCAGAAGATTGGAGGATAGCAAATGTCACGCCTATTTTTAAAAAGGGAAAGAGGGGGGACCCGGGAAACTATAGGCCGGTCAGCCTAACATCCATACCGGGTAAGATGGTGGAATGCCTCATCAAAGATAGGATCTCAAAACACATAGACGAACAGGCCTTGCTGAGGGAGAGTCAGCATGGCTTCTGTAAGGGTAAGTCTTGCCTCATGAACCTTATAGAATTCTTTGAAAAGATCAACAGGCATGTGGATGCGGGAGAACCCGTGGACATTATATATCTGGACTTTCAGAAGGCGTTTGACACGGTCCCTCACCAAAGGCTACTGAAAAAACTCCACAGTCAGGGAATTAGAGGACAGGTCCTCTCGTGGATTGAGAACTGGTTGGAGGCCAGGAAGCAGAGAGTGGGTGTCAATGGGCAATTTTCACAATGGAGAGAGGTGAAAAGCGGTGTGCCCCAAGGATCTGTCCTGGGACCGGTGCTTTTCAACCTCTTCATAAATGACCTGGAGACAGGGTTGAGCAGTGAAGTGGCTAAGTTTGCAGACGACACCAAACTTTTCCGAGTGGTAAAGACCAGAAGTGATTGTGAGGAGCTCCAGAAGGATCTCTCCAGACTGGAAGAATGGGCAGCAAAATGGCAGATGCGCTTCAATGTCAGTAAGTGTAAAGTCATGCACATTGGGGCAAAAAATCAAAACTTTAGATATAGGCTGATGGGTTCTGAGCTGTCTGTGACAGATCAGGAGAGAGATCTTGGGGTGGTGGTGGACAGGTCGATGAAAGTGTCGACCCAATGTGCGGCGGCAGTGAAGAAGGCCAATTCTATGCTTGGGATCATCAGGAAGGGTATTGAGAACAAAACGGCTAGTATTATAATGCCGTTGTACAAATCGATGGTAAGGCCACACCTGGAGTACTGTGTCCAGTTCTGGTCGCCACATCTCAAAAAAGACATAGTGGAAATGGAAAAGGTGCAAAAGAGAGCGACTAAGATGATTACGGGGCTGGGGCACCTTCCTTATGAGGAAAGGCTGCGGTGTTTGGGCCTCTTCAGCCTAGAAAAGAGACGCCTGAGGGGGGACATGATTGAGACATACAAAATTATGCAGGGAATGGACAGAGTGGATAGGGAGATGCTCTTTACACTCTCACATAATACCAGAACCAGGGGACATCCACTAAAATTGAGTGTTGGGCGGGTTAGGACAGACAAAAGAAAATATTTCTTTACTCAGCGTGTGGTTGGTCTGTGGAACTCCTTGCCACAGGATGTGGTGCTGGCGTCTAGCCTAGACACCTTTAAAAGGGGATTGGACGAGTTTCTGGAGGAAAAATCCATTATGGGGTACAAGCCATGATGTGTATGCGCAACCTCCTGATTTTAGAAATGGGTTAAGTCAGAATGCCAGATGTAGGGGAGGGCACCAGGATGAGGTCTCTTGTTATCTGGTGTGCTCCCTGGGGCGTTTGGTGGGCCGCTGCAAGATACAGGAAGCTGGACTAGATGGGCCTATGGCGTGATCCAGTGGGGCTGTTCTTATGTTCTTAACTACAATTCCCAGGAGGCCTTGCAGGTCTCTTGTTATCTGGTGTGCTCCCTGGGGCATTTGGTGGGCCGCTGTGAGATACAGGAAGCTGGACTAGATGGGCCTATGGCCTGATCCAGTGGGGCTGTTCTTATGTTCTCAACTACAATTCCCAGGAGGCCTTGCAGGTCTCTTGTTATCTGGTGTGCTCCCCGGGGCATTTGGTGGGCCGCTGTGAGATACAGGAAGCTGGACTAGATGGGCCTATGGCCTGATCCAGTGGGGCTGTTCTTATGTTCTCAACTACAATTCCCAGGAGGCCTTGCAGGTCTCTTGTTATCTGGTGTGCTCCCCGGGGCATTTGGTGGGCCGCTGTGAGATACAGGAAGCTGGACTAGATGGGCCTATGGCCTGATCCAGTGGGGCTGTTCTTATGTTCATTAGCAAGAAGAGCTGCAATGAAGGACTCATTTCCCAAAAGCCAGAGTTGCCTGGTTTTAGCCCAGGAGCATTGTAGCAGGTCAACAGTGGAGCATTGTCCAAGTCAACAGGAAGAGATGGAGCAGTGCACAATACATTTTGAATGGAAGGGGGAGGCAATGGAGGGTCGTCCCCCCTCTAATGTAAGCCTCCCGCCCTCCAAAACCCAAAAGTCTTGGACTGCCAACTTGTGGCAGCCTAACTGATCAGATAAACTTCATGTTGCTTTAAACCTGTTAGTGGGCTTAAAACCAGAAGGGAGCTGAGCTGGAAGTGTTCCTTTTAGCCCTCACCCTCCCAAACAACCACAAGAAGCCCAATTCATGGTAGGAGTATTATTCTTTGGCTGCAATCCTATCAACACTTTCTTGGGCGTAAGCCCTGTTGAACACAATAGAACGTACTTTTGAGTAGACATGGATAGGCTTGTGCCCTCATTCTGTTGTATACTCTGACCCCGGGAACTTGGTTTCAGAGGAAGTAAGCCTTTAGAGTTCCTTTTCTTTTGTTTTACTCAATTGTTAGACAGCTTTTCCAAGCAACCAAAGCAGTTTACAGAACGTTGAGAACAATAATGACCAGAAACCATCAGTATCTATAAAGACTAAGAACAGCGTTAAAACCAACAACGGTTAACAGAGTTGGAAAGTCCTTGCCAAATTAAAACAGTTTCAGATTCTCCCTAAAATTGCAGGGTAGGGGAGCAGTTGCAGGTCTCTCCAAGAAAGAGAGTTCCACAACAGCAGGGCCACCACTGAGAAGGCCCCGTCTGTCTTGTGCCCACCAGCTGGATCTTGGTCCCTGTGCCACAACTGAAGATGTTTTAGGGTTCTCCCTTTCTATGCCTACTGTGGGCTTTCTCTCACTTCGTTTCCATCAAAATTTAGGTCACCTGCATGAAAGACAACCACTGAGTACTCAAGCACACAGGACCGGTGACACCCTAAGGCAGTGGTACTCAAACATTTCCGGCCAGTGGCTCCCTTGACACCCCCGTGGCTGTTGGCCAAGACTCCCCATCATGTTCCTGAGGGTTGGAAGTGACGTCATTAAACAGGAAGTGGCCAGAAATATTAACTGTATTAATATTAATTATATCAATCATATCATTAATTAAATGCAGATCTTAAAAATATATTATTAATACACAGCAATATACATGCTTTATAAATGATCAGCTGCTGATCATTGTTGGAGACAGGAGGCTGCAGTAGGTAGATTTTGTCTGGTCCAGGAAGACTCATTTTTTTTAACTTTGTAAGCATACCAATAGAATTGTTTTATCAAATGAACTTTGTGAACAACTAGTCTGACCAACATTACACACACACACACCCCTGTGGACCCCAATCCAACTAGTCATTTCTCCCATTCTCCGTGGAGAGGATTGAACCCTTTATTAATTTAGTTTAATTAAATTTTTCCAGCAGCTGGTGGGGAAAACAAAAATAGGCCATGAAAATATATCAGAGCTGATAAGGGTTTGGTTAGGAAGCTGATTTGTCTCCTATACTAGGAGATGCACAGCCCAATCCTACGCATGCCTACTCAGAAGTAAATCCCATCAGAGTCAATGGGGCTTTCTCCCAGGAAAGTGTGGATAGGATTGGGCTGGCAATCACTTCATCAATGGCTGATAAGTATTCCCTTCAAATAGCAAGATTCATCACTTTAAAAATACAGCCTCTCCTCTTCAGTCAAACAACAAGGTTAATAAATCACTTTCAAAACAGTCCCCTTTTTCTGCTCCTGGCCAAGTAAAGTGTGTGCTTCTCTCTCTCTGCCCCCCCCCCTTTGCCAACTGCATGGAAACAACTTTAAGACCCCTGGTGACTGGTAAAATAAGAAGCGTTTTATTTGGGGAGGGGGAGGAAAGCGGGAAGGTTTGGAGATTGAAAGGGAAGAGTGGAAGAGGGAGCGGGTTGAAAAGAGAGATTTCGCTTTGATGAGAAGCGATCCCAGGCTGAGAACAAGGACCCAACCAGACGAGGATCTGCGAGGGTTAAGGACTGCAAACTGAGCATGCTCGATACTGGCCAGATGGGGGTTGGAGTCGAAGAACTTTGGAATCAACATGCAGCGAACACAGTCAGAGTGGAGGGAGAAGAGGGCAGGGTGGCAGCAGCACAGAAGATGGGCTCTATTCTGCCCAGGGGTGTGACTGTATGCTGGGCGAGGACATCCCACTTTGAGTTCCTGGCGCCTCCCTAAGGAGCACAGTTTGAATAACACTGCCCTAAGGCCACCTTTCTGCTCTGCCTTGGAGGGCCTGCATCGGTGACATGCATAATTAACCCTATCAGTGCATGCTGTTTGTTTTGAAGGCCTTTTGTAGGAAAGGTCTCTTGTCTCTGCCTTTCCCTCCAAGAAGCACCCAAGATTTTCTTGGTGGAACGACACACCCAGTGAGTCTGCTGGGCATCTGTCAGCACTGCTGTTTTTGGCTACGGCAGTGGTTTCTGGTGCAGCAGTGAGCGGGGTGGGGGGGCAGAGAAGAGAAAAGGCACTTCTTTGGGGTTATGAAACTATCATCTGTGCAGGCCGGAGGATTTCTTTTCTCTGTTTAGCTTCACCGCATCACCGGACTTGAAACTGGCAGGTTAGTTGTTTTGCTGAGAGTTGACACCTTGAAGCGCCCCGCTCTCTTGGGCAGCTGTCTTCTAGTATCGACAAAACCTGGCGGAAGGATGAACCCTAGAAGGAAGGGGCTACGCAGCACAGGAAATTCCTTCTTTCCTGTGGGCAGGAGGGCCTGTAGCTCATGCAGCAAGGCTCAGTGAAACCTGTTGGAAAACTGGTCTGGAGCTGCCAGCCAGTGTTGGCAATGCTGAACTGTGTGGTCTGACTGCTTGACTCGGTACGGCAGCGTCGCATTTTCCTAAGCTTTAAAGGTTCAACACAGAGTAAGCACCACTTTGCCCCTTCCTTCCTTCCTCCGAACAGTAGCTTCATCTGCCATGAAAAGTCCTTTAGGTGAATTTTCAGTTCTGAGTATGACCAGCATGGATGTCACTTTTAACACCGAAATAGGCTTGAATACAGCATCACTGGCAAGACGGTGGTTCCCCTTTCACCACTGTCAAGGAGCAGTGGGTGCTGGGAAATCCCAGCTTTGGAGTCACGTTCTGAAATGGGGGCATGGCCCCCATTGTTGGACCAAAAGTTCATAAGCCTTCCTAGCTTTTAACAAGGACTTGACAATTTTGTCTTTGCTGTGGAGACTGTATGCCTGTGAATACCAGATATTATGATTGTTTGGGACTATGAGAACCAAACGGCACTATTCACATTGCGTGGAAGTGGTAGAATTCTGGCTTGTTACGTCTCATGTGGGGAGTCACAGGTTCAAATCCACCCACCTCCCGCCCCCCACACTGCAAAACACAAACAAAGAAACAAACAAACAAAAAAACAACCCTGCAAATCATGGAGAGGTCTGTGTTGCACCTTCCCTCCAGTGTGTTCATTCAGTACACAGAGGGCAGGGGTGCTCACACTTTTTTGGCTCAAGAGCTACTTTGAAACCCAGCAAGGCCCGGAGATCTACCAGAGCTTTTTTTACAATGTTCGCGCCATCATAACATATAACATTTATGTCTACAATGTATGTTGGTGTACCTTGAGCCCCACTGAGTATAACAGGACTTACTCCTGAGTAGACATGCCTAGGATTAGGCTGTGAGGCTGCAATCCTAGCCACACTTACCTGGGATTGAGCCCCATTGAGTATAATGGGCCTTACTCCTGGCGTTTCCTCCCAGAGGCACCTGAAGGGGGGGTTCGGCACTCCGCGATCTACTCATTTTGCCTCGCGATCTACCGGTAGATCGCGATCCACCTATTGAGCACCCCTGACAGAGGGTGTGCTGGAGCCTGATTTCCAGTTTTGGAAACAGATTTGGGGACATGGGGTTCAGGCCTGTTCTGCGGACCTCTCTCCATCTTTGAGAAGCATGAAAAGCCGTGGCGCGGTTCACAGGCTCCTTTCCACCATGGAGGCCCCAAGGTTTTGACAGGAGGAGACTGTACAGATTTCTGAGTCAACTGCGGAAGGCAATCGGCCGTGTCAGGGAAGCTGGGGCTCTAAAAATGTTGACTGAAACCCCCAGAGCATTGAGGCAGCCCCTGAGAGAGATGGAAACTCCTGTGGCTGAAATTCAGCCTAGTCAAGCAGGCGGGGGGGGGGGGGGGGAAGATGGCTGCAAATATGACATGATTCACATGGCCAGAGTTACTTACAGGAACCAGATGGTGGACATATTAATGGGCAGACACGGGAAAAGCCCTGTGTAGACAAGTCGTGGGGTGGTCCTTCCACTTTTCATACATGTGGTTAGGATTGCCCACCTGCCAGTTTGTTGACTGGTACCACCAGTCGAGTCATGTTCGGTGGGATTTCCAGAAGAGGAGATAGTAGTGGTGTTACAGCCCTAGGTGTGCCTACTTGGAAGTAAGCCCCATCAACTTCAATGAGACTTACTCCTGGGCAAGTGCATATAAGACTGGCACCATAACCTGAGGGCAAGGCACAAGATGACTCCTTAAAAATGAACAGATTGATTGTAACATATTATTTTTATTAAGAATACTTATATACTGCTTTTGAACAAGTGTAGTTCACAAAGCAGTTTACATAGTAAAATAAATCAAATGGTTCAATAATTCAAATACAATTTTAAAAAAATCTGGTAGTCTATATTGTCAGTTACATTTTTAATTCCTATTCTTGTATCCAGGAGCTCGGGGTAGAATCACTGGGTCTTTTTCACTGCTCCTGGAGAGCCCCTCCCACTGCAGTCCCACTCCATATAGGACACCTTTGTGGGGTGGTTTGGGAGCTCAAAGATGCAGCCTGAGCTTCTTGATATGTTATTGCCAAGATTTACACCCTGCCTTCCCTGAATAAAACATATTCCAAGGGGCTGATAATAAAATCAATCGGAGAAAAACAATTGACAAATTTAAAACATCAGGATCTCAGAATCAACAGCCATAGTTGATCAAGCAGCAACCATCCCAGAAACATTTTTTAATGCTTACAAATTGGGTAGGAGGGAAGCCTATTGTGTTTCTATGGGGAAGTGTGATGAAGAACCATGATTTCAACCCCCTCCCCATATTAGTCTCTTTTTTTCCACCATTTTCTGGCATTCTGAAGGATCTCTCCAGACTGGCAGAAGGGGCAGCAAAATGGCAGATGCACTTCAGTGTCAGTAAGTGTAAAGTCATGCACATTGGGGCAAAAAATCAGAACTTCACATATAGGCTGATGGGTTCTGAGCTGCCTATGACAGATCAGGAGAGAGATCTTGGGGTGGTGGTGGACAGGTCGATGAAAGTGTCGACCCAATGTGCGGCGGCAGTGAAGAAGGCCAATTCTATGCTTGGGATCATTAGGAAGGGTATTGAGAACAAAACGGCTAGTATTATAATGCTGTTGTACAAATCGATGGTAAGGCCACACATGGAGTATTGTGTCCAGTTCTGGTCGCCGCATCTCAAAAAAGACATAGTGGAAATGGAAAAGGTGCAAAAGAGAGCGACTAAGATGATTGCTGGGCTGGGGCACCTTCCTTATGAGGAAAGGCTACGGCGTTTGGGCCTCTTCAGCCTAGAAAAGAGACGCCTGAGGGGGGACATGATTGAGACATACAAAATTATGCAGGGGATGGACAGAGTGGATAGGGAGATGCTCTTTACACTCTCACATAATACCAGAACCAGGGGACAGCCACTAAAATTGAGTGCTGGGAGAGTTAGAACAGACAAAAGAAAATATCTCTTTACTCAGCGTGTGGTTGGTCTGTGGAACTCCTTGCCACAGGATGTGGTGATGGCGTCTGGCCTGGATGCCTTTAAAAGGGGATTGGACAAGTTTCTGGAGGAAAAATCCATTACGGGTTACAAGCCATGATGTGTATGTACAACCTCCTGATTTTAAAAATGGGTTATGTCAGTTGCAAGGGAGGGCACCAGGATGAGGTCTCTTGTTATCTGGTGTGCTCCCTGGGCATTTGGTGGGCCGCTGTGAGATGCAGGAAGCTGGACGAGATGGGCCTCTGGCCTGATCCAGTGGGGCTGTTCTTATGTTCTTAGAGTTGCTGAGTCATCCAGGTGCAGTATCCATTATCCTTGCTGGAGCATCATCTTCCCTGACTGATATAACACTTGGCTTTGAGTCAGCTCACTGGACTATGAAGACTCCCCCCCTCCCATTTTCAAGATCAGGAAATTCGGAACTCAGGTGACCCTTCCCTGTACCTACAGGTGAAACCTGGTTAACCCCCACAGCTCATAGAAGTATTTTTTGAAAATGGTGGTGTTTACCTTTCTCTGAAGTAAGCCCATTGTGTTCAGTGAGACTTAGGCTGTCATCCTATCTTACTCACCAGAAACAAACACCACTGCTGATAAAAGGCAGGGTTGCGCATGGCTCCTTTGCTCATTTGTGCAGGTCTGACATTAGAAGAGAATGGTGCTTCCGAGGAAAAGCTTGTCTGCTTGCCTTGCTGGGCATGTGAACACCAGGACCATTAATCTGCAATACTGCCTGGTAAGTATGGGTAGGAAAGTTGTCCAGATGTTTATTCTGTTTGCTACTTGCCTTTTCACATCCTTGGCAATCTTTGTGGGTCCTTGGCTTTTCCCCCTCTTTTTGCTAGGGGATTAGTGCCTTGTTTTCCATCCCCTGCATCCTTCTCTTCCTTCTCTTGCCTGGACTCTCTAGCTCTGTATGGTGGCAGAGAAAGTGACCTTTCCCCAGTCCAATCCCAGTTTATCCAGTTTAAAAAAAAAAAGGCGACACAGGGAGGTGGTTGCCAGCCACTAACTCCTAGGTGCTATGTCCACCTTCCCTCTGTCTTCCTTTACAGAGGGCATTCCAAAGATGTGATGCCATCAGTGAAAAGGTCCTGTGTCTATAATTGAGAAAATGATTCTCAGTCAACAGCAGGCCAGAGAGCTGAATGCACTGGATAGGACTGTGAATGGGGGGAAAAAGGTGAATGGGGGAAAAAAGAAAGGCACTGCAAGCCTCTCTGCTGTGATTGGAACTCACCAGTGAACACTGGCACCCTCTGACCAAAGAGGGTCCTGGAAAGAGTTCTACCAAAATCAGTGGAACTTGCTCCTGAATAAAAAATATTTTGGAGTGGGATATAAGCATGGTGTTCAGTTCATGGTCAATAGGTTTAGGTGTTAAGGAGCAACAGTAATCAAGAACCCGGTCTGTTCCTTTTTACTCCTCCAGCCCTGTTTTCTATAATGTTGCAAAGAGGACATCCCAGGGATGGACTTAATCTGGTCCCGGCTCACCTTAATGCTCTGCCGGCAATGATACTCTGTGCCCAGGTGCCGGGGGGAGGGGGGGGAGACAAGAAGGTTATCATTTGCATTTCTGTGCTGATATTGTCCCCTCCTGGTTTTTCCATCTCCCTTAACAGATTTGGGGTTTTCTGGTCACTGAATGATGATCAAGAGCCTTTCAAGATTGGTCACAAATTGCAGTCTCTGTCATGCAAGTTAGGGTCAGCCCAGGACTGCAGGCATTGAGTAAAACCTGAAAGAGGGCTGTGGTAGGGGAAGAGCTTTATTGTGAGTCAAAAGCGGGAACTGCAGAAAAAGAGTGGCAGACCCCAAGGCCCACTGAACAGCTGCCTGCAAACGGATGCCTCTCAGAGCTGGTCCAAAAAATAATTTATGAGTAGCATAGCTACCTGCTCTATTCCCACCCACCCCCCCTTGGGACTGCAGTGCCTGTACAGTTTGCTTCAGCACTCAGGCAGAAATTTAACAGGTGATTGCAGACGGCTTCATTTTGATACTGAGGCAAAGTTGCATCTGATGAATTTTCTGTGTGTCATGAAGTTATTAAAGGCACAGGAGCTTTTATAGACAAAAAGAGGTGGCAACCTGAGCTCTGAAGCCTCCGTCCTGTGTGCGAGACATGCCTGGTCTGTGCTGTGAAAGCACTTGGGGCATATGCATTAGACCCCTTGGTGTGGTCTGCTTTGTTTAATTTATTTTTGCTACAAAACTTCCCATCTTTTTAACCATTTTCCGCAGTTTATGAAAGTATGGGGGAGGGCTTGATCATATGGGAGATAGCCACCTGGTGGCAAGCCAGGACTTCAGAATGGGACCTTGGTAGCAGTAGTCTAATGTGACCACCAGGTGGTAGCAAGTCACCACTCAAAGAGCTGTAGTTCATCAGCAGGTAAGTGCAGGAGTGCTCACACTTTTTTGGCTAGAGAGCTACTTTGAAACCCAACAAGGCCCAGAGATCTACCAGAGTTTTTTTTACAATGTTTGGGACTATGAAAACCAAACGGCACTATTCACATTGCGTGGAAGTGGTAGAATTCTGGCTTGTTATGCCTCATGTGGGGAGTCACAGGTTCAAATCCACGCACCTCCCGCCCCCCACACTGCAAAAACAAAACAAAACAAAAAACAACCCTGCAAATCATGGAGAGGTCTGTGTTGCACCTTCCCTCCAGTGTGTTCATTCAGTACACAGAGGGCAGGGGTGCTCACACTTTTTTGGCTCGAGAGCTACTTTGAAACCCAGCAAGGCCCGGAGATCTACCAGAGTTTTTTTTACAATGTTTGCGCCATCATAACATATAACATTTATGTGTACAATATATGTTGGTGTACCTTGAGCCCCACTGAGTATAACAGGACTTACTCCTGAGTAGACATGCCTAGGATTAGGCTGTGAGGCTGCAATCCTAGCCACACTTACCTGGGAGTAAGCCCCATTGAGTACAATGGGCCTTACTCCCAGCATTTCCTCCCAGAGGCACCTGAAGGGGGGGGTCGGCACTCCGCGATCTACTCATTTTGCCTCACGATCTACCGGTAGATCGCGATCCACCTATTGAGCACCCCTGAGTTAGTGTGAAGTGCTTGCTAGGATAAAACCTGGCCACCAGGAGGCAGCAGGGACTCCATGTAAATTCAGGTGCAACTTAAGCCCACAGAAGGTCTGAGCAACTGCTATTAATTGCAGCTGCAGTGATTAAGAACAGAAAGTTCTGCTAACAAGGGATGAGTAGCTGTGCAGTTTAACTCTCTCTGCACTATGGTCCTGACAAACCCACCAGGAACTTTTTGGCCCCAGAAGAGAGAGTGCCATTTGTAAAGGTGTTTGAAAACGGTGTTATTTGTTTTACTCAGCCCACTGCGTTCATTAAGACTTAGGCTGTAATGCTGCCTTACTCAACAGAAACAACTTCTAGCCATTGGGGCCAAAAGCAGTTTTCCTTGTAGGGTAGCTGGCAGAATAAGGGGGGGGGGAATGTTTCTGTAGAAATTTGTGGCACAAGGGAAAAAAGGGTCAAGCCACCCTTCCCTCCTGCCAAGGCCCCACTCTGGATTGGGTCCCCCTGCACCTGATATTTGAACAGAAAAAAGATGAATGTACAAGTCTCATTTAGTGTCCTGTGTAGTTTGATCCTAAAGAGTATATGAACATGAATGCAGCCCCATAGTGTAGCACACAGGCGTTTTGTATGGCTAAGTTTGTCTAGACAGGTTATGGGTACCTGCTGAGGGCATGTGCGGTGGCAAACCTGGGCTTTCAGCCCTCGATTGTGTGAAATGTCACCAAACATACCAGCTCAGTCCACGGAGCACTGCAATGCCATCCTTACTCTCGAGGAACGGCACACACCGGCTGAAGCTGCGGTCTCAAGGTGAAGGTCGTCTTGGGAACGTTCAAGTCCAGGTCTGCTTCCGTAAGGCCCGGTGGAGGCTGGAACGTGAATGTCTGCAGCAGGCCAGCAAAGAACAGAAAGAGCTCCATCTTGGCCAGGCTCTCGCCAATGCAGTTCCGCCGACCTGTGAGCAAGAGCAGTGGGGGAATGAGCCTGCTCTGGAGCTTGCAGGAGGCTGTAACAGCAAGTCTCAAAAAGTCTTCCCAAAAATCCATCTGTGGGGGAAACTGGCACAGTGGCCAACTCAAAACTCTATCCAAACTGTGCTTATTGACATCAATGTCATAATTATTTAAATGTATAAGTACGTCCACCAGTTGCATCTCGGAAGAGGCATTCTCTCTTCACTTTTGCATGGGGGGGAATGCCTCTCTTAAAATGCTACTTGCTGTGACATATGGATGCATTCTGTCCAGGAAGAATGGAAGTATGGCCCATGTGCTTCTAGGCGTATAAAATGTATGCAGATTTACCCGGTAGCCATTTTCAACCACTGTGCCGTGGCACACTGGTGTGCCATGAAAGGTCCCCAGGTGTGCCGTGGGAATTTGGGAGAGGGTCATTTATCAATAGGACCATTGGGGGATGTGAGCCCCCACTGACAGCCCTTGTCAGTTGTCCAAAAGATGATGGTGTGCCTTGACCATTTTGGTGCTTTGCCAGTGTGCCACAAGATGGAAAAGGTTGAAAATCAGTGGGTTAATCAATGAAGACTCATTTGATTAACTGACTTGGATATCTCTAATTGGCTGCTGGCCTTTGTACTGTGTTTAATTAGTAGCCTCTGCAGCCCAGTTCCCCAGCACCATGAAGAGATAACCAGCGCATGCTTGTTCTTTCCAAAATCTGTGGGGAATGCCCATTGCCAGGCCCCCATAGGACTTTTAGACTCCAAACTGGAGCCCCTTCAGCCGTCTCGATTCCTGGATTGGGCAGCTTTTCAACATACTCATCTGAGAGACGGGACATATTTTTTTAGTACCTAAGGAATACGGCACAAATGCTTCTTTCTTGACAAACTTTCCATCCGAGTCCAGGAAGTGGTTGGGGTTGAACTCGTGCGGGGTCTCCCAGTGATCTGGATCAAGCAGCACCGAAGTGAGGGATGGAATGACTGTTATGCCCTGGAACAGAAATGGGGGAGAAGCAACCATCAGAAGGGAGGAGAGCTTGGTGCTGGGCACTCTTTAAAAAGGATGTTAATTGGTTCTACCCCTTTTCCCTTTGACATCAGCTCCTGGTTTTTTAAATGGTTTTTAAAAATTTCCTTTATTAATGGATGAAGCCATGTGTGTTGGCAACCTTCAGTCTCGAAAGACTCTGGTATCGCGCTCTGAAAGGTGGTTCTGGAACAGCGTCTAGTGTGGCTGAAAAGGCCGATTCGGGAGTGACAATCCCTTCCACGCCGGGAGCAAGTGCAGTCTGTCCCTGGTCTGTCTCCCTGGCTATGGGCCTTCCTTCTTTGCCTCAGACTGTTGGCCAAGTGTCTCTTCAAACTGGGAAAGGCCATGCTGCACAGCCTGCCTCCAAGCGGGCCGCTCAGAGGCCAGGGTTTCCCACTTGTTGAGGTCCACTCCTAAGGCCTTCAGATCCCTCTTGCAGATGTCCTTGTATCGCAGCTGTGGTCTACCTGCAGGGCGCTTTCCTTGCACGAGTTCTCCATAGAGGAGATCCTTTGGGATCCGGCCATGAAACCATACAATAAAAGAATCATTAAACAGAATATTAAATAAGAAAACTCTAAAGGAAAAGGGGGAGGGGAAAAGAAGAATAGAATCGATAGACATTACAATTCAAATAGTCATGTATAGAACTAAAGAAGGACTATACATAAATGTCACTTAAGAGCTTCCAAATATCCAGAAAATTATCCCTGTGGAATTGTCTCCTGCATGCTATAAATTTAGAAAGAGTTAAAAGGTCCTCAGTCCCATTGAGAAATGATGGACAGGCACGTATCTTTCCAATCAGCTCCTAGTTTCAAGGGGAGCATCAGCACATCCCCCCCTCCCGCGTGGGCACCCTTGTATTCTGTGACAGTTGCAAGTAGGTTATAGGCAGGGGGGTCATCTTATTGGGGATCGTGGGTGGATATCCAGAGGTGGTGACCACTGGTGATCAGTCCTGAGCCTGATGCACAGAAATAGTTTTAAGCAACATTTTCCATGTCCTCTCCATACAAGAGAAAGTGTCTCCTCTGTTAAACCCCTCTGGGCTGGAAGGCTGGTAAAGGCAGAAGAACATGTGCAGATGCCCTTCATAGAGTCCAGCCATGGTTTGGTTTCGCCCACTTGGAAGGAGAGTTCAGGAACACTCTATCAAGTGTGTGTTAAGCCTACTTTGTTTTTGTCTGTTTTGTGTTTGTTTATTTAAAGGATTTATATCCTGTCTTTCTTCTGGTGAGGGCAACCAAGATGGCTTGCATCATTAAAATAATAATAGAACAGTTTAAAAATCAATAAAATACAGAACAAGTCCCAAGGATCACATAAAAACCATTATACTTGTCTTGGTTAGAAATGCCAGTTCATCATGTCGGCTGTTGAAGCCGTCCTAAATAAAAAGGTTTTAAAGCCCTGCCAAAAAGTCTCCAAGGAGGAAGCTCTTTTATTAATACTAGGGGGAAGAAGTTCCACCTATTGGGGTTCCACAACTGAGACGACCCTGTTCCTTGCCACCAGCTTTTTTCCGATCAGTTGGCAACCCTAGAAACAGAGTTGGGGCGGGTATTGTAAACGAACGCTGTGTGATTACTCCAAAGCTCAGAACAATATTCCTGTTTTGCATAGACTGCTCTAGGGTGCTCATTGCTGTCCACCCCAACTAAAATATAGGGATCAATCTCTAAGCAGGCATGACCCTCGTCAGAGACACCTGGGAGGAGGTGTCACGGGGTTCCCTACCCCAAGGGCAATGTTTGTTACAGGAGGTACCTTTGGGAGAAAGTAGCCCCTGAAATGCGTGTCCGTGGATGTGCAGCGGGGGACGTGGGGCAACAGCGTGATAAACCTCTGCACCTCGTGGATCACGGCGTTGGTGTAGGGCATGCTTTTCCGGTCCTCATACGTGGCCCAGCTTCCTGGCTTCACAACTTGCCTGAGCTCCTCTTGAACCTTTTCTAAAAACAAAATGAAATCCCCACAAAAACAAACAGCGTGCAATTAAATAGGTTGCACCCATAAATTCTCCTCCGCCAGGATTTGAGTAGCATTTCGAAATATTTGCCAAGCCAAGAGGGATCCTGAGCACCTTCCAAACGTCTTCCAAACGTGGGTGGGTGTGTCTCTAGATCAGTGATTTTCAAACTCTGTGCCGTGGCACACTGGTGTGCTGAGGCTGGTCCACAGGTGTGTGACTTTGGGGAAGGTCATTTATTAGTAGGGCAATTGGGGGGGGGGGGTTTGAGCTCCGGCAGCATGGTGTACCTTGTCAATGGTCAAAAAAACTGATGGTGTGCCTTGACAATTTGAGCACTTTGTCAGTGTGCCATGAGGTGGAAAAGGTTTAAAATCACTGCTCTAGATGCTGGATGTTCTTGGCCAAAACCACTTAGTAGCCCCCCCCATGGTTTATTGCCTCCCCAGCTTATTAGCAACAGTGATCAGCAGTGGGAAACGGTGACTGTTCTTGCTCTCTCTCTTGACCAATGGGGGCACCCCGAGAAACCGGGGGGAGGGGGAGCTGATTCATATCATTACTGCCACTAATATTCGGTGGGGGGGGGCGACGACTGGGGGTCTGCCTGCCCAGCACCAAGGTGGGTCCTCTGATGGACAACAACCCCTGACCTCATCCCTCCCTCTTGGGGTTTCACTTACCAGCTGCTCAAGCCTTGTTTTTAATCGTTTTTACTATGGTATGGGAAGACTGCCTTCTGGAATGTTTACTGAGCACCATGTTGATCAGCTTGGGCCCAATCCAGTAGCCTTGTGTCCCCCTTCACCTGTCCTTCGATAAGAGCCAAAGCCTGTTCACCTAGGGCTCCATACTTTTTCCTTGTCACTTTGGAGGGCGGGGGCTTTCTCCTCTAGGGTTTGTTGGGGCTTGCATTCAGCGGTTTGGGATCTTTCCGGTGACGTTGCCCTCCCCTTGGCTTGCCCTTTCAAAGCGGACTGAGGCACGGTTGCCTACTCATGAGTAAACACACACACACACGCTGCTGCTTTGCTTCTGTTTCCATAGGGCTCCATACGTGTTCCTTGTCAGTTTTGCAACCTGCCAAAAATCAGGTCCTGACCCACAGTTTAGGAACTGCTGGACTAGAAACTGGGGCCAGTCTGCAGGTCACTGTGCTTGCCCCCTCCCAACAGCGGAAACTTTGCCAGCTAGGTCCTTAGCAATGCACAGTTGAATAATCGATTACAAGATGCTGCTGTTCTGGTGTTCCTGATCTTGCCAACATGCACACCAGCATCCTACAAAACTTGTGCAACTGGCAGAGATTCCATAGGAGTTACTAAAATTATTATTATTATTATTATTTATTAAGGGAGGGTTATGAAATGGAACTATGGCTAACTTTGAATCTTTGGGTACTTCATCATCAACAAGACGGCCCATTGCAGCGTCGTTGCAGCAGTCTCGGTGCCGGCAATCACAAGATCCAAAATGGAGGCGATCAGGTTGTCGTCATGGAACAGATTCTCCTTTTTGTTAGTGTCCTAAGGGTAGAAACATACAATGAAAACATTCTCTTTGAAGAAGGCAACGTGCAAGGGCACAAACAAACTGCACAGGGCAAGCTATGTTAGCAGATGCCTTGAACTGGAAAATGAAGAGGCGAACAGAGCAGAAGAGAGACTGTGGGGGCAAGAAGAATGGAGAGCTAGATTGTCTGCAGTGCTGTAGTCCAGTGTTTCTCAAACTGTAGGTCGGGACCCACTAGTAGGTCAAGAGCCAATTTCAGCTGAGTCACATAGCACCCTAGCTCAGTCACTGCTGGTGGGTCTCGACAGATCATCATTCTAAAAAGTGGGTCCTTGTGGTGAGAAAGTTTGAAAACCACTGCTCTAGTCCATCCCTCTCCTCTCCTCCACAATTCCTCCTCCCCTCCATCCCTCTCATCCTTTTTCAAATCCTTTGACATGCTACATAGAATCATAGAGTTGGAAGGGACCCACAAATAATAATAATAATAAACTTTATTTCTATCCCGCCCTTCTCCCTAAAGGGACCCAGGGCGGCTTACAACATATAAAAACAGATTAAAACATAATTTCACAACAGATAAAAACATATTAAAAACATATTAACGGAAACCATAAAAAACAGTAGTCAGATAAAAGTCAGAATAAAAAAGAGCATAAAACAGCAGTTCTTAGAGGAATCAGGCCTGTAAAAAACCAACTAAAAGATGTATAAAAGATGTTTAAAAGGCCATAAGGTCAGAAGGCTTGTTTAAACAGCAAGGTCTTCAGGCCTCGCCGAAAAGTCTCAAGAGAGGGAGCCATTCTCAAGTCAAGGGGAAGGGAGTTCCATAACGTTGGTGCCACTACTGAGAAGACCCTGTTTCTAGTTATCTAGTCCAACCCATGCCTGTAGCATGTAATTAACATGTAATGATATTAGCGTGCTTGTCTCTGGCTGGCTTGATTGTCAATGTTTAAATGGCAGGCCTTATTTTTGTACGACTTGTGGGTCAAACGTGGCCCCAAATACCTCTTTTTGCTTGAAGACCAAGGCATCTGTGTAGCTCTTGAGGCTGTTGGCGTCGATATCTTGCCTGCTTGTCTCAATGTAATCCCTTATAATGATGCGGACCTCTTCGATTTTTTGAAGCAAAATTTTGTGAACGTTGAAAAAGAATCCAAGGAATGGGTAGAAGTTGAAAAACTAGTTAATAGCAAATGAGAGAGAGAGAGAAGGGGAGAAATGTGGGTTATATTGAAAAGTAAGGTACACCATGAAAATGATCCACATATAGAATGAAAAGGGTGAAAATCACATTTGTTTGGGCTCTTGAGAGTGGAGCACCAGTTCCATTTGGGACCAAGGACTGTGATGGAAGGGCCGGCCTTAAGAGCTGCGGGGCCCAATTGCAAACAATTTTTTGCAGGGTCCCATGTTCACAGCCAGGGTCTGTAGACTCTTAAGATATATAAATAAAACTGATTAGAGATTTTATTTCAGTGTCATAGAATGGAAACCAATCAAAAGGTGCACTGAAAAGATGCATGGGAATTAATGAAGCAAATGGAGCCAAGCATATTTTAATATAAAGTTGTATGCATGTAAACAAGCAAACCAACCAAATGTGTAGGTTACCTCTGAGAGGTTAATAATTACGTATTTGCCTTTTTAACTTTTTCAGAGAAATACACTTCACGCTGCTCTAGAATTAACATATTATGTGATTCAAGCACAGTAAAAAGTTTGAAAATATAAACCATATAGACAAGCACTACTGGCTCTTTAAGAATTCGGAAGAAAATTAAAATTGTTTGCTGTTCTCAGTAAAACCGCCAATGTGGTGTTGTGTGTATTTGACAAAACTAGACTAGATTATTCCGATTGGCTTAAAGCCAGCCCTGTGTAATGGTGTGGAACTTTAGTCTCTTTCCTGTCTGAAGGCATCGGTTTGGACTTAGGTGGAACAGACCGTACTGCTCGACACTTGTAGGAAGGGGGAATCGCATGTTGGAAAGTACCACTTCGCTCTTACAGTAGAAAGCTAGCATGGCAGGGAGCAATCTATTGCAGACCATTTTTCTACCTGGGTCATGACAAGAAGACTGTGGGGGAGATTCCACTTTCTGGCTTTTTTAAATCTTAAACTAGCCTTCCCTTCTACCTTTTTCCAACAAAGTAAAAGCCAGTTGGTGGTAACTCCCTTACATGCAAGAGTGGAGACCCAAGAAGACACATGACCTCATCGATGAGCTTGAGCAGAGCCCGGAAGGTTGAATCTTCGTAGTCAAATCTCTCTCCAAACAATATGATAAAGGTGATGTTGGTTGGGGCTGTGTAGAAGGTTCTGAGGTTAAAAGGTTCACCTAGGGAGTGGCAGCAAAAAATAAGGTCAGTGTAACATTCACCTGGGAGCTTACCCTGCACATGCCTGATCTTGTCTGATCTCGGAAGCTAAGCAGAATCAGGCCTGGTTGGATGGGAGACCGCCTGGGAATACCGGGTGCTGTAGGCTTATACCATGATCTCGGAAGCTAAGCAGGGTCAGGCCTGGTTAGTACTTGGATGGGAGACCGCCTGGGAATACCGGGTGCTGTAGGCTTATACCATGATCTCGGAAGCTAAGCAGGGTCAGGCCTGGTTGGATGGGAGACCGCCTGGGAATACCGGGTGCTGTAGGCTTATACCATGATCTCGGAAGCTAAGCAGTGTCAGGCCTGGTTAGTACTTGGATGGGAGACCGCCTGGGAATACCGGGTGCTGTAGGCTTATACCATGATCTCGGAAGCTAAGCAGGGTCAGGCCTGGTTGGATGGGAGACCGCCTGGGAATACCGGGTGCTGTAGGCTTATACCATGATCTCGGAAGCTAAGCAGGGTCAGGCCTGGTTAGTACTTGGATGGGAGACCGCCTGGGAATACCGGGTGCTGTAGGCTTATACCATGATCTCGGAAGCTAAGCAGGGTCAGGTCTGGTTAGTACTTGGATGGGAGACCGCCTGGGAATACCGGGTGCTGTAGGCTTATACCATGATCTCGGAAGCTAAGCAGGGTCAGGCCTGGTTAGTACTTGGATGGGAGACCGCCTGGGAATACCGGGTGCTGTAGGCTTATATCATGATCTCGGAAGCTAAGCAGGGTCAGGCCTGGTTAGTACTTGGATGGGAGACCGCAAGGGAATACCGGGTGCTGTAGGCTTATACCATGATCTCGGAAGCTAAGCAGGGTCAGGCCTGGTTAGTACTTGGATGGGAGACCACTTGGGAATACCAGGTGCTGTAGGCTTATACCATAGTCTTTCGAGACTGAAGGTTGCCAACCAGAGCTGCCAATCAAGACTTCTCTCTGCCATGAACCCACTAGGCGTTCTTCCTCCAGGCCTTAGTTCCCCCCTCTATAAAATGGGGATAATAATACTCTTGCCTTACTGGGTTATTTTAAAAAGTCCCTCAAGATCAGAAGTTGCAGCAAGAATAGCAGCATTTTACATGTCTTGGTCCCAGGTTGGCCCGGACCAATCCCCTTCTCATATGGCAGCACACTCGATCCTGTGCCCTGACTTTCCAAGCCATCAATTGTGTGTGTTGCACATTGGATCTAAGGGCGGGAATCCCCCTAACTTCTCGTGTTTCCCAGCTACTCACCTTTGAAAGATTTAATGTTTTCTACAAGGAAGCCGAGCTCTTCCATGATTCGCTCCTCAATGAGTTTCCTCCCCATTCCAAGACTGCGCATGCTTGACACTGTGAACCTTCGGGTTGCCTTCCACTTCTCTCCAATGGAAAAGAAAACTCCTGTGGTGGCAAATATGAAACATGTAATTTGGAGTAGGGAAGAGAACCTCATGATGAACCAATATTAGGGTGGTTGTTTTTTTTTTAAATACAGAATTTATTATTTATTCTATTTAAAGTATTTATATCCCATTTTCTACTACATTCCAAGGCACTCAAGATGGCTTACAAAATAAAACACCAATACCATTAAAGTTAAAACAATACTAAAACATAAAACATAGAAATAGTTAAAACACAATATTTATATTTCATAAAAGCACCAGTCCCTCATATTGAGAAGCAAATGCTTCCCTAAATAAAAAGGTCTTAAGGCCCTGCCAAAAGGACTCCAAGGAGGGAGCCACTCTTATTTCCAATGGGGGGGGGGAATTCCACTTGGAGTGCCACAACCAAGAAGACCCTATTTCTTACCGCTATCCCTCTCACCAGTGATGGCACAGTTAGAAGGGCCCCTCTCTGATGACCTGAGAGATTGGATAGGAATATACAGAAGAATGTTTGGTCCCTCAAATACCCTGTGAGATTTGTATTGTTTTTGTATGGATTATATAGAGCAGGGGTGTCCAAAGTTTTTGGCAGGAGGGCCACATCATCTCTCTGTCGGGGGCCGGGGAAAGAAAGAATGAATTTACATCTAAAATTTGAATAAATTTACATAAGTTTACATAAATGAATATATTAAAGATGAACTTGTATGAATGAATGAAGGTCTTGCAATAGCTCAAGGCATATAAAAGTCCTTGCACAAAGCAAGGCTGGCCTTTCCTTTGCTGCCGCTACTGCATCACAGACATGAAACAGCAAGCAGTGGAGGAAGCCCTCATCCCACAGCTAATGCAAAGAGGTCAAACAGTTGCCTTCACGCTGAGAGCAGTTGTGTCGGGCCAGTGCGGGCTGCAACAAAGCTCTGGAGGGCCAGAGGCTCATTGGAGACTGGGGGCTCCCTGAGGGCCGCATTGAGAGGCCTCGAGGGCCGCATGTGGCCCCAGGGCCAGGGTTTGGGCACCCCTGATATAGAGCACCACAGAGCCTTACAGGAGGAGCATCAAACTCAAAATAGGTTGAGAATTTGAAATCCCCACCCAGGGGTGCTCTGGAGAGTTGCTACACCTATGGCATAGCCACTGGTCAGGCTAATTCTGAGGTATGCCAGATTTTGGAAGCGCTCCTTCAATGTTCTCCATTATGTTCTTAGCAGTAGCAATGGAGGCGGACTCAGATTTGTGCATTACCGTGGCCATGCTGAATCTCTTCAAAGATCGGGATCGGGGGCCTGTCCACAAATTCCTCCGTGAAGTTCACAAGGGCGTCCTTTACGGCTTCGTAGCCCGTCAGGACCACGGCTTTCTGGAATCCGAAATGGAGGGTGAACACGGGGCCGTATTGCTTGGCCAGCTGAAAAGGGAGGCAGGTTAGGCGCTATCCTCAGACAAGGATAAGTGGATACAGCTATACTGCTTTCCCATAAATAGCTGCTCTTTCCCCTTAATACTGTATAACAATAACAACAACAACAACAACAACAACTTTATTTTTACCCCGCCTTTCTCCCCGAAGGGACTCAAGGCGCCTTACAACAGGTTACAACAGGTTAAAACAGATTAAAAACATAATTTAAAACAAATAAAAACACATTAACACATATCATAAAAACAGCAGTCAGATAAAAAAATAGTCAGGTAAAAAGAGCATAGAGCAGCAGCAAATCATAAAAGAATCAGGCCTGTAAAAAATATTAAAAGATGTTGGAAAGATGTTAAAAATGCTGAGAACTCAGAAGGCTTGTTTAAACTGAAGGGTCTTCGGGCCTCGCTGAAAAGTCTCAAGAGAGGGAGCAGTTCTTAAGTCAAGGGGAAGGGAATTTCATAGCATTGGTGCCACTACTGAGAAGGCCCTATTTCTTGCTGCCGCCCCACGTACCTCCTTAGGCAGCGGCACTTGTAAAAAGGCCTTCTCTGATGACCTAAGAGGATGAGCCGGATTATATGGGAGTTTGTATGGGAGTTTTACGGGAGTTGTACGGGAGATTGTACGGATTGTGTATAATGGAGTTTCACAGTGTGGTGCCCAAAATGAGCCGGTTAGTTGAGGCTGCCTGTGTTTTTAGTTACCTCAAGAGTCCTTGTGGTGACTGAGAGGTGGAAGGTAAATGTTTTGCAAATTGCAAGCAGGTGTCCAATGTAACTGCAGGAGTGCCCTCCTTTTCCCTTGATTTTGAAAGGAACAGAGGAAGTGTCTCATCCACACTTCCCTTTCCTCCCCACTTCCTCCTTCATTTCCCCCCTTTCTTGTTTCAAATGCAGGAAAAGGGGTGCTGGAGGCATCAACTGGCTTGCTATTGGCTGATGGGGGGGTTGGATTTGGTGCCTCACCATAGGTTCTGGGCAGTACGCGCTACAGAATCCCACTGCAGCACAATTCAAATAATGTTGGAGTTGGAAGACCCAGGTTCAAATCCTCATACAGCACGAAAATCTACTGGATGGCCTGGGGCTGGCCGTGTTCTGTGTGTGCTTCTGTGTGTGATCTACCTCCAAAGGAAAAAGAAATCCAGCCTTAGAGGCAAAAAGAAAGAGCATTTCTGAGAAACGCAGCTGAAAGCAACACTTCACATGACTTATGCGCCATGCTCAAGTCAAAACCGAACTCCTGTTATCTCGAGTACACGCCTGTCGGTTGGCTCCTTATCTGAAAGAATCTCCAAAGGGTGTTAAGTGATGTTTAATGATTTAACACTCACAGAGGTCCCCTTCAACGCCTTGAGCCATAAATATACCTGTACATGCCTCCCCCTCCCCTCAGCCAACTGAGCTGGATAAATATGTGTTTTGTAGCCTGACTGCTGAGATCACTCCAGCCCCCTGACTTCCCCGGGGGTGGGGCGGCTTCATGGCCCAGTTATGAGCTGCCCCCAAAACCAAATTCTTGGTTTCCCACTCAGTTGCAAACACTGCGTGCTGCTGACTGGCTTCAGTAGGGGATTTTCACAAAGTGCCTGCGTGCTTTGGGTAGATGTAGATATTGTAGTTCCAAACCAGGATATAAATATATAAATCACAATTTAGGGGAGATGGTGACTGACCCAAGGTCACCCAGGAAGCTTCATAACTAAGTAGGAATTTGAACTTGGATCCTCCAGGTCTCAGTTCCACTTCCGAACCACTACATCATCCTGGTTCTATTAATACTAATCATTGTAATCTGAATGTTTGGGGAATTATAGTTGCTTGTGGAAGGAAATCTGGACTCCCCATAAGAACAGACATAGCACCTGAAGCCCAGATTGTCTGAATGAGCTGCTGCTCTTGCAACATTCTGGAGTTAAATAAATGTTAAATAATTGTACGTGTAGCAAGGAGGTTAGTTGTTTACTCAAGGAAATGTCACATTAATATAGCAAGCCCTATAGTGATCTTGATATCCTGCTCCCTATTCACCACTAAACAGGGAGAAAAAAATGTCTCATTGGCTACCCATAAAGACCCACGTTAAAGTTATTGTAAGCTGCTTCTTATTTACTGCTGAGCAATTCTGTTCAAGATGGAACTGAATGAAAGATTTTTTAAAAATTGATCTGATCTTGCATATGTTAAAAAAAAATTGATCACAACACCTGAGCGTTATCCTACTGGACTGGCTGAAACATAACCCCCAGATTTAATTAATTAATTTTTAAAAATGGGACAATATCCTTACTGAGTTTGCCGAAGGGAACCTTTTGCACGACTCTTGCAGAGCGATTGGGCCTCCTACCTTCAGTATAGACTTGTCTTGCCGCTTCAGATCCAGCAAATGCAGGTTTCCGATGATGGGAAGAGGCGCCGGGCCAGGCGGCAATTTGAAAGGAGGTTTTCTGGAACTGCCTGAAAAGCAGAGCAGAGCAAAAATGATCACCCCGCACAGTAGCAAAGCGGGGGCCGGATAAGCGAGAAATAAATTTAGCGGTGTCATGGTCCTTTGCCAGGTTGGAAAGAATATGGGGAGGAAGAGTTAAGGAGTTGGCATAAACCCTTCTGCCAGTCTCTCCAGCTCACGGCCTCTCGATTGCCACAAAGGTGTGTGGACTCCCTGAATAAAATACGATAACCCCACCCTCTCTAAACACTTCTGGAGAATGTGGTCTAAGCAGTTTCTGATTGGAAAAGGAAGGCGGTTTCGAATGACAGGGCCTGCATGTGGGTACGGAGGTGGACACAATGGATGGGGGGTTCTTGGTCTGCCTCCAGTTATAGATTCTAATTTGGGCTGAGCTGCAGATTGCATGAGGACATGCTTGGTGCACTGTTTCTCCAAACAGCTGCCTTGCAGGGTCGGCTTGTCCAGGAGGACAGATGAAGCCACTGGGGAAGGCAGCAAATTGGCACAGGGCATCCCGTGCCTGGCTGTCCACTTCTACTGACCTGCTTGGCTGCTTCACCCAGTTGCTTTCTCTACTGGGGGGGGGGCTCTTTTCGCTGTTGGTATCACAGCTACATGTTGGCAACCTTCAGTCTCGAAAGACTATGGTATCGCGCTATGAATGGTGGTTCTGGAACAGCGTCTAGTGTGGCTGAAAAGGCCGATTCGGGAGTGACAATCCCTTCCACACTGGGAGCAAGTGCAGCCTGTCCCTGGTCTGTCTCCCTGGCTATGGGCCTTCCTTCTTTGCCTCTTAGCCTCAGTCTGTTGGCCAAGTGTCTCTTCAAACTGGGAAAGGCCATGCTGCACAGCCTGCCTCCAAGCAGGCCGCTCAGAGGCCAGGGTTTCCCACCCGTTGAGGTCCACTCCTAAGGCCTTCAGATCCCTCTTGCAGATGTCCTTGTATCGCAGCTGTGGTCTACCTGTAGGGCGCTTTCCTTGCACGAGTTCTCCATAGAGGAGATCCTTTGGGATCCGGCCATCATCCATTCTCATGACCTGACCAAGCCAACGCAGGTGTCTCTGTTTCAGCAGTGCATACATGCTAGGGATTCCAGCACGTTCCAGGACTGTGTTGTTTGGAACTTTGTCCTGCCAGGTGATGCCGAGGATGCGTCGGAGGCAGCGCATGTGGAAAGCGTTCAAGCAAATTATGGCAGTGGGGCTGGGGGAGGAAGGAGAGAAGAGAGCAATTGGATCAAAATAGTGTGCCTCTTTTTGCCACCTTCAACTTCTCCATTCCCCAGCTGTCTTCTGTAAATGGGCTGGGTAGGAGGGCTTCCTAAGGCTACATTATTGCCTCTGCTCTGGACAGCTCCCATCTTTCAATTTTCTAGCAAAGATGCTGGACTGTTGACTGCTGCTGGAGACTGTACTGTTAAATATTTCCCAACATCAGGGTGATGTGTTGGGGGGGGCGGGGGGTTCTGCTGGCCAACCTGCAGAAATGAACCAAGTAAACCTGCTTCTCCCAACACATCACCCTGATGCTGGCACAGGCCCCCTACCAAAGTTGGCAGCCCTGCAAAGGAAAACAGGACACTGCCATGTCAAACCTGATGCTTTCTCCATCTATCTGAGAATTGTCAGCACTGATGGGTAGCAGATCTCCAGAGTTTCAGGCAGGAATTTTTTTGCCTCTGCCTTCCCTAGAGGTTGAACTGGGATTCTCTGCATGCAGCACAGATGTACTTTCACTGGGCTTCGGCCCTTCCCCAGTGATCCTTTCCAGAGTGAAAGCAGGCGGCTTTATTGAGAAACGGAGTCTCTTTTCAGGAGGCCAAAGCAATAAAACGCAAGGCGAGGCTCCCTTTTTACCTTACTTGGAGTGATAGAGCTGGGTTGGATCGCTTCCCGTCACCCGAATGGGACTTTGAGGTGCCAACTGGATTATAATAATTAAGAATTAAAAGATTAGAGAGTCTCTTAATTAAGAGACACTGAAAATCGATGCTGCCCGTGCAATATCTGAACACAGGATTTAACCTGTTGTTGTGCATTAGATTTTCAGATTTGTGAATTCTCCTTTTTTCTTGTTGCATTTCTCTTTATTTATCTAAAGACTGCCGCCCTTCTTTTCTGCCTACTAAGAGGCCCCCCCCCCCAGGCAGCTTACAGCAATGAAAAGATACAGGAAGGCAGGAATAAAATCATTTAAAAGCCCAATAAAAAGTTAACCCAACCCCCCAAACCTGGGAGAAGTCAGTATAAATTAGAGTGGCAGTGGTTCCCAGTCTGAGGGCTGCGACCCACCAGTGGATTCCAAGCTGATTTTTGGTGGGTTGCATAAAGGGTCTCCCAAATGAGTTTGAACAGGCCAGGTGGGTGGCTGCCAGGGCACAAGACACGCTGGAGTGTGACCTGGCTGATGTGGCTAGTGGTTACATTTCAACTCCAATTTTTCCATTTGATTCTTCACTTTGCAAGTTGGCCATCCCCTGCAGCTTTCTTTGTGGTTGGTGCCTCAGCCAGGTTTTTTTTTTGGGGGGGGGGGGAAACGCTTGACTTGGAAGGTGTCATCGACTGTTGAAAAAGATCAAGGATGGCTCTGTTTCCCATATCTGCCCTTCTGCAAAGAATGCAGACAAACCAAATTCCTGGGTTTGCATGTTCCTTGAGACTCAAACTGGTTGATTTCCCCCCCCCTCGCCAAAATACACCATGAAGGTTCAATTCCTATCTTTGCAGAGATGCCTGAGTAGGAGGACATTTCAATAGATCTTTGTGCAAGTCTGACGCAGTTGAGAGAATCTAGGTAGCTGCAGGGTTGTGAATTTGTTTTTATTTTAAAATTTTTATTTTATGCCTTGCATCCAGATCAAAGACTATATCCCAAGCAGACCTGAGCCCCAGCACCTCTTTAAAATAAAAACAAATTCAGGTAGCTTGATTGTATTTTTTGGTTTTTTTTGGTTCAATGCATGTATGTGACATCAGGCTTCCCCTCATTACATCAGTATCACCCGGTTTCTGGATCTCAGAGTCAGGCGTTCTTCCAACTTGGCAGCCCTAAACCCTATGGACAAGAAACCAAAGATAAATGGCTCCTTTTTTCCATGTGATGCTCTTTCTGTCTGTAGGCAACCTTCAGTCTCGAAAGACTCTGGTATCGCGTTCTGAATGGTGGTTCTGGAACAGCGTCTAGTGTGACTGAAAAGGCCAATTCGGGAGTGACAATCCCTTCCACACTGGGGGCAAATGCAGTCTGTCCCTGGTCTGTCTCCCTAGCTATGGGCCTTCCTTCTTTGCCTCTTTGCTGTCCTCTCCAGTGCGCGAAGCCTGGGTAAAGAAGGTATGGAGGATAGGCTGTTACCCATGCAGCAAATGCCCCCTCTCCACGTCGCTGAAATGGTCCAATGGAAAGGCAGAAGCCAATACGGTTGGTTCCAGTGGCATCGCAGGAGTTGCCAAAGCATGTTTGTGTAGAGCCACGAACTGCCTCAGGGACTCAAGCTCTTGAAAACATAAAAATTGCATGTATGGATCAGTACATCTATTTCAAGATTCAAGTAGCATCTTTCTGGCCAGCTGCAACCTTCTGGGAGACCCACAAAGACAGTATTATCATCCCCTTGTTTCTTCTTGCATTCTTCTAATTCTTCTAATTTGAGACAGATACTACTGTCATCTACCCACTGGGTAGATGAGACTCATCGGCCTGGGAAGGCAGCTCATCTAAGAGAAGGAAAACCCTGATCCCAAACCTCCACTGCCTTGTGGTTACATCCAGTTATGGAAAAGGCTTCAGGAGTCAACCTCAAGTGCTGCTCTTACTTATCCAACAAGTCAGCCTCCTGATTTTAGAAATGGGCTATGTCAGAATGCCAGATGCAAGGGAGGGCACCAGGATGCAGGTCTCTTTTTATCTGGTGTGCTCCCTGTGGCATTTAGTGGGCCGCTGTGAGATACAGGAAGCTGGACTAGATGGGCCTATGGCCTGATCCAGTGGGGCTGTTCTTATGTTCTTATGAAAGCTCGACTCCACTTTCAGTATGCCCTCTCTATTGACTTGGCCTTCGCTTATCTTCTGCCAATTTAAAAAGAGTGGTGCTCTTTTGTTGGTTAAATGATCTGCTAGAACCAACCTTGTCAAACATAATGCCCGCAGGGTGAATGTGGCCCCTGGAAGCAATTTCTCTGGACCCTGTTATAATAGGACTCCCCCAGCATTATAACTGGGCTCTCTCATGTCTTGAAAGTATGAATAAGATTTGCATATTTTCTCTTCTATCATTTGCAGCTAATGAGTTTCTATGTGAGAACAATAGATCTGGCCATCATGTGCTTAATGACATCATTTCCTGCTTAGTGATTCATGTCTGGGCCTCCACAAGCACCATGAAAGTTAACTTCAGCCCTCTGCATGAAACAAGTTTGACATCCCTGTCCTAGACAAACATCATTGTCTACCAGAAGTCAACCACAAAACAGATATCCAGTGTTACTGTGTGAAGTGTTGCTTGCCACTGCATGATGCCCAAGAGTTTGCACATGATGAACATGGATGGAAGCGAGAAGTAAGGACAGAGTGGATAGGGAGATGCTCTTTACACTCTCACATAACACCAGAACCAGGGGACATCCATTAAAATTGAGTGTTGAGTTAGAACAGAGAAAAGAAAATATTTCTTTACTCAGCGTGTGGTTGGTCTGTGGAACTCCTTGCCACAGGATGTGGTGATGGCATCTGGCCTGGACGCCTTTAAAAGGGGATTGGATAAGTTTCTGGAGGAAAAATCCATTACGGGGTACAAGCCATGATGTATATGCGCAACCTCCTGATTTTACGTAGAAATGGGTTATGTCAGAATGCCAGATGCAAGGGAGGGCACCAGGATGAGGTCTCTTGTTATCTGGTGTGCTCCCTGGGGCATTTGGTGGGCCGCTGTGAGATACAGGAAGCTGGACTAGATGGGCCTATGCCTGATCCAGTGGGGCTGTTCTTATGTTCTTATGTAAGCGATAAACCCCTAGAGAGTCTAGTAAGGCAGCTGAACACTTACCTTGATGAATTTCTTACAACAGCTCTGTGTAAGGTATAATGTATTATATCCATTTTGGAGATGGGGAAGACTGAGGCTGGAAGGAGTGGCTCACCTAAGGCCACTGACTGCATGTTATTGGCAGAAGCAAGATTTAAACCAGGGGAGTTCTGAACTGATGCTTGCTCTTTTTGCTGCTACATTTTGTAGCAAGTCTTACACTCTGACTTTATGGAAGAGTAATAGCCATAAAAATAAAGTTCTCCCCCCAAATTAATCTGTGCTGAGTTGCACAGTGTGGAGAACAGAGTATTGGGGGAGAAAAACAGCCAGTACTAATATTTTAATACAATTTGTAGTTTATTATTAATTATTTTGGTTCCTGCGCACATGTATGAAAACAAGACATGTGGCATCTGGAAGGATTCCTCTTGCTGAGATGCGCCTCTCCACCTTGGGAGGTACGTGCTCCAAGCCATTGCTCTGGTCCGCTCCCTGATTGATAAGGAGAGTAGCTTAAGTTGTCTTGTGCAAATGTCCTTGGATGTACCAAGAAGCTGTTTAAGTGACAAGGTTAGGAAGGGCTTCTGTAATGATGAGAAATTCCTGTCCAAAAAATGTCTCTGTTGTGTCGGTGCAAAGCATGACAGGTGTGTACGTGCCTCCCACATTGAGCAGAGGCAGAAGACAGAAGATTTTTTTTGCCCCTGGGGCAATGGCATAGCTAGAGGGAGTGCAAATCACTAAGTTTTGCAGGGAGTTTCACTGTGGTGTGCAAATGGCCCCTCCGTCTTTCCTTTGGAACCAATCTGGGTGGGGGGAGCAAAACGGAGCCATTTGCCTTGACTGCCCATACACTCCATTCTTCATTCACCCCCATTTTGCTCCCCCCGCCTGGAATGGGGAGGGGGCAGGCTGCTTGCACACTATAGCGAAGCTCCCTGCAAAATTTGTGCTTTGCACCCCGTCTAGCTACGCCACTGAGCTGTCCAGTATACATATGAACCTTTTGTACACAGTCAATAAGAATAATATGTAACATTTGTATGGCTCTTTTTGTTCACCTGTATCATCTTGATGTTGTCCTTACAACAACCTTGTAGCATTGTCCCCATATTGCAGATGGGGAAGACTGAGGCTGGGTGACTTGCCAAAGGCCGTCTAGTTGAGTGTATGGTAGAGATGAGATTGAAGCCATATAAGTCCTGATTCACAGCTCAATATCTTAGGCTGCAATCCTAACCACACTTTCCTGAGAGTAAGCCCCATTGAACAAAACAGGACTTACTTCTGGGTAGACCTGGTTAGGATTGTGCCCTTAGCCACTGTTTTCTGGCTTTGACAAACCAGGTCATATTCTGTTCTGTTGTGCCTGGGTCATGTCTTCCCTTGAAGATGTGTTTCCATTTTTCAATATGATGGTAAGCCCAGAAGCAGGATCTGTTCTTTAAAAAAGCATTTTTACCTAAGCATTGCAAATATAAAATGTGTCCCAAAAAAACTGCTGCCCCCCATAGTATAGTTCAGTCTCCACATTACACACAATTCTGTACCACATTTTTGCAGGTGGTAGTAGGAGTAAATGCTTCTTCACACAAATATTCCCTGCAGGTAATAAAGTAGCAAATCAGGGACAGAACTATGCTAAGAGCTAATTTTCTATATGCAGGCAATTTGTATGTTTTTAATGTGAAAAAAGCCTTCAAAAAATGCAGCCTGCCCATCTTGCTCTCTGAAATGGCACAGCCTAGAATTATCTCAGTCCATCACCTCAATTCCAATATCTTAGATGGGATTTAGCCACAGAAAACTGTAAAATAATGTATATAGAACATAATGTCTTATATTATGACACTGGTTCCTCCTGTCATGAGAATGCGATGGTGAAGGGATTAATGACTGTTAAATATTTCGCATCCTGCCTGAAGGCAGATCAGCCTGTACATTATCTCAGTGCTTTTAAGGCGAGTTAAGTATGCGGCTTGCGCATAAAGCATAAGATCATCCTTTGACAAGTGGTCCATTCACTCAGCAGTTTAATGCTGCTGTTTAAGCCTAATGAGTCTGATACACATTTTGGGAGGATTATGTGCGTAATGTACACTGCTTGTAAAATCAGAAAAGGTCAGGGTTGTCAAAAGCAAATAAATCTGACATTTAGGGTTTTTTTTTTCTTGTCTCCATCAAGTGACAGCTGGGTGAGATGGAATAGACTCCCCTTAGCAGAGTTACAGGTGTGGTAAATACAATCATGTCTGTCTGGGTTGTTTTTCTCCAAATGACTCTTTGTGATCAAGTTTGTTTTGCAAGAGTCCTTAACAATCTTGGCAATTAAAAATACACACTTCTTTGCAAAATTTCTGCCACCTGGCTCCTGATCACTTTGCCTGATGATATCATGAGGCAGGTTGTGATGTCACATAGGGTGCAATCCTAACCCCTTATGTCAGTGCTTTCCAGCACTGGCATAGCGGTACCAATGGGACATGTGCTGCATCCTGCAGTTGGGTGTCACTCACGGAGGCCTCCTCAAAGTATGGGAATGTTTGTTCCCTTACCTCACAGCTGCACTGCCCTTATGTCAGTGCTGGAAAGCACTGACATAAAGGGTTAAGATTGTGCCCATAGCTGAATTCTATTGATTGACACCCCCCCCCAAACCTGGTGCCAGGATGGAATCTCACCCCAAAGAGATGGGGGGAGGGGAGAAAAGCAGTTTAGAACAATTAAGTTGTTCAGAGGAATTTTCCCCGTGGAAAAATGGCAATAGTCTCTTTTTTCAGACTGGTAAGTGAAATAGTTGGTTACGGTCATGTTTTAAAATACATTACATAAAATACCTTTAAAATACGGTAATGTTTCAAAAATGCAATTGTTACAGCCGTGACACTGTTGCAAAACCGCTGCTTTCACATCACTGCAACATGTTGTCAAATTTTTCTCCAGGTCAGTGGGAGATGGAACAGCAGTGCCAGCTGCATGGGGGGGAGGCAGCAGAAGTGACCCCCTCCCCCAAGACCTGAACTTGCGCTGGAGACCTACAACCTGGCAATTCTAACTATCTGACAGCCCAATCCTATGCATGTCTACTCAGAAGTAAGTTCCATTATAGTCAATGGGGCTTACTCCAATGGAAGTGTGGATAGGATTGGGCTGTTATTCTGTCTGTGTTTTATTTACAGCACCCAAATCTAAACTTTCAGAAGCCTTTCCTACATCTAGATTTATTTTAATCCTGTTGATTGGATTTTGGGCAGGCCGGACATGGAAACGCCCCTCCTTCCAGGAACCTGATCACAGTATCCTAATCCTAACTAGCAAGCCTGGACATGCGTGGGGTGGTGGAGATGAGACTCTAATCCACTTAAATGGGCTTTATTAAATTCTAAAGCAAACTCTGCAATTATAGGGAACTTAAGAAGATTGTCCAGCCCGAAACAAGATTATCACCAGCTAGATTGTGGTGTGGCGATGCTGTGAATGTCTATGAGCTGCAGAAGGCACCCTGTGCAGGTTCCTTTAGCTCAGGGGTGCTCAATAGGTGGATCGTGATCTACCGGTAGATCGCGAGGCAAAATGAGTAGATCGCGGAGCCCTGTCTCTCCAAACTGTTAATATGTCAGTTTCGTCTAGTGACTAGACGAAACTGACATATTTAGCTGACACTAAACTGACACTGAAAGGGACACTTTAGCTGCTCTTCAGGCATGCAGCAACAAAACTGACGAAACTGACTAGACTCCAGCAGGGGCTCCATACATTGAAGGGGGTGTCTGTCAGACGCTTCCTTCCCCCCTGGTAGATCTCCGGGCCGTGCTGGGTTTCAAAGTAGCTCTCGAGCCAAAAAAGTGTGAGCACCCCCGCTTTAGCTCTTCTTTCCATGCATCTGATCAGGTAGGGGGGAAAATTCTTGCACAGAAAACCTGTTGTCTCTCTTAACTGATCCTGATGCTCTTAGGGCACAATCCTAACCAGGTCTACTTAGAAGTAAGTGGTATTTTGTTCAGTGGGCCTTACTCTCAGGAGGGGTGCTCAAACTTTCAACTTTAGGGATGCTGGACCTTTAACAAGTGTATAGAAGAGAGAATTTCAGCAGGTGCAACTTGTCATCCCACAGATGACAAGCTGCACCTGCTGAAATTATCTCTCCTACACAATTTTAAAGGTCCAGCATCCCTAAAGTTGAAAGTTTGAGCACCCCTGCCTTATTGTCTTTAATTACCAGGTCCAGTCCCTATTCCCCCCCTCCCAATACCTGTCTCTATATAAACAAACAAAACCTGCTCCATGTTTGTTAGGAGCAAATTTCCTTAGCTATATATATATATATGAAGACCAAACTCTTTGGCCTGTTCCATGAAAACCCTTTGAAGCTGCCAAGATTTGTTTTCATGGCAAATGGCAGGAATGAAGTCACTTTGAACTTGCAGTTTGCAGGACAACAAACAATTCACACCCACCCAATTGATTTGATTTTGATTAATTAACAATTAGTTAACCATTAACATTAATTGATTATTTATTTGTCAGTTAATTAACCATTAACATTATTAATAATTATTGATTGATTGATTAATTGACAATGGACCATTAATATTAATTATTGATGGATTATTATTTGATTGTCAATTAATTGACCATTAACATTAAATATTGATTAGTAATAATTAATTAACCATTGGCATTAATCAGTTATTGACTGATAGTTGTTGATCTGACCAATATTTATTGGCTATTATTAGTGACTGTCAGTTTACTAAGCTCCTGGCTCTTGCTCCTGCTGGTCCTTCCAGGGCTGGGAGGGGCAGGGGTGGGGCCTCGAGAGGAAGGGGGCGGGGCATCCCGCTCGATCGATCGCTCGGCGCTCGCTGGCTGCGGCCTGGCTCGGCGCTCCCGCGCTGCCCTGCGTGCCACCACCCCGGAAGTGCGGCCGGTGTGAGTCCGTGGCGGCGGCGGCGGCGCCATGTCAACGGCGATGACCTTCGGGAGCAAGAGCTTCCAGCCGCGCCCGCCTGATAAGGGCGCCTTCCCGCTCGACCACTTCGGTGAGGCCGCCGCGCATGCGCGCTCCAGCTCCGGCACTTCCGGGCCCAGAGCGGGGGCACCATAGAGATGGCCTGCGAGGGGGTAGAGCGGCGCCTCTTCACTTTGCACTCTGCACATGCCCAGAGGCACTGCAGCTCCACTTTTAAAAACCGTTTCATTTTAAGGGGAACATTCTATGCCCATTGGTAGCTTTCACTTTTACACTCTGCACATGCCCAGAGGCACTACAGCTCCACTTGTTAAGACAGTTTATTTTATTTTAAAGGGAAAAGTCTGTGCCTATTGGCAGCTTTCACTTTTACCCTCTGTACGTGCCCAGAGGCACTGCAGCTCCACTTTTTAATACTATTTTATAAGGGAAAAAGTTGTGCCTGTTGGCGGCTTTCACTTTTACACTCTGCACATGCACAGAGGCATCACAGTTCCACTTTTAAAAACTATTTTATTTTAAGGAGAACATTCTATGCCCATTGGTAGCTTTCAATTTTACACTTCGCACATGCTCAGAGGCACTGTAGCTCCATTTTTAAGACTGTTTTGTACATGCTGGGTACAGAGAGAATGACCCCCCCCCCAAAGAGGGGTTTTTTGGGTGTTTTTATTTTTAATCAAGACACTGGGAAGGCAGACTGTGGTGGGTGCCTGTCCAGAGCCCAGAGCTCAACTAAGGGCCTGATCCTAACCAACCTTCCTGCACTGGTGCAGCCGCAATGCAGCCCAGAGTAAGGGAACAAATGCTCCCTTTCCTTGAGGAGGCTTCTGTGACTGCCTCCCCACCAAAGGATGCAGCGCCTGCCCCCTTGGCACCCCTGCACCGGTCCTGGAAAATTGGGTAGGATTGGGCCCTAAGTACTTAGTACTAAGTCATCCACTCAGGTGAGTCCAGGATCATCTTGCAACCAGCTGTCACCAGTGATGAATAAGCACCTCAACATCATGTCAATAAGACCCCGCACCGTTCTCTTCCATCACTCCAGCACTGCCTCACTCCCTACTAGTGAGTTCCACAATGTCAAAGATGCAGATGCAGCAGCTTAAGCCACTTCTGCCCAACGTTGCATATTATTATTATTGTATTGGCAACCTTCAGTCTCGAAAGACTATGGTATCGCACTCTGAAAGGTGGTTCTGGCGCAGCGTCTAGTGTGGCTGAAAAGGCCAATCCGGGAGTGACAATCCCTTCCACACCGGGAGCAAGTGCAGTCTGTCCCTGGTCTGTCTCCCTGGCTATGGGCCTTCCTTCTTTGCCTCTTAGCCTCAGACTGTTGGCAAAGTGTCTCTTTAAACTGGGAAAGGCCATGCTGCACAGCCTGCCTCCAAGCGGGCCGCTCAGAGGCCAGGGTTTCCCACTTGTTGAGGTCCATCCCTAAGGCCTTCAGATCCCTCTTGCAGATGTCCTTGTATCGCAGCTGTGGTCTACCTGTAGGGCGCTTTCCTTGCACAAGTTCTCCATAGAGGAGATCCTTTGGGATCCGGCCATCATCCATTCTCACGACATGACCAAGCCAACGCAGGCGTCTCTGTTTCAGCAGTGAATACATGCTAGGGATTCCAGCACGTTCCAGGACTGTGTTGTTTGGAACTTTGTCCTGCCAGGTGATGCCGAGCGAAGAGTCCATGACTCGCTGCAGTACAGAAGTGTACTCAGGACGCAAGCTCTGTAGACCTGGATCTTGGTATGTTCCGTCAGCTTCTTGTTGGACCAGACTCTCTTTGTGAGTCTGGAAAACATGGTAACTGCTTTACCGATGCGCTTGTTTAGCTCGGTATCGAGAGAATGAGTGTCAGAGATCGTTGAGCCAAGGTACACAAAGTCATGGACAACCTCCAGTTCATGCTCAGAGATTGTAATGCAGGGAGGTGAGTCCACATCCTGAACCATGACCTGTGTTTTCTTCAGGCTGATTGTCAGTCCAAAATCTTGGCAGGCCTTGCTAAAACGCTCCATGAGCTGCTGGAGATCTTTGGCAGAGTGGGTAGTGACAGCTGCATCGTCGGCAAAGTGGGTAGTGACAGCTGCATCGTGGGTAGTGACAGCTGCATCGTCGGCAAAGAGGAAGTCACGCAGACATTTCAGCTGGACTTTGGATTTTGCTCTCAGTCTGGAGAGGTTGAAGAGCTTTCCGTCTGATCTGGTCCGGAGATAGATGCCTTCTGTTGCAGTTCCAAAGGCCTGCTTCAGCAGGACAGCGAAGAAGATCCCAAACAAGGTTGGTGCAAGAACACAGCCCTGCTTCACTCCGCTTCGGATGTCAAAAGGGTCTGATGTGGAGCCATCGAAGACAACAGTGCCCTTCATGTCCTTGTGGAAAGATCTGATGATGCTGAGGAGCCTGGGTAATAATAATAATAATTATTATTATTATTAACAGTATTTATATACTGCTTTTCGGCTAAAAGTTCACAAAGAAAATCAAATATCTAATGGCTCCCTGTCTCAAAAGGGCTCACAATCCAAAAGGACGCAGAAGAACACCAGCAGGCAGCCACTAGAAAAGACACTGCAGGGGTGAGGAGGGCCAGTTACTCTCCCCCCATGAAATAAAAGAAGACCACCCACTTAAAAAGTGTCTCTTACCCAGTTAGCAGGGGCATATATGCAACAGAGACCAAATGTGTGCACCTGAAAGGGGTGAGTGCTGCTTCTCCCCTCTGAAGTGGAGTATGGCAACTATGAGGGTCTGTTCCAGAATATCCCCCATTGATTTAATCCTCATGAATCATCGCTGACCGCCTGCCCTCTGAACTGGCTACTGTTTTATTCCACTGTCTGTCTTCTGTTTTTTTTAAATTGACTTTTTTGTTCTTTCTGTTGCAGGCGAATGCAAAGCTTTCAAAGAAAAATTCATGACGTGTCTGCGGGAAAATGGCTTTGAGAGCGCCTTGTGCAGGCAGGAATCCAAGGAATACTTAGAATGCAGAATGGACAGGCAAGTTCATTCTTTCCCTGCAAACACTCACTCAAGCCCACTGGGTATTTGCTCTCCTTTCACTAATGCCAGATCAACATTCGCTTGCCTGTCAGCGCCGGAGTGGGTGGGTCTCTGGCTCGGCAGACTTGCTTATCTGTGAAACCTTGGGAAGGGGGGGCGTGGGAGAGTGAGGCCCCCATTTTTGCCAGCACAAAGTTGCTCGGGTTTAGAAGTGAGTTTGCTTTGGTCTGGGCCGTGGAGCCCATTTCCCATGTGGCACTACACACACACACACACACACCAGTACCTTTATTGGCATATTAAAAGTTTACAGAGAATAAATAGCAAAATAAAATAGAACAGCTTTGGGAATGTTAACTTCAAACTTTGGCCTTAGAGACTACTGCTAAAAATTCCGCCACCAGATTGGTAATAGGAGGGGAATAATCACTGAGAAGAAATGGGAAAGGATCAACAAGGGAAACAGGAAGAGAAGAAAGAAAAGAATCAAGTAAGTGGGACCTGAGGTTGTGATGAGCAGTGCACCGAAGAAGGATATGATCCAGAGTATCTGATTCAACTGAACAAAAAAGACATAATCTATTTGGACGAGGAGTTTTAGAGAATCTCCCCTGATGTAATGCCGATGGAAAGATATTCAGTCTCGCCAGCATAAAGGCCCGTCTTTTACTAGGGTTGGTAAGTTGGGTAAAATAGTTCGCAGGACGGCCCAGAGAAGGAGACAAACCAAAAAAGAGAGGCGAGCAGGTCGGATTTAAGCTAGACAGTAAAGTTCAGTATTCTTGCTCCCAGAGGTTAAGTTTAATGAGATGATGCGCTTTTTGAAGGTCCAAATCAGCTAAGAGTTCAGGAGAAAGACCTAAAGAAGATAATTTGGCATCGATGAATTTAAACCGGTTGGATGAAAAAGAGTCTTTTAATAGATCTAAGAGAATAGAATTCGAATGGATATTAAGATGGAGTTTAAGCCAAAACTTAAAAGTGAAAGTCCAAGCTACAGTGGTGGGGAGATGAATACCAAAATCATAGTGGACAGCCTAATTAAATTTGGAACTCCATGCCATGTGGCACTATAGAAATGACTGGGATTAACTCTGTGAACGGAACGGATCAGCTCCAGATCAGTCATTCTCAACCAGTGTGCCATGAATGGTCCGCAGGTGTGCTGTGGGAGTTTGGGGGAGAGTCGTATATTAGTAGGGCCATTGGGGGATGTGAACCCCCCACCAACAGCCTGGTGTGCCTTGTCAGTTGTCATATGAGAATTCCTATGCCTTGCACAATTGCAGGTATGGTTTGCAGTTCAGGACAAAATACATGCTTCAGGTGTGTCTCCAAGTCCCTGCTAAACATCACTGATTGCACTCATCCAATGATTTAAATCAGGGGTGCTCAAACTTTCAACTTTAGGGATGCTGCACCTTTAACAAGTGTATAGAAGAGAGAATTTCAGCAGGTCCAGCTTGTCATCTGACAAGTTGCACCTGCTGCAATTCTCTCTTCTATACACTTGTTAAAGGTCCAGCATCCCTAGAGTTGAAAGTTTGAGCACCCCTGATTTAAATGCTGAACAGAGATTTTAAAGCGCTGCCTCAGACACATGAATGACTTTTTTTTTTAATTTCTTCATCTTCATTCTTATAGTCACAGAGGGGTAAGCAGCTATATTCTGTAACTACACTATTTCACTGGATGTTGTGCATCCACTTCCAAGTGTATTTTTTTTTTTATCAGTGAGGGCTAGAAGCTTGCTTTTTAAGAAGATCCCTGCTGGATCAGACCACAGGACCATCCCGTCCAGCTTCTTGGATCTCACAGTGGCCCACCAATTACTTCAGGGAGCACACAAGACAACAAGCTACAACCTGCATCTTGGTGCCCTCCTCCTTTTAAAAGAAAAGAAAAAGGATACAAGGCAGCTGACATTCTTAGTAGTCAAATTTTCATCCCATATTTTGGGGGCTTCTGTGTAGTTCTGTAGCATAACCCTGGTGTGATGCGTCCTCCTACTTTAAAATATTGTAGTTCAGCACCAGAAAATGAGCTCTCTAATCAGGCCACTCTCAAGCTGTTTTGTTTTATTTAGGCAACTCATGGCCAGAGAGCCGCTGGAAAAACTGGGCTTTAAAGACCTAACTGAAGAGGGTTCCAAAACCAAGCACGAGAAACTGCAATGAAGAAAAAGTTCACTCTCACCTCCTCTTTTGGAAGCATAAAATCTGCATTAGCACATTGTGTACCCTCCCTTTGAAAAATGCTTTAATGTGTTCTTAAAAGAAAATGTTGAACTGTCACTAGCAAAGCATTGAGAATTTGCCTGGAGCAGAGAGTTTAACTTTGAAATTCAGATTTTTGAACTGCACCTTTTTACTTTTTGTTTCGGAAGAAGTACAAATTCAAGTGTTAATAGAGACTCCAGCACTGACAGACAGCCCACGGCCTGGACTGGCTACTGCAGAGCTCCTTGCATTAGCCAAGCGCCAGGGGATCAGGTGGTTTAGCTACAATTGCCTTGGCAGAATGATGAACGAGGAAGAATCAGATGGATGGCAAAAGGTTCCTCCCTGGAATGGCTCCAAAGAACTTAAGTGTACTTAGAAATAGGTTCTGCTGAAATTATTCAATAGGACTTACATCTAAGCAATGCTATCTAGGTTCAACCAGTGAATAAAGTATAGTTTCTGCATCAGCTGAGTTTATTGGGGGAAATACTGACTCTGTAATACTACATCCAGCCCTTCCCTGTTTAGCCCTTTTAAGGGTGACAATGATATTCATTCTTAGAGTCAGGACTATTTAACTGTTCCTTTGTCCCCAAACTCTAGGCTTTGTCAATAAAGTGCATTTCATATTTCTGTATTGTGTTATGCACTGGTTTGATGGGTTCTTTGTTTAAATGTTACCATACACATGAGAAGTCATATGTTACATTATCAACGCATTGCACAGCTGCAGGTATGGTTTTGCAATTCAGGACAAAATACATGCTTCAGGTGTGTTTCCAAGTCCCTGCTAAACATCACTGATTGGCACAGGGGGAAAATGTACAATGCAGGGAAATCATGACTCAAGGTGAACGTTGCTGCACTAGTCCCACAGTGGGGACTAGTGGGAAAGAACTTGACACAGGGATTCTGTTTTCTGCAACCTCCCTGTGTTTGTGTAAGGTGCTCATCACCCTAAGAGGCTGGTTTTGCTTGTAAAAAACCATGTATTGGCAACCTTCAGTCTCAAAAGACTCTGGTATCGCGCTCTGAAAGGTGGTTCTGGCACAGCGTCTAGTGTGGCTGAAAAGGTCACTCTGGGAGTGACAATCCCTTCCACACCGGGAGCAAGTGCAGTCTGTCCCTGGTCTGCCTCCCTGGCTATGGGCCTTCCTTCTTTGCCTCTTTGCCTCAGACTGCTGGCAAAGTGTCTCTTCAAACTGGGAAAGGCCATGCTGCACAGCCTGCCTCCAAGCAGGCCGCTCAGAGGCCAGGGTTTCCCACTTGTTGAGGTCCATCCCTAAGGCCTTCAGATCCCTCTTGCAGATGTCCTTGTATCGCAGCTGTGGTCTACCTGTAGGGCGCTTTCCTTGCACGAGTTCTCCATAGAGGAGATCCTTTGGGATCCGGCCATCATCCATTCTCACGATATGACCGAGCCAACGCAGGCGTCTCTGTTTCAGCAGTGAATACATGCTAGGGATTCCAGCACGTTCCAGGACTGTGTTGTTTGGAACTTTGGTAAAAAGTTGTTTGGTAAAAAACCAAGTGTGTAAAAATGCATGGATCATAAAGATATGCTCATCAGAGATCCAGGATTGGCTCCCTGTTGGAAAAACACGCAGCAGCAACTAAAACCAGGTTTGCCCCGTGCAATGTGTGAAACAGCCGTGAGCGTGTTAAATCTATTCTAGAAGAGAAAGTGTCAATCTCTTGTTCTGCTGAACTATTACAAAATGTTCTTGTGCTTAAACTGGGGAACAGAACTCCTTTCTGAGCACCGCTATGAAAATATGCAAATAATCTCTAGTATCTTCCAAAAAGACAAATGCACAGTAATGTCTTGCTTCTGTGCTCTATGAATATTATGCAGAGAATCTGCTCAAGGCTACAGGGGAACCCAGACGCAGTGGGACAACGGCAGCCTTTCTTAAACAAGGTGTCTGGTAGATCTTATCCTCTATAACAAATGGAGGAGTCGTGCTAACCTGCTTTCCCAGGTACATTACAAGAAAAAAAGAGAGCATTTGTAACCTCTTCAATAAAGCACAAGGATGAATATTGAAACATAGGAAGCTGCCATTTTATGACGTCAGAGCACCAGTCTGGTACTGCAGCCTGGCCACTTATGCCCTGATGGGCTGTCTAGAGTTATTGAGGTCATTCTTGGCCCTCCCCAGAGATACCAGCGATTCATCTGGGGTGCTCTGTGTGCAAAACCGGTGTTCTGTTGCTGAGCCGTGGCCTGTCCCTATATTAGAAATGGGCTATGTCAGAATGCCAGATGCAAGGGAGGGCACCAGGATGAGGTGTCTTGTTATCTGGTGTGCTCCCTGGGGCATTTGGTGGGCCGCTGTGAGATACAGGAAGCTGGACTAGATGGACCTATGGCCTGATCCAGTGGGGCTGTTCTTATGTTCTTATTGAAAATGTTATTTATGAGGATAAATGACTGCTTCTGGGATGCAATTCACTGCTTAGGCCTGATTCAGACATAATGCATAACCATGGCTTGAATTTTTTTAACCATGGTGAAGCCACACTACATTCAAGAACCTTTACCATCGTTAAGGGCTGCAAACCTGGATATGAAATAGAGGTTTGAAGTGAATTTTGAAATTATGATGATTTGCATGAGGTTATGTTGAATATTCCATGTGAATTGAGCAAGCCACAGTTAGACCATTTCCCTGCCTCTCTAGACACTTTCCAGGGTCTGAGTGGCAACTGAGTTCAAGTTTTTTAGGCCACCAAGTCTTGGAAACTTAGCCTAGAAATTGCTTAAGAAAGCAATCCTTAGTTTAATTTGTAACTTGGGGCTCTTAATCGGGGTCGAGACAGCAAACCACGATTAGTGCTGAACGTGGCTAAATGTTATATCTGTACTTCTGCCCCTAGACTCTGATCTGATGCAGCACACATCAGGAACCAGCGCAGGGCAAGAAAAGAATGTTTTTGAAATATCAAGTTCTAACTGTGCAGATAGATTCTTGCTCAGGAGCTGCGAATCAGAAACTTTCCCACAACAAAGGTGAGCCCACAAAGAATGGCAATTCCAGACAAATTAGCATGTGGGGAGACCAAGGGGGTCTCCCCACAGCTTGGCTAGATGGTTATTCAGTACAGTACAGGTGGTGTCTCTAAGTCCATATGACGAAAAGTTAGAGCAAAGTTCCACCTAGTGGGAAGATGTGGTAGAGCCCTGCAATGCGCCATAAAAGAGAGTTTAGAACTGTGTTCTTCAACCTGTGGGTTGTGACTCCAGCCTCATTTGGGGGACCTTTCAAAGCCTCTGCGGGAGAGGGCTGGGATCCAATCCCGTTATGGTGCTGCCTTACCAAAACTGAGTTCCTGCCCAGCCTCTTCTCTCTGTCTTGCCCTGCAGCTCCTAAGGCCAGCCCTGCTCAAATTGTTACCTCACAGGGTTGTTGTGAAGGACATATAGCCACCATTGCACTGATACACAAAATGGTTTAATGTTTATTTTCCTGGAGCAAATGAGCTCAGCAGCAGGTTGTTGTCGGTGGACTTCTGTATATCTCCTGTCTCCCTTTTCCACATCTCCCACAGGGGCCCTTCTGGCTTGCACAGAACATGATTAACGTTCTACTTGGGGAGATGTTCTCACTGACGGTGGAAGCAGGGCAAGGGGAAGAGATGAGCTGATGTTTGGGTGACTTTCCATTTGCTCTCTGGCTTGCGCACCATTTCAGAGAAACAGAAGATATCGCTGAATGAGTTTGGCGGGCTGCCAGTCCCAGTCTGATGCCATTTGACTGCTGATTCTGAGAACCTTGTGGCAACGAGTGCGTACGATTGAATTAATACTGCTGGTGAAACGTTAATAAGGCATTCCAGGGGCTTTTATGTGTAAATATGTCACAAATACATCGGGAAGCTGCCCCCTTGGATCTGAAGAGGCCACCCTGCTCTGTCATTGCTGGACACGTGGACTGGGCTCACTGGAGTAGGCAAACACGCTGTACAGGTGTCAATATATGGTTTATTTATGTATCTTACCATTCTTCCAAAACAGCGATGTTGCCAGCATGGATGCTACCTGTGTCAAGTGGCGCTCCCCCACTCACTCCGAGTAACACATGATTCAGTGTTGACACGATGATGTCATTGCTTCATCGTGAGCCCTGCTGAATTGTTTCTGGGGAGGCCATTTCCAGCTGTTTGAAGCCTTGTGGAGGGCAGAAAGGCCCGTCCACCACCAAACATGGCACGGGCCTCAGCTCAGGTGGCAGACTTGTCACTTCCCCAGGGCGTGTCGCCCGGGCTGGACCACCCCCACCCCGTGCTTGCTAGGGGGTTCCAAAATAGGGTCATTCCATTTTATCTTAATGACACCCTCCAGGATAAGTCAGGTTCAGAGAACAGTGGCCTGCCCAAATCTAGAGATGCCCAGGTCCCCAGCGAGGGTTTTTCCGCCAGTTTGCTTGGAGTCCAAGTTGCTTGTTGGATTTGCTCAGATGTGCAGAAAGAGCTAGTGGGCTTCACTGGGGAAGCCTTCCTGCCCTGTGAAAGTCTGGTTGTGATCTGCTTGAAGGCAAGAAGAGTTGTGCCTTGTAGCATTTGCACAAATTGCTTCTCCAGGCTGCCTCGTTAAGAAGTGCCGGTCTGAGGAGTCTGGAGAAGCGCATTAATAATGCAAAGTAATGAGACGGGGAAGCAACATAATTCATGACAGAGGACTGAGGTCACCATTGATCGGTAACAGCTGAAAATGCTGCAAAAGTGAACTCTGGAGCGGAATTTACCATCAAAAACACTCCTTGGGGTTCTACAGTGGTTCAGACATCATGGCTCAACCATGGGTGCGCCAGGATTCTAAGAACTCCACACTGTCGGAGATTTTGGCCTGTGTTGGAATGATGGCTCCATCTCCTCGTGATCTTTGACTCCCGTGTTGCATGACGCTGGTGACAACTTCCAGGCCGTTCAAGCCTCATCAAGCCACGCTTGATTTCACTTCAGGTCCCTGAAGTGGAGCAATGAGGCTACCCGCCCTCCGCGCAGCAGCACAATCGATCTGTGCTAATGTCTCACGGAGCGGTTCCGGGAAGGATGCTCCTCGGAAGAGGAAGAGATCAAATTCCTGGAACTGAGTGCAATGCCAAAGTGATTTCCATGACAAGAGGCTGGCTTGCACGATGTGCTTTGTGTGGAGCCTGGTCTCTGTGCATCTCTTTTTGGGCTTGGAATGGTTGTGTCGTCATCAGCGCTGGCTAGACAAGGCCTTTAAAAATAGACAAAAAAACCCCCCAGATCTACTGATCTCAGACCAGCTCTGTTGCTATGGGTCAGCCCACCTTTGAGGAGATAAAGCTCTGAGTGGGGCTACATCAGAGATATGTCTGATGTAAATGCACATGCGTGGATGTTACCGTGTAGCCTCCTATTTCATACAGTGTTTTTTAGAAACAGGGAATGTTCCTGAGCAGAGGAGCATCAAACCCCTCTGAAGCGGTACAGCCCCGAAACAAGTGGATCTTCTTGCCTGCTCTTAGTCAAAAGTAGGCTTAACTCTGAGCATGTCTGAAACTGTTGGCCTGACCCAGCCGTGGCTGGTTCCAGTGTCTGCTGGGTTTTGCCTAGGAGTACACAGTTCCCCCAAAACCGGATGCATTGTTTCTTGGGCAGTGTAGGGGATGAGATTATTTTGGTCTGGATTTTTGGCTGCAACCTGGCAATCCTCATGAATGCCGATTCAAACGTGGTGTGGTCATTACGTGGTTTTGTTTTCCAAAACATGCTTTCTAAAAGTGCGGTAAAGGTTAGTGTTTTCCCAAGTGGCAGGACTTCCAGCCTTTCCCTGGTGCTAAGATGGCAGTGACCATGGTTGGTGGCAGCTCGCAAGCATTCAAGTCTTTTGAGAAACAGATTTTAAATTAGGATTCTGACTTTCTCTTCTGTGTTTATATGCAAGGCAGCCCATTCATGAGGCCATTGCCTCAGATAGCAGATCGGTGGGGAGCACCTCTGTCCATCCACTCACTTGCTGCATTGCTATTTCTCCTCCTCTTGCTTATTGAATTGGAAAAGCAAGAGGGAATGGGGAGGAAGAAGAGGAGAGCGGCAGGCTAGAGCGCCCCCTAGCCCACCGCTCCCATAAGAACATAAGAAGAGCCCCACTGGATCAGGCCATAGGCCCATCTAGTCCAGCTTCCTGTATCTCACAGCGGCCCACCAAATGCCCCAGGGAGCACACCAGATAACAAGAGACCTGCAAGGCCTCCTGGGAATTGTAGTTTAAGAACATAAGAACAGCCCCACTGGATCAGGCCACAGGCCCATCTAGTCCAGCTTCCTGTATCTCACAGCGGCCCACCAAATGCCCCAGGGAGCACAGGAGAGAACAAGAGACCTCATCCTGGTGCCCTCCCTTGCATCCCCATGTTTCCTCTACTGTTCCATCATCCTCTTCATTTTCCAGTCCAGGGAATAAGAGGAACAGAGGCTGGCACATCACCAGATAAGGGGGCAGCATTTGGCACGCGGTCTCTGTTACCAGCCCTGCTTATGTGTCATAATCACGTCACTGTTTGCAGTAATTGTGAGGTGGGCTTTTGCTTTTAACGGTTAAGTATTGATGTGCTTGAGGTTTCTTAAGTGAGAAACTGCAGTTGTAGCTCTGAAGTTAAGAATTTTGTGGGTTGTTTTGTGTGAGGCAGCTGGAGGAAGTGTGGGCATTTACACTGGGTCCTTGACTCCAAAAAGAAGACCGACATGTTTTGCTGATGTCTTGTAAACAACACAGTTAATAGCCTGAATGAAACTTTTAAGACAGATTAATCATCTCTGCTCATGCTTAGCAGATGGGCTCAGCACTTAGCAACCAGCATCCACTCTCCACCTGTCTTGTCCTAAAACTGGGTTTCACCAGGCCAGTGGTTCTCAAACTTTTTAAGCACCGGGACCCACTTTTTAGAATGACAATCTGTCCGGAGTCGGGACCCACCGGAAGTGATGCCATTAACCTCGAAGTGATGTCATGGCTGGAAGTTACATCGTCAAACAGGAAAAATTTTAACACCTCCGTACAACAAAACCAAATCAAATTTATTAAGTAAATTAAAGTTTATACGTAACAAGTATAAGTTTATTTAAAATAAAGAAGAACCTTCCTAACTCACCCAAGCAGTTGCTGATCCTTTTAAAAAAAATTCTCCAAACATTCCAAAGGATGCAATCCCATCCACACTTACCTGGGAATAAGCCCCATTTACTATCGCTGTTAAAAGTATATAACAGTTCTTTTTGGCATCCTTCAGTCTCGGAAGACTATGGTATTGCACTCTGAATAGTGTTCTGGAACAGAGTGTCCTCTCCAGTGCGCGAAGCCTGGGTAAAGTAGATATGGAGGATAGACTGTTTCCCATGCAGCAAATCCCCCCCTCTCCACGTCGCTGAAATGGTCCAATGGAAAGGCAGAGGCCAATACGGTTGGTTCCAGCGGCGTCGCAGGAGTTGCCAGAACGTGACTGTGTTCAGCCATGAACTGCCTCAGGGACTCCGGCTCCGGATTTTGCCTCGAGGTTGACTCCTGAAGCTTTTTCCATAACTGGATGTAGCCACAAGGCAGTGGAGGTTTGGGATCAGAGTTTTCCTTCTCTCAGATGAGCTGCCTTCCCAGGCTGATGAGTCCCACCTACCCGGTGGCTGTTTAGTCACCTCTTAGACAAGTACAGCCAAACTGAGGGCCTATTCTTATCCCCAGCCCTCAGGGGATATAACAGTAGCCTGTTAGAAACATAGATCTGTAACATTTCTCCAATGCAGTCACACACCATTGTAGCATCAAGTCTATTAAAAATAAATTCACATTGAAATGAATGGGGACCCACCTGAAACTGGCTCATGACCCACCTCATGGGTCACAGTTTGAGAAACACTGCACTAGACTGATGGTTCATATTGCCGCCACTCAAATCTGGTCAGTTCAGAAAGATGGGGCATAGAGTTCTCTCCCGAGTGAACCAGGACCAGGCAGGTAAAGCAATAAAATAATGGAAGGTTATTTTTTAAAAAAAGGATTAGGAATTCACAAACGCAGGAAGAAAATAGAGAACCTGCAAGGTGGAAGCAACTGCTGGGAAAGGATTTGAGCACTTTGCACGGAGGGTGAAAGGCAAGCTGGGACTAAAAATGTCTAATGGCCCCTTGTCGGGAAGTATAGGGTTAAAACCCAAACCTTGGCTTGCCTTGTGTGTGGCCCACAGCTGCAACCTTGTAGGGATAATGAGGGCCTTGAGGACAAAGATGAGAGAGTCACTGCCAGAAGGTGTGGGTAGTCCAGGAGGGAAGTTGGAGAATGGCTGGGAAAGAGGACTGGTGTGTGGCTGCCCTGCCCAGAAGCTGCTGACTGGGGCAGGGAGGAAGGAGAACCTCTGCAGTTGAAACAGGCAAGATACCTGGGTGGTAGGATCCAGTGATGCTTTCTGCAGAGCTTGGGCCATCGTTGGGGAAAGAAGGGAGGCGTATTAGTCTACAGTGGCCATAAGCCCTCTAGAGTAATGTTTCTCAAACTCTGGGTCAGGACCCACTAGGTGGGTTGTGAGCCGATTTCAGGTGGGTCCCCACTCATTTCAATATTTTATTTTTAATCATTTAGACTTGATGCTACCATGGTATGTGACGTCATTGGGGGAAATGTAACAGACCTGTACTTCTTCCCTTCCTCCTTCCCTACAATCCTGCCTGTGCTCTTAGATCATCTGGGGGGGGGGCCCTTTTGACTGTGCTGCCACTAAGTGATGTGAGAGGGGTGGCGGCCAGGAAGAGGGCCTTCTCGGTGGTGGCCCCCAAACTGTGGAATACCCTCCCCTTAGAACTGAGAACTGCTCCCTCGTTGCTAACGTTTTGGTGTGGACTGAAGACCTTTTTATTTCAAAAAGCTTTTAATTGTTGACAGACTGGCTGGCGTTCTTGCTTTTTATATGAAAATCCACGGGGTTTGTTTGTTTTTAGATTTTTTAATTACTGTAAATTGTTTTTTAATGTTGTATTTCTAAGGTGTTGTAAGCCGCCTTATGTGCCTGTTGGGCAAAAAGGCGGGGTATAAATTAATAAAATAATAATAATAATACTTTTAACAGACTGTATATTCTTTTAACAATGATAGTCAATGGGACTTACTCCTGGCTAAGTGTGGGTAGGATTGCAGCCTAGGATTGTTGGAAATTTTCCTGCTTGATGATGCCATTTCTGGCCATGACATCACTTCTGGTGGGTCCCCACAGATTTTCATTCTAAAAAGTGGGTCCCGGTCCTAGAAGTTTGCGAACCACTACTCTAGAGAATGGATTTGATGGGACAAATGCCAGCGGTGGGCAAACTTTTAACTTTAGGGATCCTGGACCTTTCACAATTGTGTAGGAGACAGAATTTCAGCAGATGAGGCTTGCCATCTGTGAGATGACAAGCTGCCCCTGCTAAAAGTCCCCCTTCTATACAATAGTTAAAGGTCCAGGATCCCTAAAGTTGAAAGTTTGCCCACCCCTGGTCTATGCTATTAGGCGCCTTCCCCCCCCTCCCAATTCAGGTACCGGGCTGGAGAAATCTTGGACATTTTAAAAAATGGTTTATTATAAACAAAAATTAAACAACACAACCCCCAATGTCTTGAGAAACAGCTCTCTGCCACAGTTGTCCTCGGAGGAAAAAGTGGTTTTCTGAGTAGCTGCTTTGGTGTAACGTTCAGTCTCGGTCTCCGTAGGAGCCTGGCTGCCTTCTCAGCCACAGAAAGAGAGAGGCCAAGAAAGATATTTATATCGCCTTTCTGTGTGAGAAGTGAGAGGCAGAGAAGGCTGAAAGTCTGCTTGATTATGAATAGGCTCTTGAGGCTATATGTTGATTCTGAGGGTGACCACGGAGCTAAAAACTGTAGCCAAAACCTTTTTGAGCTGTTTTATTAAAAGTCTGGTTTGACAGCTATGGGGGGTGGGGGGGAGAAAGAATTTCTGGTGACTTTCTCCAACTTTTTTCTCAGGCAGACAGGCCATTTTTGAGGCTGATGCCTGTCATATACTTCGTCACACTCCCAGGGTTTTGGGGTGCTCAGAGTTGTTGGTTCTGAACCCTAGAGCCCTCAAAGATCCCTGTTCGGTAGTACTGCCACCACCCTGTAAGAGCCAGTGCCTCAGTCCAGGGACACCGAGACCCTCTAGGCTTAACTATATCCCGTGTAGGCACTGAGCACTTTCTTTACTTAAAGTCTCAGTCCTCAAGTTACTAGTCCACAATGAGGATTTTTGGTAGCTTGCTGAACGGCTTGGCAGGATTCTGAACCTTTGTCCCCAACAGACAATGAACCAACATGGTAAAAGGGTTTTTACTTTATTAAGTACATAGGGTTACAAAAAGTTACAAAAGGCAGCAAATGCTAGAGGCATAAAAACTTCTAGGAAACATATTAGCATAAAACAACAAAGCTAACTGGCTAGCTCTATTATTTCCTAACTCTCACCTGGGTCAGCTTCTTTTGTAGATCCTCAGCCCCAGTTACCTATGGGCCACATGGTCCTGGCGGGGCAGGATGTGCACCCACCACCTTTTCCACCAAGAGACAAAGACCAAAGACGAAGACAAAGGGCAAGACACCCCTTTGGGCTTTTCTTATACCTCTCATGCTACAGGATGATGTGACTCTGTACTTTTTTGAACTGCCCAATCAGAACTCTTGGGGACAGAATCTTCTCGAAGTGGGGCTGGATGCTAGTCCTCCTAGTTCTCCCCCTCCCCACTGGGGATTCCTGGGCGCCTCTCTGGCTACTGAGGTGCTACATCTATCACCTTCCATTGAGTTGTAAATTCCTTGCAGCTAGGATGCAAGCCCCTTCTATGTTACGGGGTTACTTTGGTTCAGGCTTTGCAATGCTACTAGGCCTGAACTGCACATATTCATGACAGTGCCCCACTGCTGGGCTCCATCATGGTACCAGTTCCCCCCCCCCCATCATTTTGCAAGCATCGGTGGTCCTTGTGACATCACCAGTCCCTAGTGACATCACCAGCCCTGTGACATCACCAAATTCTGCCTCAGAAATTGCAGGGTTTTTGGATGCATGCGTGGAAATTCTACCACTTGCGATATTTGAAACTGAGTAACCTCAGTGAAGACTGCTTTTTGCCTCAATTTCCAGGGCTGCAATCCAGATCTCCTGATGCCATCAAGCAGCACTCTGGAGGTTGCCTCCTCTTACCCAGGGGTGTACCAGGGGCTGCCTCTGTTGCACCTCCCTCCTCTGCCTGGAATCAAAAAGAAAGGGGGGGGGGAAGGAAGCAGAATGAAGAGCAGAGGAGCAATGATGGGCTAGAGCAGTGGTTCACAAACTGTGGGTCATAACCCACTGGTGGGTCACGTAGAACCAAGCAGAGCCTCCGGTTAAAAAATGGGTGATGGAACCATCAAATCACTAATGGCTTCAAGCCCTGGAGCTATTCAAAAATCAGATAGCTGCTAATTGCCCTGCAAAGAGCTGAGCTCCTGCAGTTTGCAAGATCGCTGCTAATTGCCCTGCTAAGAGCTCAACTCCCTAAATAAATAAATATTATTACTTGTAAATAAATTGGTAAAAATATTCCTTTCTAGATCTTTTAAATTGTTTTGTTGTTGGCAACCTTCAGTCTCGAAAGACTCTGGTATCGCGCTCTGAAAGGTGGTTCTGGCACAGCGTCTAGTGTGGCTGAAAAGGCCGATTCGGGAGTGACAATCCCTTCCACACCGGGAGCAAGTGCAATCTGTCCCTGGTCTGTCTCCCTGGCTGTGGGCCTTCCTTCTTTGCCTCATTGCCTCAGACTGTTGGCCAAGCGTTTCTTCAAACTGGGAAAGGTCGTGCTGCACAGCCTGCCTCCAAGCGGGCCGCTCAGAGGCCAGGGTTTCCCACTTGTTGATACAGGTTTTGTAAACCTAAAAGAGTTTCCAATAGACTGTCATTTCAAAAAGTGGGTCCTTTTGGGAACCACAGTGCTGGAGTGTTGGTTCCTATTTGAATCCAGGGATCAGGAAGAGGAGTGGGTGTGGTGAAGCTGGCCGGGCTGATGGCTGCAGGCACCCCCCACCAATCTGCCTGCTTTTGGTAGTCTCCTGGATGGGCTGTTCCTGTCTATGGCCCAGAGTTCCCAGTTTCCTTTGGCTTATTCCTTTAGAAATAGACAAATGGGGAAGGCTGTTTTCTCCATGCCACTTGGACACCTCCTGGCCTGACCCATCAGAATCCTTCTAATATTCTTATGCACTGTTTATTGAATTGTTATGTTGACTTCTGTAGCATTTTCTGCAGACAGAAGAGGCAATAATGCTTCGTTGTGCAGCTTCTGTTTTTTGCATTCACACTTTGTATATTCTTTGTTTTGCGAAATCTAAGAACATAAGAACAGCCCCACTGGATCAGGCCATAGGCCCATCTAGTCCAGCTTCCTGTATCTCTGCTTTTGACCTCACCCCACCTCTGTCCACCCCCCAATAACAGGCAAATAGATTTCTGGTTTTTAAAACAACTCTTTACAGGCTCTTGATGGCTGCAGACGGAAGGAGATTTTTATGGCCCAGTGGAGCTGGAAAACAGGGTTTCAGGATGGAAAACGCTGACCGAATAAGTTTCAGCTATTTCGGTTGAATTTGCCCATAAGAAAAGGAAAAATCATTTGAATCGAGAGGAAAGAGCTGAGGCTGAGAAGGGGGTGGGGGAACCATTGGGTTTATTTTTAGGGTTTTGTAAATGGACAAGGGAAAGGTAGCGTAAAAATGCCTTTAAATAAATAAAATGTGTCCCTAAAAAGCTTTCCGTGGTTAGTTTTTCCTAGTGAAAAGAGTCTTCTAGAACTTCCTGATTTGCACACTCTCCTTGGTGGTGGCATCCAAATTGTGGAGCTTCCTTCCCTGGAGCGCCCACTTGGCTCCATCCTGGATTGATGGTTCTCTGGTGCCCGGCAAAACTGGGCTTTCCTTCAGGCTTTGGGTTGGGAGCGATGCTTCTTTTTCCCCCTTGTGGAGTGCAACGTTTGCATTGTGGGATAAACTTTTATAATTCATTTAATTTTTGTGCGTGTGTAATTTCAGTTGTTTTAATTTTTGTTCTCTTGTGAGCGGATTCCAGAGGTCGTATAAGGCAGGACGCACATCGTTAAAGAAATAAGGCAAGTAAAAGAAGCATGCAGAAGTTCCTGAGGCAAGGTCTGCCCTGGATCTCCTGCGAGGCTGGTTGGCCTGGCCAGGTGGATCCTTTGAATGGGGTGGACCTTTGGACAGTTCCTGTCTTAGTTGACCCAAGAAAGAAATGAAGGCAAAGGGGAAACTGGATAAAGGGGCAATGTGATAGGCATGAGGCTGCGCCTGTTGAACTTCTCCAAGACCCCCCTCGCTGCTGCTGCCCCCACCAGTGGCATAGCTAGAGGGGGTGCAAAGCACTAAGCTTTGCAGGTGCCTGAATACGGCGTAGAAGCGGCCCTTTCCTATCTCCTTCAGAGCCATTCCAGGCAGTGGGAGCAAAACAGAGGCCTGTGCCTGCCTCAGAAGGGGAGGCGGAGGGACTGCTTGCACGGCACATTCAGGTGCCTGCAAAACTTAGTGCTTTGCACCCCCTCTAGCTATGCCACTGGCTGCCGCCGCCTTTCACACGCAAAGGATTTTGCTTTGTGTTCTGTTTCGGTCGCTACAAGCTAAAACCAGATTTGGTCTGAGGTCGCAGCTGTCGCGCTGCGAACGGCTAGTGAGAGTGGGGTCTGTAAACAGAGTTGTTCTTTGCATTAAAGCGATCCCTGTTGATAGTGACTGAGCTTTGCCGTCTCCCTCCTCTGCCGCCCCACCATCTCATTTCACGTTGGAAATGTTCCCTTCTTTGATTTGATTTTATTGCAAGATATCAACTTCTATCTACGGGCCCCCTGCGCGCTGCACAGCAGGGTGGGAGGGGGAAGGGATCGCTTAGCAACTGAGAGGACAAAAAAAGTTAAAAAAAAAAAGATAATCAATACATTACGTAGGGATTTTGACCTCCCCAACTGTGCTATTTTATTTTTAAATACTGTCAAATATTTCAAAATATTGTTTTAAATACTCCAAAACACATTGACGCTGTCCCTGTTAACATTCTGACACCCATAGTTGTATAGATAGATCCCTGCACCCAAAGAGCATACAGACTAAAATGGGGGGGGGGGAGAAACAGGGAAGGAGAGACAAAAAAGGGTGGGGAGCAGAGAAGGTGGGCAAATGCTCTTTTTGCAAGCAGATGTGGCTGACAACACAATCGTGTACATGTATATTCAGAATTAAGCTCCATTGGGACCAGTATATAATTAAGGGGGGGCAGGAGAGAACATTGTCCTGGGTACCATGCCTTGAGGGGGTGCCAATGGTGGACCTGAGGTGCAAAAAACGACTTTCTGAGGTTCTTGCAAATCTGAAAGTGCCTGTTGGAAGCCCCAAGAAGACCCATGCTGAAAGGCACTTCTGACACCTGGGGGGGGCGGGGCATTACAAATTTTTGTGCCCCTTGGTCCCAGATGCCTTAGCCATGCCACTGAATGGGATGTACTCCCAGGGGAGTAAGAAGCTTGCTTGGGGGAGCAGAAGTCACAGTGAGGAATATAATGAGGAATTAGTGGGGAAGGATAAGGTGAGGGCAGGCTGCATCTACAGATTTTGGTCTCCATACCATTATCCCATCCCAGCAGTCTGAGTCAAGGAATTATTGCTGGAAAGGAGAGCACACAGGAAGCCAGAGATCTGTAGACCGAGCATCAAATGGCCACAGTGAAGGGAGGAATAAGGATTCTTGCATTGGGTGAGAGGATTGGGTGGAGGCCGGGGTAGAGATGTCGGAGCAATCGGGATGGACCATGAACCAGAGTTTTAGCTGGAGAGATGGAGAGATTTTTGCCAGGTTGTACAGTGAGAAGTGGCAGGTATTTGGCAACTGACTGGAGAGGAACAGAGAAAAAATAATCAGAGGTAGAGCCAAGGCGGGGAGCTCAGTCTCCAGCACTGATTGACTCATCCGTGGTATTTTGTTTCACAATTAAGCATGCAAAATTGTACTGCTTACAATGCTGGTCAGTTTTAAAACACAGTTGCTGTGTTACGATACGGTGGCAGATGGCCTTAAAACTGTGCTTGCTTGCTTGTTTTTTTGCCAACAGTCCTCTGTGATGAGACCTTCCAGTGGCATAGCTAGAGGGGATGCAAAGCACTAAATATTTGCAGGGAGCCTCCCCTTTGGAGCCATTCCAGGTGGTGGGAGCAAAATGGAGGCAAATGCCTGGCTCCGAGGGAGAAGGGCCGCTTGCATGCTGCAGGAAGGCTCCCTGCAAAACTTAGTGCTTTGCATCCCCTCTAGCTATGCCACTGAGACAACTTGATTTTTATTGATGATGTGTGTCTCACCCATCCTTCAGGGAGCTCCAGACAATATACAGGTCATTTTATATTATATTGTTTGATACAGGTAGCAACCTGATGGGGTTTAATTATTATTACTTGATTTTGTATATAAAAAATCAACAATTAAACCAAAGCCAGGACACATTAATCACAAACCTACACCCCAGAAGCAACTACTGCACTTTTTATTTTTCAATTACACCTTCAAATCCATCAAAAATCATAACAAGGTGCAACATCTGCACTTATTCCCTAACAGTGCAATTGTAGGGTGAGGCTCCCTGCAAAACACAATGCTTTGCACCCCCTCTAGCTATGCCACTGGTGAGGGTGACAAGGGAAGGGGGTTGGGATTGGCAGGGGGAACTTAGTCTCATGCTTTGTTTTTTGGGGAGGGCCATGGCCCCCAAAAAGGTTGAAGACCAGTGGTTCTCAAACTTTAAAGATCAGGACCCACTTTTTAGAATGAGAATCTGTCAGGACCCACCGGAAGTGATGTCATGACTGGAAAGTGGCGTCATCAAGTGGGAAAGTTTTTTAAACAATCCTGGGCTGCAGTCCTATCCACACTTGCCCAGGAGTGAGTGCCATTTACTGTCGTTGTTGAAATCATATACATTGTAACCTGTTAGTACAGATCTAGAACATTTCCCCGAATGCATATGTACCATGGTAGCATCAAGTCTAATATATTAAAAATAAAATATAGAAATGAAGGGGGACCCAACTAAAATGGGCTTGCGACCCACCCGGTGGGTGCCGACCCACAAACACAGCCCTACGCCATTGTTAAATGTCCAGGAGCCCTAAAGTAGTTGGGAGGTTGGCCGCCTCTGGCTTAGAAAGCCTAGGGGTGACACCTTGGGTGCGCCCGGCTGTAAGATGCCTCCGCAGCCGCTAGGGGTCGCCCTTGGGCAAAGCCTCGCTGTCTACTGGGGGGGGGGGGGCAGAGAGTTGGATTAATTCATGTCCTATTCAAGGAGGCTCCGGAGGATCTCGGCTGTGGCTGGGGGCGGAATGCGGAACCAGCAGCCCCTGTGCGAAGCGGAGGAGCTGCTGCGGGCGCCCTGGGAGGAGGGATGCTGAGAAGGGGGGTGGAGAAGGGGGCCCCCCAGAGAGCACACCCTCCCTTCCCCTCCAGGTCTCCAGTGCTGCTGCTAGCCCTGGGCAGGGGGTCTTCCTCCCCCCCCCTCTTCCATGCAGCCGGGCCCCCCTTCCAGGGGAGGCAGCATCTCTCCAGCACCGCACAGCTGATCTTCATGAGCACCGCCTAGGAGCGAGGAGGAGCGGGCTGCCCTGATGGCCAGGGAGCGGAGCAAGAAGGCGCTCCTGCAGCTGCTCCTGGAGGAGGGCAACGATGTCTGTGCCGACTGCGGCGCCCCAGGTAAGAAGGGGGGGGCGGGGGGGAGGATCGGGCCCAGGGAGGCTGCAGGGGGCCCCCACCTGTCACACTGCTGACTGCACCTGCTGGCATCCCCCTCCCACTTCCTCTCTGCAGCCTGCCAACTTTCCTCTTGCCCCCCCCCAGACTAAATGTGCCCCCCAGTGGCATGGCTAGAGGGAGGGCAAAGCCCTAGGATTGCCCCTTGCGCACAGCGGTGAGGCTCCCTGCAAAACTTAGTACTTTGCCCCCCCTCTAGCTATGCCACTCCCCCCCCCCACACCCTTTGTGAGTGTTGCAGAATTGGAGGGTTGCGGAGCTGGGTGTGAAACCTCCCTCCCTGCCAGTCATCGTTTCTCCATCCTCTTCCTCCCCCCCCCACCTTTTTTTTTGAGGCTATTGCAAAACTGCCAAGGAGGAAAGAGGAACCGGTGGCAGCAGGCGTGGAAATAGCAGTGCCTTTGCGGGGGGGGGGGGGAGGAGAGGAGCCACAGCCAGGCTGGTGTCTTCCCTCCCCTCCCCTCCCCCCCAGAAAGTGAAATGTACAGCTAAGTGGGTGGGTCTCCAAACTTCCCTGGAGAAGAGGGACCCCCCCCCCAAGAAATAATTCGCCCCCTGGAGAAGTGTGGATAGGAAGGGAGGACTCAAGACATGCCAGATTGTATTATATTTGGGGGGGGGGGGAAGACTGTTCAAATGCCACGTGGAGTGACAAGGGGGGATTCCCTGCCATTCCCAGCCAGCAGGGCGTGATGAGGGTGGCATCAACAGGCGTGGCGGGGTTGAACACGGTGTGAGCTGTGGGCAGCCTTGGCAGGGAGATGGGCATGGATCCATTGCCCACCCAAGATGGGTGATAGGCTGCCAGCTGTCCAGAGAACCTGCCGTCTGGTCTACTTCTGGGCCTTTAACAGTATTGGGGAATAGTCTGGGCACATAGGGCAGCACCCCCCTTCTGCTGGAGCTCAGCAGGTCTCAGGCTAGGCAGTGCCTGGCTGGTGACCAGCTGTGCCATCTTCAGCCAGTTCCCTGGTGGCAGTCTAGTGAGGTTCAGGGAGCTGCTTCCAGTTGAGCCCAGCAAGGTCAGTGTTGCCAACCCTGGCAGCAGCTGTCCAGGTTGTGGGGCTTTCCCAGTCCTTCCTGGAGACTGGAGCTGCCTGGAAAGCAGCTACTCTGCCCACTGAGATGTGCAGGAATCAGCAGGTGAAGCTTTTTGGATGCAATTCCCATCCTCCCATGAGTGTCAGCAGGTCAGGTATTTGAGGCAGAGGAACAGTGAGCCAAAAAAAGTTGGCTGCCTTAGATCCATTGAAACCAGATTGGCGTGTCTCAGACTGAGAGAGAGAGAGAGAGACAGAGAGATGCTTCCCCACCCACCAGCTCCTCCCCGCCGGTTGCTTCTTCCTTTGGCAGAGTTGTGGATGCTGATGTCATAGCAGAAGATTCTTTGGAACTGTCTGGTCTGCTGTGAACTGCAGTGCAGATCCGATCCCTCAAACCTCAATGCCTCCTGTCCCAGGAGTGCCAGGCCAGTTGGCGAGGGAGGGGGATGCAAGAAGGGGAAGAGATGATGGCAAGTGGGGAGGCTTTGCCAGGACAATGATGGCACTGGAGAACTGGACTCTCTCTCCCCAATCCCTGCCAGCTGAGCCCTCTCCAAATTGGAGAGATTGTGGATTGTCCTCTGTGTGCAGAGGGCAGGCCGGACTTGTCCTTAAATTAGTCAGGATGTGAAATTTATCATCCCTCTTCCGTCTTTTTAGATGTGTTTTTTTTTTTAATAAAAGAAATAGTTGCCTGAGGGGAACATTCTTTTCCCCTATGCCATTTTTCAAATTGAAATCCTTCTCCCCAGTTACTACTTGGCCTTTGAAGAAAAGCACATGAGCACCCATAAATTGGGGGCAAAGTTGTTTTGGGGAGGGGGGACAAGTACACCCACCGTGCTGTGGTTCCTATTTAGATCACCTACACCTGTGACTGCTTTTTATTTTAATAAAAAAAATTATTTTAAAGTTCCAAAAAGGCCCAAACGCGATGACGCATTTCTCGCTGGGCAGGGGCCCTGGTTCACTGGGAAAACACTGGGAGTGCAGATTTATGGAGCATCTACAGGTAGAATTTTGGACCAGGAGTCTAGACAGACCCCCTCGACTGAAATCCTGGGAGCTGCTGCTAGCCTGTGTTTGACAATGCTGAGTTAGAGGGACCAAGGTTTGGACTCTGTGGGCAGCAGCTGCGTTTGTAACCCAGTCCTCAGAACAAGCAGTGGAGGATACTCCTGTTTTCCCCAATAAGTATGGCAGGATTGATGGCACAAATGCACTTTTTTGTGTGTGTTGGATGAATGTTTAGTGGCTAAGCTTGGAAATGAGTCCTCTAAGAACATAAGAACAGCCCCACTGGATCAGGCCAGAGGCCCATCTAGTCCAGCTTCCTGTATCTCACAGCGGCCCACCAAATGCCCCAGGGAGCACACCAGATAACAAGACACCTGCATCCTGGTGCCCTCCCTTGAAGGCATTAGCCTTCCACATGGCAGTGTCTGTTACATGTAGCTCCATTGATTTCATAGTAGAACTCAAAGTGGTTCTATGGGGCTTCTATGGGGATCTCTCATCCAGGCACCAATTAGCCCTGCTTAGTTTCAGAGAGCCTGCCCTAAGACCATTGTCTGGCCTCCTATGTCAATATTTGCAGCCTAGCCAGGCTGGCTGGGCCAGTGGCGTAGCTAGAAGGGGTGCACAGCATTAAGACAGCGGCCTGCAAGCAGCCCCTCCCCTTCAGAGCCATTCCGGGTGGCGGAGCAAAACTGCTCTGAGGAGGAGGGGCTGCTTGCACACCAAGGTGAGGCTCCCTGCAAAACTTAGTGTTTTGCACCCCCTACAGCTATGCCACTGGAGCGGGCCATTTTTTTCTAAAGCGCCCTTGCTTGCCTGGAGGTGATCCTTGCAACAGCAAAATGCTGTTCACAAATTACCAAGAGGCTGTGAGTGATTTTTCTCCTTCCTTTTCCCCAGCTAGAGACTGAGAAGTGATTGATCGATTCGTTGCTTGAGAGCGGTGACAAAAGGGGACAGAGGTCATAGTTTCCACTGGCTTTTGAATACTGGTATCTTGGGGAGGGGGTGCCTGAGAGCTGCTTTGTGATATGTTTTCATCACAGGAGTATTAAGTTTGAACTTTCCCTGATAGGATGCACAGGGGATAACTCTCAGGGTTCGGGCTTCTGCATGAAGTCATATTTTCTGTTTGGAAACACTTTTGCTCTCTGGATTGGACCCAAGAGCCCTTTAGCCTAGTGGCGTCGCACCGCTAGGGGTGGACCACACCGGGTGACTCTCTCGGGGGGGGGGTGACACCCCCTACTTGTCAAAATTGTGAAAATCTTGGTATTTTTGAATAATGCCATCATGTTGTATATCATCCGTTGTGTGATTTAATGCAGACTGCAATGAAACAAACTGCGTTGAAATATCTGCACTCTATTCAAAGTTATGGCCAAATCCCCAGAAAAGGTAAACACAACTGCCTTACGTAACAAAAAGTGGATTTTCTTAACTGAAAACTGACCAATGAGACTGATTGTTCTGAGAGTCAATGAGGTGTTGTGATGATACACCAGGGAACCAATAAGGTGTTGGCTTGAGTCAGCTCTCGTTTCCGTATATCAGAGCTTGTACTAGAACCCTTCTTCAGTTGTGTGAGTTGGCCACTGGGTTTTTTGTGGGTTACTGATTTGTTGGGTGACCTGTACAGTTCTGTATTTAAATAAAGTTAATGGGGTTGACCCTGACCCTACCGATGCCACTGCATTTCGATGGTGCGTACGACATTGTAATTTATTCTGTATGGGCTGGTTTGGAAGGAGGTCCATCATGGGGGTGACGCAATGAGCTCTCACACCAGGTGATGCAAGCCCTAGGGACACCCCGGCATCCTGGGTGAGCTAGATAGCACCAGTACAAAGAAGCGACCCCAGTAGAAGACCCCTGTGCATCAATTCCCTGCAATTCCACCCCCCGATTTTCTTGCTTCTCTACTTGATCTCTCGCACTCAGCCTGAGCAACTCTCCTGAAAGTTCTGGGTGGGGGGTGGTGGCTGCCACCAGCCAGGCAACACTGGACTGAACAGACCAGCAATTGGTTTCAACATTGGCTAGCTGCAAGTGTGAAAGCAGACAGCAATCCAGCAGCAGTCCATGTGTCTATTAGTGCAGGTCTGAGGGTCACAGTATGTCCCCAGCCTTGAGCAACCCTGGCTTCTATTAAGCGCTGGCCCTCTAGTGCGCTTGCACTCCCTCCTGTGTTTCTTTCCCACTGCTAGCTGACATGGCCGTGCAATCAGATTAACCTGGCAAGAGAAGCCTCTTCCTGGGCACAGCTTGTTGCGGCCTGCAGCATGACCTTGCGGAGCTGTTGCCCGCTGGCTGAGAACTTGGCTGGCTTGCAGGGCAGTCGTTCCCGAAACGGTGCTGCTGCGGTCATGCCCCGCCTCCAATTAATCTCCAACTTTGCTGCCGTAAAGGCTGCTATACGTTTTTCTTTGCTTTGTACTCTCTCTGCCTTGCAAGGGACACACCTGCCTTGTGTGTGTGTGTTCGGGTTAAATGCTGCAGACGGATTCGCGTCACAGCTACATCTTGTCTTTAAACAAACAAACAAAAAAGCTCATGGAGGGTCAGCCATTTTTGCTTCAGCCCCCTGGAGTGCATCCGTAACTTTGTGAATTTTGAAAATAAAATGGCTAATGTTATAATGCCATCGTACAAATCGAGGGTACAGCCGCACCTGGAGTATTGCGTCCATTTCTGGTCATCACATGTCAAAAAAAAAGGATACAGTGGAACTGGAAAAGTTGCAGAAGACAGTGACCAAAATGATGACTGGGCTGGAGCACTTCTCTTACAAGGAAAGGCTGCAGTTTGGGGCTCTTCAGCCTAGAAAAGAGATGCCTGAGGGGGGACATGACTGAGACATACAAAATTATGCATGGGGTTAATAGGGGGATGTTCTTTTCCCTCAAACACAACATCAGAACCAGGGGACATCCACTCAAACTGAGTGCTGGGAGAGTTAGAATAGACAAAAGGCAATATTCCTTTGCCCAAGCATGTAATTAAGTCTGTGGAACTCCTTGCCACAGGATGTGGTGATGGTGTCTGGCCTAGATGCCTTTAAAAGGAGATTGGACAGATTGATGGAGGAAAAGTTCATCACAGGTGACAAGCCATGATGGATATGTGCGACCTCCTGGTTCTAAAAGTAGGCTGTTTCTCTCAATGTCAGTTGCAAGGGAGTGGTGCCAGGATGCAGGGATCTTGTTGTCTTGTTTGCTCCCTGAGGTATCTGGTGGGTCCCTGTGAGATGCAGGAAACTGAACTAGATTGGCCTTTGGCCTGATCTAGTGGGGCTCTTTTTATGTTCTTGTCTAGTGCCTAATGCAGCCATTTTCAACCACTGTGCCGTGGCACACTGGTGTGCCACGAGTGGTCCACAGGTGTGCCACAGGAATTTGGGGGAAGGTCATTTATTAATAGGGACAATGGGAGATGTGAGCCCCCATTGGCAGCAAGGTGTGCCTTGTCACTTGCCAGAAACCTGGTGGTGAGCCTTGACCATTTTAGTGCCTTGTCAGTGTGCTGTGAGATGTAAAAGGTTGAAAACCACTGGCCTAAGGGGACAAATCAGTACCAGTCTGTGTAATGTATTTTGCACACCCCCTTAAGAGGGGTGGAGCTGATGGGTAGACCAGGTCTTGTTTTGCTGTGCAGCAAAACAGTCCTCAACGTCTTCACACCTGAAATTCTTCCACACCTTTTGGAGTCTGCTCTCACCTGGTCACCAGTGCTGGAATCCCTCAGCGCAGCCTTAGGAATGAGGCAGTGATTTCAAAGCCTGTTTTGGTGACTTGATGGTTTCTGCTTGGAGAGCGGCCATCTCATTTGTAAGCTCTCTACTGGCCCCTTTCAGAATTGGAAACTGACTCTTTGTGGGGAGGAAAAGGAAACCAGAAATCTTCTCAGCTGATCTGAAGTCTTCTCTGATAAAGCACCTTCTTATATTCTTATTGAACGTGGCTCTCGGACTTCCACAAAGAGCTCAGAGCGGTGTGGATTGGTGCCCCCCACCCTTTTATCTGTGCAACAAAACTGCAAGGGGGTTTGGGCTGAGAGACCAGTGGCTTGTCCAAGGTCACCCTTCAGGGAGGGAAGAGTAGTTGAAGCAGGGTCTCCTCCACCTTCTCCCAATCCAGTATTCTATGTACTACGCCATGGTGGCTCTTGACATCAAAAGTGTTTCTGCAGTTTCTAGACATGTAATATCCCACCCTGAAAAGGGGGCTTACTTCTGAGCAAGCATGCCCAGGATTGCAGTGTCGATGATGTGTGAAGCAGGGGCACAGCGCTTCTGATTTGGAACCATGAGCCTGTCCAAGACAGGGCATGCAAACTCCGGTGTTGTTGTCTGCCCAGATATTTGTGCACTCAAAAGCCGGAATTGTGCACAATGGCAAGAATCCACCTGGTCAGTGGTGTAGCCAGAGGGGGTGCAAAGCAGCAAGTTTTGCAGGGAGCCTCACTGCGGCGTGCAAGCAGCCCCTCCCCATCGGAGCCATTCTGGGTGATGGCAAATGTCTCCATTTTGCTCCCACCACCTGGAATGGATCCAAAGGGGAGGGGCCACTTGCATGCTTTGCAGTGAGGCTCCCTGCAAAACCTGCTGCTTTGCACCCCCTCTGGCTACGCCTCTGCCCCAAGTTAATTACTTCTGTTGGTGATGCTTCTCTTCTTGGCTTCTTCCTGCTTTCCAGGATTAATCAATGTCTTTACAGCCTATTAACCATCTTATAGGTTTGGAGTCATTCTTGCATCCTGCAAACCCGGGTGGGTTTTTTTCATTAACCAGAAGTGGCGGCTCCTTTTCATAATTGGCTGCTGCCAAATTGGGGTCTTCGACGAGTAAAATGTTCCGGTGTGTAGAAAGTGTGATTGTGTGTGCCTGGTGACCCTAGGTGGAGATGTGCTGTCGAGCTGATCAACTCTATGTGGAAGCAGAAGGCGCTGGCAATTTATAGACGTGGCTCCTCACCGCTTGAAAGCGAGATGGTGTCTCTGTGGGTGGATTTTCTTCTGCATAGGAAGCTCTGGTTCAGTGGGCTCTATTTCCCCGAAAGCTATGAAGGTCCTGACCCCAAAACCTGCAATTAAAGTTAAGAGTGTTATCAACAAGTCAAGAAATCCCTGACCCAGATTCTGCTGTGGCTATGAATTCATGAGGGTGCTGATTTTTAACCTCTGTGCCATGGCACACTGGTTTGTGTGAGTGGTCCACAGGTGTGCCACCTGTGGGAGTTTGGGGTTAGGGTTTCCAGCAGAGCTCTTTTCCAGCCAGGCGCAAATGTTCTTCCACGGAGTTACAGCCCAGTCTCAACCGTCCTCTTCTTCATTTTCCTCTTGCAGATCCAGACTGGGCGTCTTATACTTTAGGAGCGTTTATCTGTTTAAACTGTTCAGGGAGTCACCGCAACATCCCCCACGTCAGCAAAGTGAAATCTGTCCGTTTGGACGAATGGGAGCCCGCGCAGGTGGAGGTAGGTGCTTTTCCGGGGAAGGCGGTGCCGCCTCTGAATTGATGCACTGTCTTTGAGCTTGGTTTGTCCCTCGCACAGAATTAAGAGGCTGCTTTCACACGTGGAGCCAGCCTGAGCCCCTCACGGCCTCGCTACCCCGATGCATTACTTATTTATTTAAAGAATTTACAGCGCATTCTCCCTTTTCTCCGATGAGCGTGTTCAAGCAGCTTACAGTATTAAAGACGGTATTAAAACACTGCAAACAATTTAACACAAAGCAAGTCCCAAGGATCACATAAAACAGTTGAAATGGCATTTGGTTGAAAACTCCAACCCGTGAATGCTGTCCTAAATAAAAAGAATCTTAAAGCCCCCCGGCTGACCTAGGGGGGAGCTGTTTGTAATTCTAAGGGATGGGAATTCCATTATCAGGGTGCCACCACTGAGAAGGCCCTGTTTCTTGCTGCCACCCCCCCCCCTCCCCAGCTCATTACTCTTATGCCTGGACTTCCCTAAGGCATTTAATGTTCAGACTGATGGTGGGATGAGAGCTTTAAGTACTGCAGCGTGAAATGGCTTGCCATGCAGCCTAGGAGGGCAGTGATCTCACAGCAGACTTTAAACAGGACAGCTGCCTTGCCTTGTCTGCGCTCTCACGAAACGGCAGAGCTCATTGCCACCTACGGTGCTGGGGGAAATCTCGCGATTCAGTCCCACTGAAAAGACCGTTCGAGGTCACCAGTTAACTCCCCTTGGCTCCCAAAAAAGGATGTCTTGCTTTATCAGTTTGCAAAGAGTTTCCTTCTCAGCTCTCCTACAAGACAGCATGTTAAATGCCACCCGCTGGTGATGCCCCTTCATCGCTCTTCCTCCTGCTCCCTGAAAAAGGAAGAGCGGAATGCAGCAGCAGGAAGTATAAAGGAGAGAAGAGTGATGGGCTAGATCCTAGGGCCACTCTAGCTGTTGGGCCACTCTAACCCACTACTCTCCTCTCCCCCACTCCAGGGAGCAGGAGACATGATACAGGCAACTGCTCTCTGCCAATCTGCGACCTGCAGCAGCTGCCTCAGTTGACCTCGTAGATGGGTCAGCCCTGATCCTACGGCAAGGATAGCTTGTAGGAAACAGGCTTCTGCTGAGTCAGGTCATTGTCTGTGTGGCTCAGCACTCTCTCGTCTGAGTTCCAACTCTAGAGGGTCTTTTCCAGCCCTGCCCTGAAGGTACCAGAGACTGGACCCGATAATGTTTGCATGCAGACCCAGGATCTGCTCCTGCATAGTCGTGCGAGAAGCGGAGGAGGCAGACGATCCCAACCGGGCCTGATTGCAAGGTTTAAAATGTGACTTTAATGCGCAGGGGAGACGTGTGAGCATTCGCCCATTGTTGTGCATTGGGGACCGGTTGGCCGACAGGTTTCTGAACTGGCCCCTTGCCATTGAAATGAGCCCTGCAGGATTCTGGAAGGTGACATCTGCGTTTCATCTTGTCGGCGTTTTTAACGAACTGCTTTTCTCTTTGCAGTTTATGGCCTCCACTGGCAACAAGGCCTCCAAAGCGAAATACGAATCGAAAGTCCCACCTTTTTATTACAAGCCAACTCTTTCCGACTGCCCGTAAGTCTCTCCAGGCAGGGTTCTGGTTGATAAATAGCTTGTGTGTGCAGCTGCCGCAAATGTAATATTGTTTGGCTGGCCTGGGCTGAATTTTTTAATTCCTCAGTGGGGCTTGACTTATGAAGAGGCCCTGAGAACCTCCAATCTGCTTGGATGCCTCAGGGAAGGCCGGCGTCATATGGGGGGGGGTATTCAATAATTTCTGTGCGCCTGAATGTTTTCAGGGGGAAAAAACAGCCATTTTTGTTTTCTTTCTCTTGCTCTCGAGTTATAAAAATGCCAGTTTTAAAGTCATGGTTTTTCCTCTACCTTCAACCCACGTACTAAGTTTTGCATTTGTGCTTGGTTAGGATTTAATCAACTGCTAAGTTAGGGAACAGCCCTGCCGTTCAGGCCCAGGCCCATCTAGTCCAACTTCCTACATCTCACAGTGTCCCACCAGATGCTTTCAAGGAGAAGACAAAAGATCTTACTAGCCAAGATGTGTATGCGCAACCTCCTGATTTTAGAAATGGGCTATGTCAGAATGCCAGATGCAGGGGAGGGCAGTAGGATGAGGTCTCTTGTTATCTGGTGTGCTCCTTGGGGCATTTGGTGGGCCGCTGTGAGATACAGGAAGCTGGACTAGATGGGCCTATGGCCTGATCCAGTGGGGCTGTTCTTATGTCCTTAACTACAATTCATAAGAACATAAGAACATAAGAACAGCCCCACTGGATCAGGCCATAGGCCCATCTAGTCCAGCTTCCTGTATCTCACAGCGGCCCACCAAATGCCCCAGGGAGCACACCAGATAACAAGAGACCTCGTCCTGGTGCTCTCCCCTACATCTGGCATTCTGACTTAACCCATTCCTAAAATCAGGAGGTTGCGCATACACATCATGGCTTGTACCCCATAATGGATTTTTCCTCCAGAAACTCGTCCAATCCACTTTTAAAGGCGTCTAGGCCAGACGCCAGCACCACATCCTGTGGCAAGGAGTTCCACAGACTGACCACACGCTGAGTAAAGAAATATTTTCTTTTGTCTGTCCTAACCCGCCCAACACTCAATTTTAGTGGATGTCCCCTGGTTCTGGTATTATGTGAGAGTGTAAAGAGCATCTCCCTATCCACTCTGTCCATCCCCTGCATAATTTTGTATGTCTCAATCATGTCCCCCCTCAAGCGTCTCTTTTCTAGGCTGAAGAGGCCCAAACGCCGTAGCCTTTCCTCATAAGGAAGGTGCCCCAGCCCCGTAATCAGCTTAGTCGCTCTCTTTTGCACCTTCTCCATTTCCACTATGTCTTTTTTGAGATGCGGCGACCAGAACTGGACACAATACTCCAGGTGTGGCCTTACCATCGATTTGTACAACGGCATTATAATATTAGCCGTTTTGTTCTCAATACCCTTCCTAATGATCCCAAGCATAGAATTGGCCTTCTTCACTGCCGCCGCACATTGGGTCGACACTTTCATCGACCTGTCCACCACCACCCCAAGATCTCTCTCCTGATCTGTCACAGACAGCTCAGAACCCATCAGCCTATATCTAAAGTTTTGATTTTTTGCCCCAATGTGCATGACTTTACACTTACCGACATTGAAGCGCATCTGCCATTTTGCTGCCCATTCTGCCAGTCTGGAGAGATCCTTCTGGAGCTCCTCACAATCACTTCTGGTCTTTACCACTCGGAAAAGTTTGGTGTCGTCTGCAAACTTAGCCACTTCACTGCTCAATCCTGTCTCCAGGTCATTTATGAAGAGGTTGAAAAGCACCGGTCCCAGGACAGATCCTTGGGGCACACCGCTTTTCACCTCTCTCCATTGTGAAAATTGCCCATTGACACCCACTCTCTGCTTCCTGGCCTCCAACCAGTTCTCAATCCACGAGAGGACCTGTCCTCTAATTCCCTGACTGTGGAGTTTTTTCAGTAGCCTTTGGTGAGGGACCGTGTCAAATGCCTTCTGAAAGTCCAGATATATAATGTCCACGGGTTCTCCCGCATCCACATGCCTGTTGACCTTTTCAAAGAATTCTATAAGGTTTGTGAGGCAAGACTTACCCTTACAGAAGCCATGCTGACTCTCCCTCAGCAAGGCCTGTTCGTCTTTCCCAGGAAGCCTTGCAGGTCTCTTGTTATCTGGTGTGCTCCCTGGGGCATTTGGTGGGCCGCTGTGAGATACAGGAAGCTGGACTAGATGGGCCTTTGGCCTGATCCAGTGGGGCTGTTCTTATGTTTTTAAATTCTTATCCTGTTGCCACTCCCTTAGGTCTGGCATTCAGAGACAACCTACTTCAAAAACCAGGAGGTTACACACACCCCTAATGGCTTGTAACCTGTGATGGGCTTCTCCATCAATCTGTCCTGTCCTATTTTAATGGCATCTAGGCCAGATGCTACCATTGCATCCTGTGGCAAGGGGTTGCACAGATTAATGACCTTCTGGGTAAAGAAATAGGTAAGGCAAGGAAAAATGCCTCTGCCAATCCGTACAGATGGTATTCAGGATTTTCCTGTGCTCCAAGAGCGAGGCTGGTTCCGGGAACATTCCCCCACTATGAGCCTGCTCTTTAAGGCGAGTCATTTGTAATCTAAACAAAGATGAAAAGCTCTGTCAAGCTCTTGTATCTGGTCACCTAGGGTGAATAAAAATGCACCCCAGGCGAGCAGCCAGCGCCTTTACATAGTCTCACTGTTCGTCTCCACTGAGCTGATGTATCTCTGGGTCTGTCCCAGTACAAGGCTGATGCACTTCACCTCCCAATTCTAACTGAGTTTCCCCCAAGTTTTCTTTAGGCCTCTGTGCTTAGACGTTCCCTTATCTGTTTAGTTCTGCTGGGTGGCAAGTGCTGTAAAGGTTGCAGGATTGGACTTCAACCAAGAAACTCACCATTTGCAGCTTCTTGGAAGCCTCTGGACAGACTGAAATTTATTCTATTTCTGCTTGTATTTTCTGTTCTCTCTCTCTCTCTCTCTCTCTCTCTCTCTCTCTCTCTCTCTGCAAGGGGGGGGGAACAGTGACGTGAAAATAAAAGGTTTAAAAAAGAATACCGTAGAAGCGAATGCAGGCCAGGAATGATTCTGGAGCTCTGAGTCAGAGATTTGTCATCTCCTATTCAGGCGGCCTCTGGAGGCAGGAGAGAAGGAAAAGGGGCTTTATTTGGTCTGTGGGACAGGGTGGCGTGTGGGTGGGATGCTCCACAGGGATAGCTCTGCAGTGGGCCTTGCAAAAATAAAAAATAAAAAAATCACATGCAGGTCAAACTGCCTGTGACGTAAATCACATCTGCTTTGGTTTTTTTGGGGTGTGTAAGTAGCACATGGGAGGCACAATCTGGATCAAGACAACAGCAGAGTGAGTGGGGTGTTGGGCTTGAACCCCCCATTCCTGCGCGGCATGTACCATATATCATTCCGAAGGGGCTAAAAGTCACCTTCCCCAGTATATAGATATTGAATATTCCTGAAAGGGAAGGAAGAAGCTTTCATTGAAGGCAATGGGACCTCTTTTGTTTTTCAGGTGTAAATGCCTTGTTTGGAATTGTGATTTGGATTGGGCCCACAGTGGGGGGATAGTATGAAATGCCCCAATCCACCTCCCCTCTCCTTGTCCCCATTTTCAGATTGTTCCACGTAAGCTGTTTACACAAGAAAAAGCAAACCGTCCAGGGTGAATGACATACTAAGATTTGGACCTCAGGCATTGGGGAGGGGGGAGTCTACGCCCCGCTCCGCTGTTTGGCTGAACCCTGAAGCAGCAATTTGCAATTCTTCAGACTCAAAGAAACCATCAGTATATGTTCCAGTGTTCCTTACTCATTACCTATGGATAGAGGTGGTTGAAAAGTTTGGTGTTATTACAATGCAAAATGTGCTGTGTTTTTATTTAATGGTTGGTTGGCAACCTTCAGTCTCGAAAGACTATGGTATAAGCCTACAGCACCCAGTATTTCCAAGCAGTCTCCCATCCAAGTACTAACCAGGCCTGACCCTGCTTAGCTTCCGAGATCAGACGAGATCGGGCATGGAAAGACTATGGTATAAGCCTACAGCACCCAGTAATCCCAAGTGGTCTCCCATCCAAGTACTAACCAGGCCTGACCCTGCTTAGCTTCCGAGATCAGATGAGATCAGGCATGTGCAGGGTAACAGTTGCTGCGTTTAGTGATCAACAAAAACAAACACCTCTAGCTATAACTTTTTCTCCCTCATACTATTTTCCTAATTAAAATCACACACTCCCCTGAAGCTGCTGTTTACCCAGTAGGACAAAATATCCAGGTATTTTACAGGTATCCTGAATGTTTTTCCTTGTGGGCAAATGGTAGCTTTGCAAGGCCCCCCCCCTCCACAATTTCATTTTGGGCAACCATGCAGGGTTAAAGTTTAACCCCCTCTCCTCTAGCACAACTTCCTTCCTTACTGATTCCAACACTTAAAAAAAAAAAATTGGGGAAGTCCTATTCAGGCACCCCCCATTTCAAAAGAACTTGAGAAGAGCCCTGCTGGATCCGGCCGACGGCCCCCTTGAGCTTGGCAGCCCATTTCATACAGCGGCCATTGATAGACTTGTGGCCTCATCTTGCAAAGAAGGTGCTTCAGTGGCCAGATCTTCTTGGCTGCCCAATTTTGCGCTAGACACATCCTGTCTAACCAAACGTGGCTCAAATTAGCCTTGGCTCTGCCATTCAGTGAAAGCTTTTTCTAATGTGGCATTGAGGGTTAAATTGGTGGCAGGTCTTGGTTCTCAGATGGTGTGCAAAAGGAAGCCAAGGAGTTAAATTTATAGATGTTCAAAACATGTTGCTGAGACGGGGGACCTTCATCAAGGGCTTTGTCAGGAAGCCTGTGGTGAGGTGAAAGGGGGAAGCAGAGCAGATGCAAGACTAAGAGCTGCTTGCCGTTGTTGGCATCAGAGAAGCCATCCTGGGTTAGGCCTTGGCCAAGAGGTGCTTCTCCAGCATCTGGTTAGAAGCATCTCCTGGTGGAAGTACAGGGGACTCTCTTTATCCTCAGACTTGGCATCAGCGCATTTCAGTATTTGTGGGGGCCGAGCCCATGACTGGAGAGCCTCATAGGACCTCCTGGATTTCATTTTCCTTGGGATTCAGTATCCTGGAATGATTCCTTTGTGGATACCACCATAGGTAGTGGGTAGAGCTTTTAAGTAAGGGACTTTGATTTCAGGTGGAGTGGTGATCTTGCTGAGAAGGGTGGCCAACCCTCCAAGATGGTCCTGGAACCTCCATACCAGTCTCCAGGGGATGACTGCAGGCAATTCTGGAGGTTTGGATAGGGCCTCCCGAAATGGCCAGCCTTGGAAAACAAATTAAATCTCCAGGAATAGCTTTGGTCCTAGTGGAAGAGCCTCTCTCTCGCATGCAGGAGTTTCCTAGCTTGAATCTCAGACTGTGTCTCCAAGCAGAGCTGGGGAAAAAGAAAGCTTTGGAAAAGCTCCAGCCAGTCAGATTAGACCAGTGGTCCCCAAAATAATGTACCCCACCCCCATTGCTGGTGTGGAGATTGGCACCTGGAAGTAGTAAGCCATGACGCGATGACGTCACTGCCATTCGCTTTGGGTTCTGAGACGATGACGGGACCCTAAAAATGGCAGTCAGATGCTCAGAGTGGATGATGGGCTTTTCATGCGGCAAACCCCTTGTGCACGGAGTTCTGCCCGCCCAATCGAGCCTCTTGGTACTGTTTTCAGCGTAGCATTGGGTGCTTGCTTCTGGGCAGCGAGCGTCCTGTGGCACCCCTGTGCATTTGCCACACCACCCCTGGGAGCCACGCCTTGCAGTTGGGGACTGCTGGAGTGGACTGCACGGAGTAATCGCTCTGGCTTGGGACAAGGCAGTTTGCTCTGTTCCTAATGGGAAGGGTGATGGCTGGACAGCTTCCGGTGACCTCCCTGCTCGGGGAGTGAGTGTTGGCCGGAGCAGGTGATACTAGGTCACATGGGTGACAGTCTGGCTTGCTGGTTGAGCCTCGGAAGAAATGGTTTTGGTCCGATGACTCAATGCTGTTATGCTGCTGCTAAACTGGAAGCGTGAACTGTCTTCTAAATGTACAGGGAATTGTTCCATGCAAGCTCTGTGCATCAAAGGGGAGGGTCAGCTCTTCGGACAGGAAGCTGCCTGACTAAGACCAGCCTCCAGTTGCTTAAAAGGCCTTTCACATTTGGCCACTGAAATGGGCCCAAATGAAGACAGCGGGTGCCCCACCTTCAGTCTGAACACTGCGGTCAGTGGACGACTCCAACCCTTGTCACGCAATTAGCCTGAACAGGCTATATCTGGAAGGGAGTCTGCCAACTCTGGCCAAAACTATTCCTGGAGATTTTTTTTCTTCTTCTTGCTGGAGATTCCTGGAGGTCCTGTGAAACTCTCCAAGATAGCTTTCCACAGGCATGTGGAAATCGATGCTGAGTCCGGGGGGCTGTGGGCCAATTCTGGAGGGTGGGCATCACTGCAGAAAAGGTGGGACCTTGTGATATCTCATGCCTGCCAAATTGGGGAGGGTGTAGAGACAGAGCCCAGAATAGAGGGAGAACACCACAAGAGCCCCACTAGATCAGGCCAGAGGCCCATCTAGTCCAGCCTGCTGTGTCTCACAGCGGCCCTACCATATGAATCAAGGAGCAGACAAGAGAAGAAGATACCCTACATCTTGATGCTACTCCCTTGCATCTAGCGTTGAGGGGAAGGCTACCTCTCAGACCCATTGTTGGCATCCTTCAGTCTCGGAAGACTAGGGTATCGTGCTCTGAATGGTAGTTCTGGAATGGTGTCCTCTCCAGTGCGCGAAGCCTGGGTAAAATAGGTATGGAGGATAGGCTGTTACCCATGCTGCAAATCCCCCCTCTCCACATCACTGGAATGGTCCAATGGAAAGGCAGAAGCCAATACGGTTGGTTCCAGCGGCGTCGCAGGAGTTGCCAGAACGTGACTGTGTTCAGCCATGAACTGCCTCAGGGACTCCGGCTCCGGATTTTGCCTCGAGGTTGTCTCCTGAAGCCTTTTCCGTAACTGGATGTAGCCACAAGGCAGTGGAGGTTTGGGGTCAGAGTTTTCCTTCTCTCAGATGAGCTGCCTTCCCAGGCTGACGAGTCCCATCTACCCGGTGGCTGTTTAGTCGACTCTTACGACAAGTACAGCCAAACTGAGGGCCTATTCTTATCCCCCAGGCCCCAGGGGAAATAGACCTCTCAGACCCAGAGATTGCATATACCCATCATGGCTTGTACCTTGTAATGGACTTTTCCTCCACAAATCCATCCAATCCCACTTCTAAAGACATCGAGATCCGTCACCACATCCTGTGGCAAGGAGTTCCGCAGATTAATCATGCGCCACAGTAATTATGCACTGGAGTAAAGCGTTTCACAGTAAGGTCTGCTGTAGGATGTCCAGGTGCATGCAGGTTGCTTCCACGCAAGTGTCAGTAACTAAGCAGGCTTACTTAGTAAGGCACTACATTTTCTCAGGCAGGGCTCTCACTGTATAGAGCCCGGCACAGAGAAGAGAGAGTCTTAAGTGAATTCACTGTGTGCGAGTACACATATAGTGGTGCCTTGTGGCGGTTTCCCCTTCCCTGCTGCCCTCCCCCTGCTCTGGTTTAGCTGGAGACGGTCTACCTGTGGTTGCCGATGACGCAATCTGAGAAATATATTTCCTCCTGGCCCAGCAATTCAAATCTAAGCAGCCTGATGATGATGATGATGATGATGATAATAATAATAAATAAATAACTCGGTATTTATATACCGCCTTTCTGGTCATCGGATTACTCCTCTGACTTTATTCAAGGCGGTTTACATAGGCAGGCGTTTCTAAATCCCTCCAGGGGATTTTTACAATCATAGAGGTTCTCCCTTTCAAGAACCAACATTTCAGATGGATCTTCCTGGTTTGGTCTTGCTTCTGGCCTCCAGTTCTCCCACGCAGGCTGACAAGCAGCTCCATTTCTCACATGGAGGGCAGCCAAGACCCTTCTTGCTCACACCAAGAGCAGGTGGAATCACTCAGCTGGGCTTGTCAGCTGCTTCAAGGTCTCGCCGTTCTCAGCCGTTCAGGGAGCTGCTGGTGTTTAGTGTTTACTGGTGGAGCTGGTGAGACCCCCTGGTGGAGTCATGTGTCCCCCCTTTAAATCCCCATCAACTGAACATTGGGGGGGGGGGGAAGAGTTATTTTCCATCCAAGTTGCTATGGCAGGACACAGAAACCGGTTGCATAAGAGCTGCAGCCTTCTGGGGTCTCATTTATTTCTGGAAGATGCCTGCATTCTAGAGAGAATTAATAATAATTCTTGGCTGATTCTGGACAGCCCAATTGATTAATTTTCCTCCCCCCTTTTCAGACTGCTACGAGAGCAATGGATCAGAGCCAAATATGAAAGGAAGGAATTTATTTACATTGAGAAACAGGAGCCTTATTCTGCAGGTAATGTGGGGCACGCATGTCACACGGGGAATTTTCCGGAGCGCAGAAGTTTCTGTTGTTAATGTTTGGAAATATTTAAAGTTGGAATGAGTGCAACCAAACTTCTTTCCATGCAGTCCATCCAGCGACATTGAACAAGGGTGGGGGTCTTCTCTTTGCCTGTTGAAATGGAGTGACTGCTGTTGCAACACCTATCTTCTCCTTTCAGTTGGGGGGGGGCTGTAAGATGACCCAGTAGCAGTGCATGTACGATTGGCTGCCAACAGTGGGGAAAAGTTTGGTGACCCATCTCTCTCACCCGCTGAGCTCTTAAAAATTGGGCACCATGTTTGGGGCTGGGATTTGAGATGGGGTCCAGCTCTTGACAAGCGGAAGACCACTGCTCTATGCTGGAGAGAGAAAACCACGTGCTCAAGTTGTTGCATGTTCAATGCGCAGTTGTCTCAGCTAAGGCCCTAACTTTGCCAGTTGCAAGTGGCATTTTTGAATCGGGAGGAGTTTAAAATCCTTTTTGGCCCTCAAGTTTGGCAGGAGGGGAGCTGCTTACACCGGGGCGATCTTTCTGGACCGTGTCCTGCATTGTGGGAGAAGACTAGATCTGACGTCTGGCTTCCTCTTCCTTAAGTTCTGGGAAGCCCAAGGCTGCTGGGTCAGCTTCCTTTGTAGGAAGGAGAGGTTTGAGGCTTGTGGTCTTGACTGCTGAAGTAACTAGCTGACTGCAAAAAACCCAGTACATGGCAGCAGATTCAGAAAAAATTAGCTCACTGACAAGGCATTTCTTTGCTTACAGAAAGTCTTACGTTCAATCCCAGGCATTTCCAGTATAGCGCAGAGAAGATTCCTATCTGCAACCCTAGAGAAGGGGTGTCAAACATACCACCCATGGGCCGGATGTGTCCCCCCAGAAGCAATTTCACCAGCCTCCGTTATAATTGGGCTCTCTCATATCATAAAATTATGAATAAGATTTGCACATTTTCTCTTCTGTCATTTGCAGCGAATGAGTTTCTGTTTGAGAACATAGTGCTTGTTTCTGGCCATCATCTGCTTCATGATGTCACTTCTGCTTAATGATGTCTCCAGCAAGGACCGTGAATGCTATTTGGCCCACTGTATGAAATGGGCCAAATAGTTTGAGTTTGACACCCCTGCCCTATTATTATTATTATTATATTAATTTGTACCCCGCCTATTTGCCCAACGGGCACACAAGGCGGCTTACATCATTTTTAAAAAAAGTAGAACATTAAAAACAATTAGCAGCAATTTACATAATTAAAAAAATGTAAAAACAAACAAACCCCATGGATTTTCATATAAAAGCAAGAACGCCAGCCAGCCTGTCAACAATTAAAAGCTTTTTGAAATAAAAAGGTCTTCAGTCCACGCCGAAACGTTAGCAACGAGGGAGCAGTTCTCAGTTCTAAGGGGAGGGTAATCCACAGTTCGGGGGCCACCACCGAGAAGGCCCTTTTCCTGGCCGCCACCCCTCTCACATCACTTAGTGGCGGCACAGTCAAAAGGGCCCCCCCAGATGATCTAAGAGCACGGGCAGGATTGTAGGGAAGGAGGCGGTCCCTCAAATACCCCGGACCCGAGCCGTAGAGGGCTTTAAAAGTCAAAACTAGAGACCAGCTGGCATTCAGTGATGAAAGTATGAAGCTAGAATAATCAGTCGTAGTGTTGGAAGATCATCAAGTCCATCCCCTGCCAATACAGATCTGTTCACAGCTTCAACATCCCTGATAGGAAGAGGTGTTTCTGGTGACTACGATAGGATTGCAGCCTAAGTCTTACTGGACACAATGGGCTTACTTCTGAGTAAAACAAATAACACCATTTCAAAAACCTCTACCGATAGGTGGCCATTCAGCCTCTACTGAAAGCGCTCCAACCACGGAGAGTCTACCATCTTTTGAGGCACCATCAATGGTTCTGAGTGTCAGGAAGTTCTTTTTAATGCCTCATCATGATCTTTCAGGTTGTAGTGATCCCTCAGTGTGTGTTTGTGTGTTTCACTTCCCTATTTCACTCATTCTCATGACAAGGTTTCCTTCTCCTCTCTCTCTCCTTGCGGTGGTGGTGCAGAAATTGCTCTTGAATTCCCCAGAGGGATGTTAGATTGTCAATTTCTAAGTACAGTGTAGGTTTTCCCCCTTGTATCCACATTAATTCCCAGCTGTTTGCTGGGTGCTTTAATTCCATCTTCCAGATCTTGAAGCAATTCTCAGCAAAACTAATAATCTTTGCATTAGTTTTGAGCAAAAATTCATTTTCCAGGCAGTTTTAAGAAGTTTTTGTTTGGTGAAGTTCTAGCTGTGCATCTGCAAAGCCTTTGGGGGTGGGGGAAGTGGTTGTTGTGTGTTTGAAAATACTAAATCAAAACTGCTGCAGCTTGACTGACAGTTGTACCTTAGCAGATCCTTGGGAGTGCCTGAGTTGCCAAAGCTGAAAATGTGTAGGGAGGCCTGAAGGCATACCTTGGCGGGAGGAGGGAATGGAATAGACTGGCGCAGCTGCCTTCAGGGAGAGCAAGGAGCAGTGCGCGTCTAGGGACCTCTCAGGAAAGAGACACTTGGAGACTTTGCCAGGCACAGCGGACAGCTGTCAGAAATGTCTTTTCCACACCGTGATCCAGCAGTGACAGTCCACATCCCTTAGGATAACCCTGAACCTGTGCTTGTGGAGGAGACACAGTCCCCAATCACGGTGTTCCCCCCACCAGTTGGGATTTGACTGGGGCAAAATGACACATGATGCTCAGTCCCATGTTGTTTGCCCACAATGTGTTTGTGCATACTTCAGCTATAGAGATTGCATACTTACAGAGGAAGCTAGTGCAGGGTGGTGGGGGTGTTTCGGTGATGCTGCTTTATGGTATCTTTTTTTTTTTAAAGCTTGGTATTGATCTTGATTACTTTTAGAGAGAGGTTGGATGTAAATAGCGGAAACAAGCATTTCATGTGCATCGCACACTAGTTCAATTCCCTGGATCTGAAAATGGAGCAGAAGAGGAAGTGTGAAGAGAGTGCTGGGCTAGCTGGGGCATCTCCGACACTCTAGCCCACCACTCTACTCTCCTTCCTCATCCACTCTGTTCTCCTATTTTGTTTTCAAATCTGGGGAATGCAGAAAGAAGAACAGTTGAGGCGAGCAGGCAGATGATGGAAAAAGGTTGCTGGAGAGAGGTACCCATTGCCAATGCGTCTCCCGAGATTATTACCTTGTGGGTTCTCCTGAGCAGACCTGCCATTTCCAGTCCTGATACCCCTATTGCATTGCTGATCTCTCTCTCTCTCTCTCTCCAAACATCTGATAAGATTTGCATCTTTGGAACCTGTTTGTGTTCAATGACTGGTGATTTTCATGTCCTCTGTTTTTGATTTCCTTTAACACAGAATAAACCCCGGATGTCTTCGTTCCTCTCAAAGCACTGGAATTAATGGTTATATTAGCCTCATTGATTGTGGTGCAAGGAGCCCATTCAAGCTGGATTAGTAGCAGAGTGATTAAATGCTCCAGCGAGCCAGCATCGATCCCAAAATGATAACATTTTCATCTGTATGAGCAGTTTCAATTTTGCGCACGGCTTTCAGAGCCAAACGGGCTGTTCGTATTGTCCAGGCCTGATGAAGTGCGGAGTTATTTACACTCTGAGCTGGGGGATGAGTGTTTCTTCATTGCTGGTTGCAACATGAAAGTGACACCATCCTTATTACTGGGTTGCAGAGCCATTTTTGGCAGCCTGGGGGATTGGCTTGGGGCTTCCTGACACCAAACTTGACCCCATGTTCCAGCCTCTGCCACCTCCAGCTTTCTAAATTAAAAAAGAGCAGACTGGACGGCTCTATCCCATTCTCTCCGCCTGTGATTTATCTTGGAGAAACCAGCACGATCAAAGCTTGCTAGAGTAGCTCCTTTATCTAAACGTGCCTTTGCTATTGCAGCAGCAGCAGCATTACGAGACACCTTCAGGCACCCAGTAAAGTCTTTTCAAAAGAAAATGTGTTCGTGCTCACAATGGCCGTGTCACTAGTTGGTGGGGATGTGGTCTGCAGGCTTTCTCAGTTGTGCTTTGCAGATTCTGCCTCCTAGAGGTATATCAAGGCCAGAAATGTGCAAGATGTGAATGGGCTTCTCTCGAATCGCACACTGCTTTGGGGCAGTTTATTTTCGACCTGACAGGTGGTGGAGTAGCTAAAATCGTCTTTATGAACCTGGTCCTCGTCTTCTGCAGCTCCTGCTGCAGCAAAATGTGCAGGAAATGTCACCCAAAGTGATTGAGGTGATAGTGCAGCTTTCAGGCAGGAGCAGATTAAAGCTTTGGTTGAGGGGAGGCTGGAGAGAACGAGTAAGCAACACCTCCTAGCACTTGAGAGTGCCAAACACTGCCCTGCTGCAGAGGAAGTGTGGAGGAGGGGGGCGGGCCAAGTGTGTTCCTTTTCTGCTCCGCTTCCTTTTTTTTCCAGTCCAGGGAATGAGAGAAGGGGATGAGTGGGCAAGCAGTGTTGGGCAATCTCCACTACTTTGCTGCCTTTGACCTCTGAAATTATTAGTTGTTATAAAGAATATTTATATAACACTTTTCAACAGGAGTGGGCCCTCCTTATCTGTGGATTTCAATCTCTGTGGATATCAAACCCATGGCTGGAGGGCCTCCTCCTGGATCACCTCCTGGATGTGACCAGAAGTAGATTCTGGTTGTGTCTGGGGGGCTGTGCATGACCTCCAGAGGGCTGCCCCCCAGATAAGTAACTGTGACCCTGCACGGCTCCCCCACCCTGGATTTTATTATTCGCAGAATTTGGTATCCACAGGGGGTCCTGAAATGGATCCCTGCAGACAAGGTAGTTCGTATAGTAAAATCAATCCATCAGTGGTTCCCTGTCCCCAAAGGGCTCTTAAAAAAAATATACAGAAGAGACACCAGCAGCTGCCGCTGGAGAAGAAAGAATGTTGGGAAGCAGAGGGATAGTTTGCCTCTCTCCTGCTAAGTGTAAGAGGGCACCACTTTGAAATCCCCAGCTATTTGGGTGCATCCAACCTGGTAGCTGCAGAGGAATTGATTTAACCCACGACAAGCCATTTTAACAGTACTGAGTGTATATGAAGAGTCTGGAGACATTGTTCAGTCGGCCCTCTTGTGTTAGGAGCACAGGGGACAAACGGCGCCTGATGCTCGCCTTTGTTTACTGTGGGCAAAATGTGTAAAAGAAGCCGCTTTGATTTAATCGCGCATCGCGAGGCTGGCCCGAACAATAATATTGTTGTGCAGGGTGGGTGTGGGACTGGAAACGGTGCGGCTGGGCGCATGGCGGTGCGGTGGTGGATCTCGGGGGCCCAGTTGATCGGGAAAGACAGAGCATCTTTCACAGCGTGTGGCCTGACAAGAACCTTTGACATTTTCCGTCTCGTAGCACCTCCTCGTGGCTGAGCGGTGGACAGGGCCCTTGTTTCATTGCTTGGCTGTACAAAGCTGGGCCGGGCCGGGGTGGATCTGTCCAGCCTTTGTTCTCAAGGACAGCACCACAAACAAGGGGGAAGCTGGGGGGGGATGTCGATGAGCAGATGGGATAACGGCAAGCTCTGGACAGGCAGGCAGTTCTGCTGTGTGTTTTTAAAAAATAGATGCACCTAAAATCTGTACCGAGGAATTCTTGCCCGATTCTGCAAGTTACAAATTGTGGCAATCAAACCATGGCTCGGTTTGCCTTTCCAGACCTGGGTTCCCCACCTGCGCTTTGCAAAAGCTGCGCTAAGTTTTGCAGGGGCCCTCACCGCAGCATATAAGGGGCTTATGCCTCCGTTTTGCTCCTCCAGCCCAGAATGGCTCAGAAGGGGAGGGGCTGTTTGCATGCTGCAGTGAGGCTCCCTTTGCACCCCCTCTAGCTATGCCATCGCCAGTGTGGCTGTCAGTGTGGCTGGCACCATCTCCTATTCCCTCCTCCTGGGCCTGAACATTCTACATGTGGCTGCTTGGATTTGCACCAGCTAAATAGCTGTTGCAGATCCAAGTAACCTCACTGAGTAGGCTGTGACATTACTATGGATAAGGGGGAGAAGATCCCCTTACCTGGAGATGTCAAGCCTGCTCCTGATGAACCCTGGATGCAGTGGAGGGCCTGCTGCCCCACTGAGCCAGGTCCAGTCAGGATTGGGCTGTCAGATAGACTTGGTAAAAAGCAGCTTTGCTGCGATACAAGGACATCTGCAAGAGGAATCTGAAGGCCTTAGGAGTGGACCTCAACAGGTGGGAAACCCTGGCCTCTGAGCGGCCCGCTTGGAGGCAGGCTGTGCAGCATGGCCTTTCCCAGTTGGCCAACAGACTGAGGCAAAGAGGCAAAGAAGGAAGGCCCATAGCCAGGGAGACAGACCAGGGACAGACTGCACTTGCTCCCGTTGTGGAAGGGATTGTCACTCCCAAATTGGCCTTTTCAGCTGCACTAGACGCTGTGCCAGAACCACCATTCAGAGCGCGATACCAGAGTCTTTCGAGACTGAAGGTTGCCAACACACAATGTTTTGCATAGAAATTGACCTCCTGTTGTTACTGAGTACTGGTTGGCATTGTCTCAAATGGTGAACTGTGGGTCAGAGTGGGGTTTGTGTCCCTCCCACCAGCCATACTTGGGCAGAGTCCACAGCAGGGTGTGATATTTAGGGCTGATCCATGGTGGAGCCTTCATATGTCAACAGCTTTGGTCTTGGAAGATGACACAACCTTTCTCATCCGAGAGGGCCCTTTGGTTGTGCCTTCTCGGTGGTGGCTCCTACACTTTGGAATTCCCTCTCCTTTGAGCTGAGAACAGCCTCCTCGTTATCAACCTTCCGGTGAAGACTGAAGACGTTTTAGACAGCTTCTGAAGTGTGTTCTTCTGCTGCTGTCTGGTTTTGTAGGTATGGTTTTTAAATGACCAAACCTTAGCAGCTTCAGTGTGTCCCTTTTGGACAGGAGAAGCTGAATAGGGACAGTATCTGAAACGACATTTCTGTGTATGCTGGAGGGAGACTCGTACTTCACCCTGGGGTGTGCATGGACGCCCTCCTCCAGTGGCAGAGTTAAATATGTGTGGATTATAAAGCAGGCTGATTGTGCTGAAAGAGCTGGCACCATCCAAGCTGGCCTTGAGCACCAAGATTTCCCATCTGGGCAAAGCAGAGGTAATAATGCATCGCTGATGTGGCCAGCGGAGGCGCCCCTGCTCTTGACAGCAAGGGGGCTGGCTAGAGAGGGGGCTCTCATGCCTCTCAATCAATGACATCACTGCGTCTTGGGAAAGGAATGACTCAGCCTGCCAAGCTGCTAGGCTCACTCTCCAGCCTCTGGTCAGCAGAGAGTTGGTTCTCCTGCCTCCAGCACACTTCCCAGGAGATTGTTTTAATCTTCATTTGCTGCTAAGGAGTTTGCATGCACAAGTCCAAAGCACTGGGTATTCCATAGGTTTCGATCCTGCCTTCTTCCCACCTGATCCAAGACAGGAAAGCGTCTCAACCGTATCAGCTTAAAAGATTGTTGTTAACAAACAGTACAGAAATATTCTAAATAGCAGTAATACTAATAATTAAATTCATTTATTTAAAATTAGATCTCACCTTTCTCTCCACCCCTGGGCAGACGTCAAGGCAGCTAAAGATATTTAGAGGAAATGATAATATGATTAAATAGAAAGAAAAATAAGAGCTGAAAGAGCCCAGAAAAATTAGGCAAAGAGCACAGTAAAAACTTAATGACCAGTCAATGTTTGAAAATCCTGGTGGGGCAAAAAAAAAAAAAAGGATTTTCATAGCCTGTCTAAAAACCAGCATTTTCTGAAGTTGAGCATGACCAAGTGCAGGCTTTGTTGTCGCGGTCCTCGATTGAGTTGGCATCCTTCAGTCTCGGAAGACTATGATGTCACGCTCTGAATGGTGGTTCTGGAACAGAGTGCCCTGTCCAGTGCGCGAAGCCTGAGTAAAGTAGGTATGGAGGATAGACTGTTACCCATGCAGCAAATCCCCCCTCTCCACGTTGCTGAAATGGTCCAATGGAAAGGCAGAGGCCAATACGGTTGGTTCCAGCAGCGACGCAGGAGTTGCCAGAATGTGACTGAGTTCAGCCATGAACTGCCTCAGGGACTCCGGCTGCGGATTTTGCCTCGAGGTTGACTCCTGAAGCATTTTCCATAACTGGATGTAGCCACAAGGCAGTGGAGGTTTGGGATCAGAGTTTTCCTTCTCTCAGTTGAGCTGCCTTCCCAGGCTGACGAGCCCCATCTACCCAGTGGCTGTTTAGTCGCCTCTTACGACAAGTACAGCCAAACTGAGGGCCTATTCTTATCCCCAGCCCCCAGGGGATGTCACGGTGATCAATGTTTAAGAAACTGGTGTAGTGGTTTAGATGTCAGACTACAACCCACTGGCATCACCTGGCAGGACAAAGTTCCAAACAACACAGTCCTGGAACGTGCTGGAATCCCTAGCATGTATGCACTGCTGAAACAGAGACACCTGCGTTGGCTCGGTCATGTCGTGAGAATGGATGATGGCCGGATCCCAAAGGATCTCCTCCATGGAGAACTCGTGCAAGGAAAGCGCCCTACAGGTAGACCACAGCTGCAATACAAGGACATCTGCAAGAGGGATCTGAAGGCCTTAGGAGTGGACCTCAACAGGTGGGAAACCCTGGCCTCTGAGCGGCCCGCTTGGAGGCAGGCTGTGCAGCATGGCCTTTCCCAGTTTGAAGAGACACTTGGCCGACAGACTGAGGCAAAGAGGCAAAGAAGGAAGGCCCACAGCCAGGGAGACAGACCAGGGACAGACTGCGCTTGCTCCCTGTGTGGAAGGGATTGTCACTCCTGAATCGGCCTTTTCAGCCAGATACTGTTCCAGAACCACCATTCAGAGCGCGATACCATAGTCTTTCGAGACTGAAGGTTGCCAACAACAACATAAAAACTGCATGGGAAACAGTCTATCCTCCATATCTAATTTACCCAGGCTTCGCACACTGGAGAGGACACTCTGTTCCAGGACCACCATACAGAGTGCGATACCAGAGTCTTTCGAGACTGAAGGATGCCAACATGACAACCCGCAAGACCTGGTTACAAAGCTCAGCAGATGACCTTAGGCCTGGCTCCCAGCCTAGCCTACCTTGCAGGGCTGGTGTAAGGATCAGGGAAGGAGCGTGACTTGCTGCATCACTCACTCTGCTCTCCACTTCACCATCCTTCCTCCACTTATGACCTGCTAGCAGTTGCCATCTCTGTTTATTTTTTTTACTGCCCTTCCTCCAGGGAACTCAGTGTGGTGGTGTACTTGGTTCCTCTCCTCCTTTTGTTCTTACAACAACCCTCTGAGGTAGGTCAGGCTGAGAGGGAGAGTGGCTCAAGGTCGCCATGGAAGCTTCATGACTGAGCAGGAATTTGAACTTGGTTCTTCCAGGTCGAAGTCCCACTCCCAAACCACTGCATCATCCTGGCTCTCAGATTCTCAGGTCCTCAGATGAGGAAACCAAGGTCCAAACTTCTTCTTTTTGCATAGCTGCCGCAGCCCCCACCCCTGCCTGATTCAGATCAGGACTGCGACACAGGGAGGGTCATCTTTCATTCCGTGCGATGCCTCCGATGCATCTCACCTCTTGCAAAGGGCTGTTCTCCCTGGGAGGGAGGCTACCCATAACATAGGTCTGCATACCCAGGTCTTCCCTTCCACCACCACCACCAATGGAGAGGACCTGAAGAGAGAAGGGGGACCTTTTGTGTGCCTGAAGCTGCATGTCTGAAAAAGTTAAAGGAAGCAGGTCACTCTTCGAGACGGATAGATTTTGGTGTCGTGGAGAAGGATACATCTGGTGTCTGGCCGGATTCTGCTGGAAGCTTCTGCTGGGGATGCTGGTCAGAGCAATAGGAAGAAACTTCTGAGAGGTAAACTGGAGCAGAGATCTGTACCGTCCTTTGCGTGTTCCCCTCCCCGCTGTGCGCACGTAATGCCTCCGTCCCAGTTTTCACCTTGAAATCACAGCTTCAGCCGGGATAATGTCTACCCCAGCAGTTTCTTCTGCTGCCTGCAGTGGGGAAAACAATATTTACATTATTTAACAAGCTACACACTGCAGTGGAACTGCGTGTGACCCATCAGCAGGTCCAGGTTATGGAGTCGAGGCCAAAGATGGAACGACAGAGATTTATTCTGCACTTGCCAAGTTGGCCGGCAGCAGCAGGACATCTGGGAGGTGGTGGTGAGGAGGCAGAGCTTGAATGAACTTGTGTGCCAGTCTGACCATCTTGCATGTGCCCCAAGCACCTTCCCATATAAGCAGGTGTATCCCAAATCCGTCTCTTGAGGGATTTTACTGCAATTGCTCAGAATCCATTTAGGGCAGGGGTGTCCAAAGTTTTTGGCAGGAGGGCCACATGGTCTCTCTGACAGCGTCGGGGGCTGGGGGGAAAGAATTAATTTACATTTAAATTTGAATAAATTTGCATAAGTTTACATAAACGAATATATTAAAGATGAACTTATATGAATGAGTGAAGGTCTTGCAATAGCTCAAGGCCTATAAAAGGCCTTGCACAAAGCAAGGCTGGCCTTTCCTTTGCTGCCTCTGCTGCATCACAGACATGAAACAGCAAGCAGTGGAGGGAGCCCTCATCCCACAGCTCACGCGAGAGGTCAAACAGTCACCCTCATGCTGAGAGCAGTTGCGTCGGGCCAGTGCGGGCTCCAACAAACCTCCGGAGGGCCAGAGGCTCATTGGAGACCGGGGGCTCCCTGAGGGCCACATTGAGAGGCCTCAAGGGCCGGGGTTTGGGCACCCCTGGTTTAGGGCCTCATCCTATCCAGTTTTCCAGCACCGATGCACCTGTGCCAACAGGGTGTCTGCTGCTTCCTGCAGTGGTGGTGGTGGGGAGTCATTGAGGCCTCCTCAAGGTAATGTTTGTTCCCTTACCTTGGGGCTGCCTGAAACATTAGGTAGGATAGGGGCCCTTAGATTCTTAGCGGGGAGAGTGTCTTCAGTTTACAAGTATATTCACAGAATCCTAAGTCCCCCTGCATTGGTTTTGGTGTTTAAATCCCCGCTGCGCAAGGATACAGGAGATGTTCCAGACTTAATTGTAAGGAAAAGAATGTGTTCTGGGCGTTTTGCTGAGCTTTCCTCCCTGATATTCTAGCCAGAAAGGCACTTTAATTTTTTTTTTGGCTCTGTTTCACTGCATTGATTTCCAGCACCTGGGAAACCAAAGCAATTCTTCTCTCACCCACTTCACAGTGTGCTTTTGACTGTGATCCAATCGAAAATGCTCCCTTGGCAGGGAAGAAAAAATTCCACAAGTGCTTGCAATTTGCTATAGATCTGTTGTGCATGCGGGCGTCATGCTCTCCTTTTAGGCATCGAACTAGAAGGGCTTCCTTCTGCCCTCCCCACCTGCCCTGTTCACTCAAGCCTGGTTTAGGGGACTGGAGGCTCTGCTTAAAATCCTTCCCGGTCATTGTACCGCACTTGAGTTGCAGGAGGATGTTGACTTGGAGGTCCTCTTGTGACGCTGGAAAGAGAGCAGACTCAGCTGCTGTCTTCCTTTGGAGAGGAGACGCACCAAGTCTTAGCTAGTCCAAGTCACACCTCCGTTTTAATGTGCTTTTCAGCCCAGTCCTAACAAAAGTCCCACACCGCAGTCCAGCACAGGACTAGAGGCCACTGGAGGTCTCCTTGGGGCAAGGGCACTTTTGTCACCCCAGCTAAAGCCCCAGCAGCCTCTGTGGGGCTAGTTTGATCTGTGCCAGCAATATAGCCGGGGCAAATTCAAGCTCCCCAGTGTTGGGGGGAAAGGCTCGGGAGGGGGAATAGGAAACGGTGGAGACCTCCTCTGCCATTCTCTCCCCCTCAAGCCGGATGTACCCTTTCCCGCCCAAAACGCCCTCCCCTGCCCCCTTGCATCCCCCCACCAGCCAATGGAGCACCTACCTGTAGGCTGGTGCCAGGCATGTTTATAATACTGCATGTGCCCATCCTGCTGGTGGAGTAGGCTGCAATCCTACACATGCTTACTTGAGAGTAAGACCCACTGATGTTTTCTTAGTGGCAAGCCTCTCTGTGTTCAGTGGGGCATACTCCCGGGAAGGTGATCATAGGATTGCAGCCTTAGGCTTCCTTTGCAGTGTTCTTTGATGCTCCAGCCCACACTAAGCACCTTTGATTTCAAGAGGATGTTGACTCCAGAGGCCTCCTTTTGCCTGCTTAACTCCAGACATTTGAGGGCTAATTGCCTCGGATCACATTCATCATTTGCAGCCCAGACGCGTTAATTGGATAGATTGCAAAGCAATCCATTCAATCGATAATGTTCGCCTCCAACCCCGTGCCCTTCCGAGGGTCCTCAGGGAAACTAAACCACCATTCAAAACTCCCATTAAGGAACTGATAGAAAAGTTTAGAGATTACCAGGGCTCATATATTTTAAAAATGTGTGCATTTTGCTTTTTGGCAAGGGGTTTTGTTTCAGTTTGACATTTTGGATTATGGGCTGATGTCCACCCTCTGTACCTGTGGCTTTCTTCTAGTCCAAATGGTTGTGTCCCCCCCAATGGTTGTAATTGTTCTGATTAGAAATTGTATTTATTGTTCCGGAGAACAGGAGTGGCAATTACAAGCAGGGGTGTGGTGGGATATGAGAGTGGAGAGGCGGGGGGGGGGGAAGACTTTGGGATGCTTGATGGGCAGAAGGCTTGCAATTTAACTGCTTAAACCAACTGTACTGCTAAACATAAATTGCTTACCCCAGCACTGTCTGTTCTAGTGGCTGTCTTGTTCCTCTTCCTCTCTGTCCCCTCCTCTTCCTATATTGATCTGGGGAGGTGGAAGGAAAAGCAGTGGAGGCAGGTAGGCAGACAGAAATGGACGCCCCCCCCCCAATCCGCTTGCTGCCCGAGGCGACAGCTTCAGTTGGCCTCATGGATGGGCCGGCCCCAATTCTGCACCAGACAACTGACAAGCACATCCAGATATTACCCCTGCTAATTGGATAAGAGGCACTTTTTCAAGTGGGTGCTCCTTTTTTTAGCAGGGGGAGAGTAACTGGCCCTCCTCACCTCAGCACTGTCTGTTCTAGTGGCTGTCTGCTGGTATTCCTTTGCATCTTTTTAGATTGTGAGCCCTTTTGGGACAGGGAGCCATTTAGTTATTTGATTTTTCTCTGTAAACCGCTTTGTGAACTTTAAGTTGAAAAGCGGTATATAAATACTGTACTGTTAATAATAATAATAATAATAATAATAATAATAATAATAATAATAACAACATAGATTGCACATAGATCTGTCAAGGGCAGGTGAAACAGGAACAGGCTTCTGTCTCTGCACAATTAAGACACTACACTTTGTATTTCCTTGTCTTTAGAGGTGCCTGATCCCCTGTTGGTTGCCTCTTTCACTTCCTGCCAAGCCCCTGCATTCTGCGAATTCTGTGCTACTCAGTGGTGTAGCCAGAGGGGGTGCAAAGCACTGAGTTTTGCAGGGAGCCTCACCGCAGTGTGCAAGGGGCCCCTCCCCTTTGGAGCCATTCCAGGCAGTGGGACTGTGTACCGTGTAGGCCTCCGTTTTGCTCTCACCACCTGGAATGGCTCCAAAGGGGAGGGGCCCCTTGCACGCTGCGGTGAGGCTCCCTGCAAAACTCAGTGCTTTGCACCCCCTCTAGCTATGCCACGGACACTACTTAATTCCACGGCACACCGTACATGAGAGATCGTGGGAAGGTTAATGAATTTCTCCCTGGGTGGAGGCTGACAGAAAACAGACAGGTACACAGGTGATGCCTGGCGGATGCGGTTGATTAAATCGTCGGCTCTGCTGAAGAGCCCCGCGGCCCACTCTTCTCAGGGCTTGACAGCTCACTCTCCTGAACGGCAGAACGCAAGCCGCTTTTTGTTGTGGCTGTTGGAAGGATTCAGTTGGTTGCACCCCGTCCTCGGCACACCGACGCGTGTGATGTTTGTTCCAGTGAATGTCCACCATTTGGTGAATGTCGGCAATTCCAGACACATAGTTGGATTGTCTGGAAACTCTGCTGCTCTCCTACGCGTGTGCTGGTCGGCACTCACTGGTGGATGACTGGGCTGTGCTGAAGGAGACGCGCTATTTGTTTCTGGCTATTTATGTCCGTGTACGTGTGTGAGGGTCGATAGTCACATCTCAGACATCCAGCTTCTTATTTACAGGACCGCTTCTTGCGGAGAGGCAGCCTGTCGGAACCGGCTGCTCAGACAGTTTTCCTTGCCCTTGCCCAAGCAGACAGGGTGTGTCCCATATCTACTGGCTCCCCCAGCCACCAGAAACCATCAGATGCTGCAGAATGAATGGAGGTCTACCATAACCCTTGATGGTACCTTGGAGAGGCTGGCCCATCCATGAGGCCAACTGGGGCATGTGCCTAAGGCAGGATTCAAAAAGGGAGTGTGAAGAAGAGGAGAGGTGGAGGGCCAGGTATTCCTCTTCTGCTCTGTCTCTGCCCCCCCTCTTTCCTTTCCAGTTCAGGAAGTGGAAGGAGGAGAGACCGGCACATCACCAGCCCTGCCCCTTGATCATCAAGAAGATCTGGAAATGGCATAACGCTAGACGTCCTAGCCATGCAGATGCCTGTATGCTATTTGCGCACGTCCTAAAACATTTCAGAGCCTACTCTCTTCTCCAATGTCTGGGAAACAAAGTGATCAAAGCGCAATTTGTTCAGGCATGGAGATGTCAACCGTTCCATATTATGCTGCACAAAGTAGCATTTCGGCCAGTTTGCCTGCTTTTAATTTAAAGAGTTCCAGACAGCTGCATCCCTCCAATCTCTAGTTCTGTGTTGTCACACTTGGGGTAGGTCAGGACTGTTGGAACTTCCTTGTAATCCATGGCAATGGACTCCCTCTAGAAGGGGGCAGCTTTACAGTTGGGCGTCTTTGTTTACCGTGCCTTATCGAGGTGGCATACAAGATGACGACGACACAGTGCTCAGTGAAAACCCCACAAAGACAATTTTGAAATGGGATTAAAAACATGGGCGCAGCAGGAGTGGTTCAGAAGCCAGAATTAAAGAACTAAATGTGGGTTTGAAAATGTGGATTTGCTTTTATTTTTGACGCATGAAGTTTTGCTCACCCTCTGCGGTTCTGGGGATGGGGTAATCTTCTTGGAGAGACAGTTCCCAGGTTTTCCCTGGGGTAGTGGACATGGGCTCCTACTCAATATATAGCTTATCAGTACTAATCTAACCCAGAATGCAGCAGACCAAAGGGCCAAAGCTGACAAGGTATTGGGGGAGGGGCAGTTGCTCAGGAATCACACATCTGCTTTGTATGCAAAAGGGCCCAGGTGTGGGTGGGTGGGTGGCCTTACCCCTTCCCCTCCTCGTTTGAAATCATTTCCTTGGAGCTCTGCTGTTTGACCTACAGCAGAAAGCACACGGATGCCACCTCTGGTTTGGCCCTCTTCCTGGCAGGATACGAAAGAGCAGCACACCTGACAGGTAGCTGGAGGGGTCATGTCTGTTTCCTCTGCCTTGTCGTAGAGACAAAGTTTCAGTTTCATTCCCAGTGTTGTCACCTGCCATTAGCAAATGATTTTTCTGGTCTTGTCCTGTCTTTTTCCTCTGTAGGGTACCGGGAAGGATTTCTCTGGAAGAGAGGCCGTGACAACGGGCAGTTCCTGAGCAGGAAATTCGTGCTCTCTGAACGGGAAGGGGTGCTGAAGTACTACAACAAAAATGACGTAAGAGCCTGGGTCAGTTTGGGGCAGGGCCGTTCGTTCTAACTGTGTGTGGTGTCCCTCGGAGTGCGTTTGGGCCTAACCCTTTGAGCTTGGTCTTCCCACCTATTGCTGCCACCTCTTGTAGGGCCAAAATCTGGCCTGGGTGCCTTTAAAAGCGAATTGGACACACTGATGAAGGAAAAGAATCACAGGTTGCAAGTCTTGCTGGGTACGTGCAACCTCCTGGTTCTAGAAGTGGGCGACCTCTGAATGCCAGGTGCAAGGGAGGGCAACAGGATGCAGGTCTCTTATCTTGTGTGCTTCCCTCTGCATCTGGTGGGCCACTGTGAGAGACAGGAAGCTGGACTAGGTGGGCCTTTTGGCCTGATCCAGCAGGGCTGTTCTTATATTTTTTTTTTTTTAAAGCGAAGGGGGGGGCTGTACTTGAGTAAGGCTGCAGCGTGAGAGGAAGAATGGGCAAAATCTTGTTCCCCTGCACAGCACCTCCAGTCCAAGTCTCTCCCCCTCCCCACGGCACTGCCAGAAACTGCTGTTAGGGCAGTTTAAGCGAGAGAATCCACACAGGGTCGAAAGCTGCCTTTGGGGGAAGTGAGAGTCCACCACAGTCCATCATGAGCCACTGTTGTCCAGCCTGGTGGCTTTTCCTGGCAGTTTCAAAATGCTGATGTAATGCTGGGCTCGGCCAGCAGGAGAAGGGGGAACTGTCTTGCACGGCTGCAAACCCATGCCTGCATTTAAGTGCTCAGCCTGGCCCAATGCACGGCTACTCCAAAATCATTCCCACTGAGTTCAGCGGGACCTAGTCCCAGGCAAGCATGAAGAGCATCACAGCCATAGTGCATTTTGTTAAATGTATGCTTATTTAATGAATGCACTGGCATCAATTTTAAATGTTCTTCTGTATTAGCAACATGTGGGCATCAGTGCACATAAATGAGGTCTGATCTATCAGCACCCCAGTGAATATCTAACAACACTACTTACCGTGTGGACAGAGGTTGGCCCCTAAAGCAGTCTGGACTCATGTAGGGCTTTAAGGGTGAACACCTTTACTTGGCATGGAGACTGGGCACAAACTGGCTACCAGTGCAAATGGTTCAGAACTGTTCAGAATTGACTTCCAAGGCAGCTCTGCACAGAGCTCACCCCTTTGTGTCTCGGTGGAACTGCTGGAAGAGGGCGACGCCTTCAGGCTGCCTTTCTCTGCCCCCGTTCACTGCCTTCGCCCTGACTCCTCACTGGGTGGTTTCATTTTCTTTTGCTTTCCTTTTTCCAGGCGAAAGACCCCAAAGCTGTGATGAAGATTGAACACTTAAATGCCACTTTCCAGCCAGGGAAAATAGGGAACCCGCATGGACTGCAGATCACGTACCTGAAAGACAACAGTACGCGGAACATCTTCATATACCATGAAGATGGCAAGGTGGGTGCGCCGAAGCAAGAAAAGGAAACTGGGCGGAGATGGTGCAAGCAGCAGTAGGACATTGCAAGGAGGTGTGCTTCTTTTCCAGCACCTCCAGGAGGAATATGGAAATTCTTGCATTTACCTGCAGTTCTGTATCAGCTGGGACAGCAGATCCCAGACTGTTCCCATCCAATTCCAGGACCCACCAGGGGATAGTGACCCAATTTTTGGTGGTTTGCAAAACTGACAGGGCAGATTGGGCTGTGTGTGTCAAGGATTAAACTAGCTGCTACTTGGGGGGCGGCACTGCTGCCCAGTCACCATTATAGCCACACCCCTTGGCGTTTATAAATTAGGCAACAGCCTCTAGGGCAGTGGTTCCCAAACTGTGAGCTGTGGTGCCCTGGGGAGCCACAGAAACCAGCTAGGGGAGCTGCGGAATCCTAGTGAAAAACCCTATACAATGGATAGGATTGTAGCCCTAATGGGAAGCTGTGGCCAGTGGCCCAGTAGATGAAGGGAGCTACCAGATCAAAAAGTTTGGGAACCACAGATCTGACCCAATATTGTCTCTTCTCCCACGTGGCAACTCTCAGAGCTCTCAGACAGAGAGGTTCTTTATCTAGCCTTGCTGCCTGAGGTCCTTTAAACTGGAGGTGCTGGCATTGATCCTGAGACCTGTGTATGAAGCACATGCTCTGCTGCTGAGCTGTGGGCTCACTGCCGAATAAGCCTGCAAGCCTACGGCATGGCCGAGCTTCACCCCCTGTATGCTACGAGCAAGCAGGAACAGGGGCAGTAGCTCTTGAGGGCACCTGTTTGGAATGCAGTGAATCGCAGTTTCAATCCCAAGCTCCTCAAGGTAGAACTGGGAATTGCCTGCCTGAAATCACAAAACTGAATGGCCTGTTCTCCCCCACTCAACGCCAAAAGCAGGAGCCACTCCGATGGCTTGCCCCCATTTGGCAATAGGTGATCCAACTGGTTTCACTTCACCTCCTGGACCCTTCCAACCTTCTCCCACCCCCCCTTTTTTAAAAAAGAGATCCTGTTAAAAAGATTTTGCTCGTGGTTTCTCCTCCTGGGGGTGGATGCAGGCAAGCCACACCTGCCCGCTCCACATGTCGGTGGTTTATTTTCAGATCTCTCTTGCTTTAGCTCTGACTCAGCCTACCGGATGACTGCTCAATCCCAGCACCCAGGAGTTTGTTCTTTAAGCACAGTGGGAGTCTCGGGCAGAGCACATGGCCGCACGCGCATCCCGAAGTCTTAATTAGCTCACAGAGCAGAGCAGCTCTTCATTAGATTGCCCACTCACACACATGCGCACATCTTTCGTCCCACTCTTCTTGGCAGGGGGTTCTTTGTCAGCATGCTGAAGCCATGTGCAATGCAGGGGGCATGGATATGTGTAGGGCCCACTAAAGGCTGTGTGCATGAAAACAAATGCATGAAAACGCTCGCTCTCTAGGAAGCGACAATATCCTTGTTTGCTGATGCTTTTCACCAGGGCCGCTTTTCCACAAGAAGCATTATTTACCAGTTGCTGTTGGTTTGATGTTTCTAAGGCATCACCTATGTGTATGACACCATACAGCAGCAATTTTCAACATTTTTCATGTCATGGCACACTGAGAAGGCACTAAAATTGTCAAGGCACACACTGCACTGCTGGCGCACACCCCTGTGGCCTTACTCTAATACAGGGGTGCCCAAACCCCGGCCCAGGGGCCACTTGCGGCCCCCAAGGCCTCTCAATGCGGCCCTCAGGGAGTCCCCAGTCTCCAATGAACCTCTGGCCCTCCAGAGATTTGTTACAGCCCATACTGGCCCGACGCAACTGTTCTCAGCTTGAGGGTGACTGTTTGACCTCTCATGTGAGCTGTGGGATGAGGGCTCCCTCCACTGCTTGCTGTTTTACATCTGTGATGCAGTAGCGGCAGCAAAGGAAAGGCCAGCCTTGCTTTGTGCAAGACCTTTTATAGGCCTTGAGCTATTGCAAGACCTTCATTCATTCATATAAGTTTATCTTTAATATATTCATTTATGTAAACTTATGTAAATTTATTCAAATTTTAGATGTGAATTAATTCTTTTTTTCCCCTGGCCCCTGACACAGTGTCAGAGAGATGATGTGGCCCTCCTGCCAAAAACTTTGGACACCCCTGTTCTAATATATGACCCTCCCCCAAACTCCCACAGCGCACCAAAGTGCTGTGGCTTAGTGGTTGAAAATCACTGCTCTGCAAAGAAGCCTGCCCCAAGGAGCTTGCAGTAGATTCATTGCTGGACAGGCGAGGGTGAGGAGCAGAAGCCGATGGGAGTGAGGGCACCCATATGTTCTGTTTAGGCTTAGTTTGGGCAGGCGTGTGCAGTCTTTAGACCCCTGGAAGGTATAGGAGTGAGTCGCTTAACAACCTTCCGCTTAATGATGGTCCACATATACCATGGTGGTCAAAGCACAACAAAGAGGCTCTTAATGAGGCAGTCAGGACACCCATAGCCTGCAGCAGAGTGTCTGTTTACACAACAAAGAGGCTCTTAATGCAAAGAAGAGGCCGTCTATCTCCCATAGCCTGTGCAGCCACCTGGTTTCTGGCAGGGAGTGTCTGTTGACACAACAAAGGCAATAGATTGGTTTGAATGTTCACTTAATGACTTAATGAATGTTCAATCACATAACAGCTGGGGTTGGAGAAGTATCCCCATCGTTAAGTGACACACACCTGTGCTGTGTTTTGTTAAAGTCTTGGAAGCTGCCAGCAGAGAATGGCATTTTGGGGAGGCAGGCTGTGTCCAGACAGGACAAACACAACTGCAACTGCCACTTCAGTTTACCAGACTTGTAATTCACAGCTCTGGCCCAGCTGACTGCTTTCAGTTTCCTTAAGCCCAGGCTGTGCCTGACTCGTGGCTGACGCGCCCTCTGCAGGCTGTCTTGTGTCACTGCCACCTGGGGTCCCTGCCTCAAAAGGTTTGGCAGCCTGCAAAGACTGAGAAGCAGTGGCGTAGCCACTGGGAGTGCAAAGCACTAGGTTTTGCAGGGAGCCTCACTGCAGCTTGCAAGTGGCTCCTCCCCCTTCTGAGCCATTCCAGAGCCACACCTCCATTTTACTCTAGAGGCCTGGAATGGCTCTGAAGCCGAGGGGGGAGGAGTTGCTTGCACAGGGCTGTGAGGCTCCCTGCAGAATGTTGTGCTTTGTAACCCCCTCTGGCTACGCCATTGCTGAGGAGTCGTGTTTAGGAATCAAGGGCAAGCCTGCCTGCAGTGTTGAGGCCTTTTTTTTTGTTGAATTCCATCCCTGCAGTGTGAGAGTAAATCCTCTCCGCACCCTGCATGATAAATGACAAAAATTGCACCCTGATGCAGGTATTACATGTTCAGATGCATTTAAATCCAGATCAAACCATTTAGCATTTTTATAGTGCTTTTCTGAGTCTGTACAGCAGTTCACCTGCATTAATTTGATATCTTTACAAGGATCCTGCATGTTGAACACATATTATCAAGTTGAACACACATTGTTATGCCCATATTGCAGACTGTGGCAGAGAAGAAATGGCTTGCCTAAGGCCACCTGGTGCATGGCGGGGTCAAGATTCAATCAAAGCTGATTTGCAGCTCAGGCATTTAGCTGCTGCCCTACACCAGCTCTGAGAGGTATTAAACTTAAATTGGCACAGCATCAGCGGAAGTAGGGAAGAGACACCTCTGGGGGTTAAGAGTACCTGTTTGCAAGCAGATGATATCTCTTGAATTGATCAGCTGTCAAGAGGGCCAGATATAGAAGTAGAACTTCATTGTTCGTTGAATGTGTTTACTCAGTGGGGAAGGCTCACCGCTCAGTGACGGAGCGTGTGCAGAAAAACTGTGGCTTATTGTCATCTCCAGCTAAGGTGGGAGAAGACTTCTGACCATTGGACCAATGCTATGACTCAGTATAAGCTCCTCTATGTGTGCATTAAATTTTCCATCCCCCCCCCTTTGTTTCTTGCCTCCCAGGAAATGGTGGACTGGTTCAACGCAATCCGCGCAGCCCGATTCCATTATTTGCAAGTGGCGTTCCCTGGAGCGAGTGACACTGATGTGAGTTCACAGGCTGAATACCTGGGGAAGGCTGTGATCTTGGGGCTCGGGAATTGCTAGCATGAAAGGGGTCCACTGTGGGGATGCTCTGCAGCTGCAGAAAGTCGCTGTCAGCATCTCCACGGAGGACTTTAGAAATGGGCTATGTCGGAGTGCCAGATGCAAGGGAGGGCACCAGGAGGCAGGTCTCTTGTGTGCTCCCTGGGGCATTTGGGTGGGTTTCAGGCAAAAGGTTATCACTCTGCTACCCAGGCTGCTTGCAAACCAAGGCACAAAAAACTCAGAACAAAAATTTAAAACTAAAGGCAGTTTACTCACGATCTGATGCAGATTTATACAAACATTTTACTTGCATCAAGATTCTTGAAACTGGAAGACCAGGAGCCCTAAATAGCTGCCCCGGATGCATGTAAGTGTGATAAAAGCAGTAGTTAAAAACAGAGATTAAGATATACTCTTCTGTAATGCAACAGTCAGCAAACAAGAAGCTATATATGCACAAAGAGGAATGAGCAAAGAGCACACCCTTTAGAAAGACCATTAAAGGGACCACATACAATTTCATTTTAAAGAACTAGATACTCAACTGATGAATGCTACTCAGTGTTGCTATTCCCCAACAATGGTGGGCCGCTGTGAGATACAGGAAGCTGGACTAGATGGGCCTATGGCCTGATCCAGCGGTGCTCTTCTTATGTTCTTATGACTGGGGAAGACCTCTCCCAAAGTCCTGGAGGTTTGCTGTCAAGTCAGCTTTGTTTGTTTTGGTTTGTATTTTTTAAAATTATTTTTCACTTATTTTAATACCTCCCATCTTC